>NC_139683.1:68225069-68545069 GCF_964106915.1 Podarcis gaigeae | reverse complement strand
AGCAGTAATTTTAGTTACGGCATTTACTTAGGGCTGCCACACGTCCAGATTTTTCCCCAGACATTAACAGGATCCAGGGGGGATTTCCGAAAGTTGGTGCTTTATCCTGGATCTTAAGCAAGGCAATCAAAAATTTGCGGGGGGTGGCATTTTGGTTTTTTACAAAGCTCCACAACTTTGGGGTTTAAACCATGCGAACAGCAAGTATGTTGTGTTGTGCTGCTGTCTGCAACAGTTTAGGTAAAGGTAAAGGACCCCTGACAGTTAGGTCCAGTTGCAGACAACTCTGGAGTTGCAGCGCTCATCTCACTTTCCAGGCCGAGGGAGCCAGCATTTGTCCGCAGACAGTTTTTCTGGGTCATGTGGCCAGCATGACTAAGCCGCTTCTGGCGCAATGGAACACCGAAACCAGAGCAGCACATGGAAACGCTGTTTATCTTCCCGCCGGAGTGGTACCTATTTATCTACTTGCACTGACATGCTTTCGAACTGCTAGGTTGGCAGGAGCAGGGACCGAGCAACAGGAGCTCACCCCATGGCGGGGATTCGAACCTCCGACCTTCTGATCGGCAAGCCCAAGAGGCTATCTGGTTTAGACCACAGCGCCACCCGCGTCCCATCTGCAACAGTTTAATCTGTGTAAAATGTACTAGCATTTACTTTTTGAAATGGGGCAACCCTCCTAGAAGACGATCAGTAGAGAATATTTAAGAATTTCATGCAGAAAATACTTGGGCTTGTCGGAGCATGTTCTGCCTCATCTTCTTGTAGAAGGAAGAGTTCTGAAACAATTCACATATGCTGCAAACATCTGACTACCTGAGTCCTGCTAATGAATCATACTCCATTGTACAAAAGGAGGTCATATACGAGACAATATGGGGAGGTAGATGTTCCTGGGAGACAGCAGTTTTGTAGTAACTACACTAGTGGCCGAAATTGTGGAAATCTTTTGGAAAAAGTGTATTTCCGAGGTTTGATGGCTTATAACACCTGATTGGCTCTCTAAATACTCATGCTCATTGGCTACATTCAAATAAACGAAAGCTACTGCATACCAACGTAAGCAAGTTGTGCTTCCCTTTTCTGGTTATTTGGCTATAACTTTTGATAGAATACAGATAAGTGAACAAACCTTGTTGCATTACATTCTTCATTAAATTATTTTTCCATAGATATATAGTTTTATGGTTGTTGTTGTTGTTTAGTCATTTAGTCGTGTCTTGACTCTTTGTGACCCCATGGACCAGAGCATGCCAGGCACTCCTGTCTTCCACTGTCTCCCGCAGTTTGGTCAGACTCATGTTTGTAGCTTCAAGAACACCGTCCAACCATCTCGTCCTCTGTCATCCCCTTCTCCTTGTGCCCTCCATCTTTCCCAACATCAGGGTCTTTTCCAGGGAGTCTTCTCTTCTCATGAGTTGGTATTAATTTTATGGTATTACTCCCCCAAAAATGGTGTTATGAGCCATCAAACCTCAGAAATACACTTTTTCCAAAAGGTTTCCACAATTTTGGCCACGAGTGTTGTAAGGTAAAATGTTTGAGAAGCCTCACGTCAGCCAATGTATTATTGTTTTCGGGCTGCATTCTTGTGTTTTTATACCCACACACTCACCTATGTTGGCTGCCACCTGAAGGCACATCTGTGGACCCATACAGGGTTAAAAAGAAGTCAAAATTATAAATTATAAAACATCTCACTGACTGGGACAGTTCTACCTGCTGCACTGATCGAAGAAGAAGCCCATTCCCAGGGAGAGGATCTCATCTGGCATGCAGCTGGTGCTCACGACTTTATGGAATTGTATCATTTTTAAAAAATGGATCTGTTGTCGTTATTCGCTTTATTTATATGCTTTTGTGTTTGATAGCATAGTGATTGCAATGCTTGTTGTTATCTCATGCTACTGCGATTATTGCGAGTTGCTTTGAGCTCAATGTTTGTTGTCGTTAAATTGGATCTGAATCACAGGAAATTGTGCCGAATCTTGATCTTCATGGCGTTGAATCTGTGTTGCTGGAAGAACTGCAGGCAAAATGTTTCACCTAAAAGTATGCCTCACCCATTGGCCCCGTGTTCTTTGGCCTTGGGTCCCCAAATGTTGTAGGGTTACCGCCTCCCATCATCCAAAGCCAGTTTAACCAACAATCAGAGATAACTGCAGCCGTTGTCCAACGGTGGTTGGAGACCTAAGGTTGAAGAACTCTGTCCCAGCCAACACAGTCAAATTTAGCAGTGAGGAGTGCATACAAATGTAATGGTATACATTTGCCAACCTAACAGCAGGCAAATTAAAAGAGATTACAGCATGGTACTTTGGGTTTTTTATATGTCAAGCTGCATCAGTGTATGTAAAATTGCCACTTGGAAATTACCAGTTCTTGAACGGCGTTTTGGATGGCACTGAAGGAAGGTGAGGACAGGTGACCTCACCTAAAGCTACTTTTCTTGATGCGTTGGTCGGGGAAAACAGATTCCCTGAGGATAAGGGATGTGGGTTCAAGGCGTCCCTGCGGTGAACAGCTCAGTTTGTGTCAGCAGTTCCAGTGCACATCCTGCCAAGTTCGTGGGAGGAATTGCCACCCGTTCCTGAGTGGACACACTGCAAGGACCGGAGAAAAAGCAACGGCCGAAAGAAGGTACCTTGAGGACAAAGGTAAGCTCCACAGGGTTAGGTGGGAGCAAAGAGAGTTTGATCAGCTCTGCCAGCAGGGTAGAAGAAGTGCCACTGGTTTTGGTGTCGCCCAGAAAAAAGCAGCAAAAAGGGTGCTGCTGGGCCCCGGTCAAAGTCTAAACGCTGCCGGCTGTGGTTTTGGTAAAAAAGGGGATTGAGGGAGGTGCATGGGTTGCTGAATGTGCGTGTGGGGACACTCCAGTGAATGTTTTGAGTGTGTGAGACGTTGAAAGCAACGTGTGGTCTGTGACTGAGAGAAATGACGTTAGGAGGACGGGGTGTCCCAGTGTTCCAGGGTCCCAGGGTCATGGAGAATAAGCAGTAAAACAACTCCCACGACCCCCTGTGATGTTTCCTGAACAAGCTGGAAAGATGCCACAAAGGGAGAAGATGAAAAATAGACTCCAAATACTTGTGTGAAGTTCCTGACCGTCCCCCATGGCTTAGAAAGTAGAACTGTGAAAGCCAAACTGTGCCCAGTATGGCAGCAAGTACAAGTTAGGAAAAAAAACCAACCCAGCAGTCTTGCCAGACCCAGAAAAGGAGAGAGGAATAATTAGCCCCCCTCCACCCTATGCAGCAACTGCACCAGGGCTAAATGAGGTTCCCCCTACCCAAACCCCAAAAGCAAAGAGACTGAGGAAGAAAGAGAAGAGGAAGTTGAGAATGGTGAAATTCAGAAGGAATCAGGGGAAATGGACAAGCAGACAGTCCAAAAGAGTATTTCAGTGTGTGAATTGGCAGAAAGAAAAGAGCAGAAGATTTTAAAGAGCCGCGTGAGACAGAGCCAGTAAGCAATCCAAAGGAATGAGCTGGATGTGGCTTCTTGGTTCTAGAAGCAGCACAATGCAAGGATGTGAACTGACAGAAAGAAAAAGAGCAGAAGGCTTTGAGAGCCGCATAGGACAGAACTGTTAAAAAAAAGGAGACAATTAAACCCGAGGGAGCCCTAGGATTACAATACTGACCATTGAGGAAATCTGCAAGATACATGCCCTCAGGGCAGCGGACAATACTGATGTTGCAATTGAGGCAGCTAAAACTCCACTTTGATGGTCCCACCCCACCGAGTGTACGACCCCCTGGAGTCATCCGACGCCCAGGACCACGGACCTCCAAGCACCCTAAATCAGAATCCTTCTTTCGAAGAGGACCTGGCCAAAATAATTAGGGGTTTGTCTTGAAACAGCCAGAGAGGAGGATGGCACTTAGAGCCGGCAAGCAGCCAGCAGTCAAAAATGTAATCCCGGAGGGTGTCCACAGGAGGGGCAGAAGACGCCTAGGGAAGAAAGCAGTGCGCCATCTGCAGGCAAGAGGGTCACTGGAAAATGGAATGCCCACAGGCCCCTCACCCGACACTCCCCACCCCCACAGGCTGGGAACAATAAGATTTCTCAAAAATGATTTCTTCTCACCTCTGTTCTTGCTTAAAGACTGTTGCAGCAAAGCAAGTGAACTGCTTCTAACATTCATTCATGCAAGTAACAGGACATCAGCTTTTTTTCCCCCTTGTGCCAGGCGCTTGGAGTAGTTTATCTCTTGGCAGCTATCTCAGAAGGACACTGCTGCATTCAGCCAGCTACTCTGACCTGCTACTGCCTGGAGCCAATTAGGATTTACAGTGGTGCCTCGCAAGATGAAATTAATTCATTCCGCAAGTCTTTTCGTCTTGCGAAGCACGGTTTCCCATAGGAATGCATTAAAAATCAATTAATGCGTTCCTAGGGAAACCGCCTACAGACCAGGTCCGGGGACAGTCTGTCCCCCGACCTCTTCTGAAGGCCGGCGGGGGGCAAAAGTCTTTGCTTCCCCCCCGCCTGCCTTCCCGGGAGAGCGGAGAAACGCAGCAAAGACTCCCCCCCCCCCGCCTGCCTTCAAAAGCCATCCGGGATAGTGGGAAGCGCTTCCCTGCTATCCCGGACTGCTTTTAAAATGCTGGCGGTGGGGAGCAAAGCCTTTCGGCCCCTGCCGGCCTTCCTGGACCTCTTCTGAAGGCCGGAGGGGGGGAAAAGGCTTTGCTCCCCACCGCTAGCATTTAAAAGAGGTCCCCGGAGATTTCCCTATGGGCTTTCTTCTTGCGAAGCAAGCCCATAGGGAAATTCGTTTTGCGAAGCGCCTCCAAAACGGAAAACCCTTTCGTCTAGCGGGTTTTTCGTCTTGCGAGGCGTTCGTCTTGCGGGGCACCACTGTACAGTCAAGCGACATAAACCCAGAAGGCTACCCAAGGGTTACCCACTGCCTTGCCCCAAGCACTAACCTGGAAAAGTGACTTTCTTAAAAAAGCAAGTGAACACTTTCTGTGAACCTTGTCAAAAGTATTTTTCTTTTTAAGGTGCAATTTTACTCTGAAAAAGGAGCCGCAGCATAACATAGGAACTGATACTTTGAGGAATTTGAAACTTTGCCAGAAGCAAGGAGCGCATTGTTCTTTCTACAGACACTGGCAAATGAACTGAAATTTGCAACATGGCTTAAAGCTCTGAAAAATATAGAGCAGAGAAAAAGACTTTTAGAAATCTCAGCTGGCAAAAAACTTAACCCAAGGGAAAAAAGGACTGTCAAAATAGGGTTGCCATGTTAACCTCCTGCACTGTTCCACGTGTGAAGTCTTCCTGCCACATACCCTAGCAGCCTGTGCCTTCCTGGGACAAGCCTTTTTAAGAAAAAGGCTGTCCAAAGATTTAGAGGGGGGAATGAAGGAAGGTGAGGACAGGTGACCTCACCTAGGCCCGAAGTCACCCCCCACCAAAGCAGGCTCAAAGCTTCTCAAAGCTTTTCAAAATCATTTTCTCAGCAGCTAAGCATCAGAAACATTCCGCTCTGCTGTAACAAAAGGTAGAGAACAGTCCATTGTTTCTCAGGCCTTTCTCATGCCTTCTGGCCTTGCTAAAGAACCACATTGCAACTTACTTTCTGTCCGGGAACCATGCCAGAACAAGAGATTGAAACATATCTGAACACACTGAAACCCCTTTCCTGGGAAGGGTGCCAAGAGTCCACAATAGTCCCAAGACAGCTTTCTGTTCATGCTCAGAGGAACTCATGGGCAGGACTCCTGAGGGAGGAGAAAGGAGGAGGGAACTGGAAAGGGGTATATATGCTTGTGCACATGACTGTGAATTTTGTGCATGCTTTTTGTGACTTATCACACTTGCTCCTTCTACCAGTTCATGGATGATAGAAATAAAACCTTTTTCTCCGAAACTATTCCTTGAGTGTCTGTTGACTCCCACTTCCCTTTCCCAGGCTCAATATTTTTCCCACCCGAGGGCAAAGCCTCATAAGGCTACAGAACTTTTTGTCATTTTGGGGGGGTTTTAGTACGATGTTAAGGGCAATTTAACTGCTGGGTGCTGTTTTTCAGCTTTATAACAATCATCTGAACTTTTATCTCTGATATGTAATTATTCTACTAGATCACAAATGGAGGAAATACATTTGCAATTCTGACAAAATATTTCAGGCCGGGTAGTCTTCCTTTGTCTATGATATGCACTCATACGTTCATATGAGACACTTCAAAGCTGCTCTTTATATAATTAGTTAATGTTCTTAATGCAGAAGGTGATTCCATTTTCCACTTCAACAAATGCAGACCTAACATTCAGGATTTGACTTACATCTGCCTCAAAGCAGCAATCTTGGCAGCACATTAAAGGGCAGCAAGCCGTCCATTACTTAATAAATTAATATTTTTTTTACTATGAGGAGAGCCCGTCGTGTGGATTTCATGCCTCAGTTGCCAAAATGCCCTTGACTTTGCCTGGTTAAAATCCTGTAACAAAAGTTGGTGATAATAATAATAATAGATTCTGAAATGCCATGCTCCAAAAACTACAGTGTAGAAATAAACAACCCCTTCATAACTTTTTCCCAGTCTGTACAGCATGTTCTCTCTTCACACATGCACACACACACAGGGAAAAACATGCTGACCAGCTTCGTTCCTAATGTATTATAGCCTTTTGCTACATGAAAACAATAATGTACTTTCTCGTTCAGCTTCGGTACAAATGGGTCACGGTGCTCTCACACATAGCCCTTCTATTTTTCAGCACCGGGTACATTTTCAGAAATGTACACCCCACCCCACAAACACAACACGGCTACCAGAAAACAGCAAAATCTTGCCAATATTTATTTCGGATGTATCATTAAAAGAAATCTCATTATACTCCTTTGTGATATAATTGCTGTTAATTTTAAAATATTGATTGCTTTTCAGTGTGGCTGTTAGGAATTTCTGATCATATCTCCACATTTCCAGTATATGGCCTGGTTCTACAACGGAGCTTTCCAGACTTTTGGTGTGGGTGACACACATTGTAGACATGCGTCATTTTGCGACACAGTAATTCAGGTTTACTAGCAAACTGGAGGTTAAGGAACGTGGGGGCTTTTAGGCAGCAAGGCTCCCCATTGCAGCTGGCACGCTGATGTGTCGCAACACACAGTTTGGAAAGCTCTGTTCTACAGCAACCAACATTTTTTATGATTTTCAATTTTATACATTTCAATAATTTTACAATCATTTTAACATTTTGAAACTCAACTTCCTTCCCCCTCTTTCTGTGGTTCCTTAATTTTTATATATATTTTCTGCATATTCCAAAGTAACTTAATTTACTCATTTATTCATCTACTTTAAATATATACTCTTATAAAACTGCAGGTTATTACAATAATCCTGCTGATGCTTTTATCTGTTTACAGTTGATTTGTAAATATTCAATAAACCATTCCCATTCTTTTATTAAAAGTTTGTTATCTTGATTTCTTATGTGGTGGCCTTGTAGTAAGGTTAAAGCTTACTGGGAAATGATATATAATGTATTGAAAAAGATATTTAAAATAACATTTGTAAAAAAAAAACCCCAGAAGCTTTCCTTTTGGGAGTTTTAAGGTTTAACGTATGTTTGTTTAAAAACAAACAAACAAACAGAAGCTCCTCTTTTGGGAACGATAGGGACAGAACTACCCAAACGATACAGAATTTTTTTTCATGTATGCAACTAAAGCGGCAAGAATGTTACTTGCCCAAAAATAGAAAGAAGAAGAAGTCTCAGCAAAAGAAGAATGGATACAAAAACTCATGGAATATGTAGAAATGGTGAAACTTACTGGAAGAATAAGAAACCGAAATAACAAACTTTTTATACAAGAATGGAAATGGTTTATTGAATATTTACAGATAAATTGCAAGCAGAAAAAACATTGGCAGAATTATTGTAAGAACTTGCAGTTTCATAAGATTATATATTTAAAGTAGATAATTAAATGAGCAAATTAAATGAATTTGGATATGCAGAAGATATTTAAAAATAAATTTAAGGATCTGCAGAAAGAGGGGGAAGGAAGTCACACTTTGAAATGTTGAAATGATTGTAAAATTAATGAAATGTATAAATTCGAAAAGTAAAACTTTTAAAAGTGTGATTGGAACATGTTGTGGATGTCTGGACTCCAGCTCAAGCGACAGATTTTGATGACTGTTCTTCTGCAGAGCAGTTTTCAAAGGCAGCTAAGGGGGGGGGGGTAAGTGAATCCTATACGTAACTTTATATAACTGTTTCTCCCCCTCTTCAAACTACATAATAGTTTTCCACTCTCTTCGTGCTCTGTCTCCAGAGAGAGATAGCACACCTTTTTCACAAACTGCAGCTAGTTAGCTACAACAAATTACATCTTTGAAACTGCATTTATGTTATGAGCTCCTCCTGGGTTTATTCTGGTTAGAGAGACCGAGAGCTTTTAAGAGAATAAATGTGCTGTTCTTGATACCCACTCTAGCACATTAAGCCACAAAGCCATTCTTTCTCCCTTGGAGTGTCAGATCATAATGGTCTGGGATGGCACCTTCCGCTTGGTGAGGTTAGAACGAGAAAATTGTTTCTTTCGAGTTTTTCTGTCAACTTTTCTTCTGCCACGGAAAGGAAGGGCTGAAATAATACTATTATATGCCTCCTCTAAAAAGAGAGAGAGAGAAACTTCTTGGTAAAGAGGATACTGAAAGGAGGTATGATAGCCATCTTCAAATATCTCAAGGGCTGTCAAATAGAAGATGAAACATGCTTGTTTTCTCCTGGTCTGGCGGGGAGGACTCAAACCAATGGCTCCAAGTTACAAGAAAGGAGATTCCGGCTAAATAAGAACAACTTTCTGACAGTAAGAACTGGTTGTTTGACAGTGGAGATTGTGGACTCTCCTTCCCTGGAGGTTTTTAAACAGAGGTTGGATGGTCGTCTGTCATGGATGCTTTAGCCAAGATTCCTGCATCGCAGGACTGGATGACCCGTGAGGTCGCTTCCAACACTACGATTCTGTGATTAATCGGGTCCTCCATTAAAGAGGGCACGTATTGCAGTGAGACCTGAACAAACGACACCCTGTGTTGTAGATGGGTACAATTGGTAAGCCACAACACTCAATTGGTAGGTCCCTCAAAGCTCAATCTGGCCAATGGGACGCAGTCCAAATGGTTTGAGGGACCTATTTATGCCCATGCACGTGACCCAGAGCTTTGGGTCTTTGGGACAGGGGCACAGCAGGAATTTTCCCCACTTGGCTGATTGGCTCTTGCCATTTGGGTTTTGTGAGGTTGTGGATAGGCTCTGGTTCAGGTGATAGGGATGGGAGAACGCTCTCGCCATCCCTATGTGAAGGGTATTCTGTTAAAGGAATCCAGGGACTCAATGGTTTGGTCAACCCCTGAGAGGGGGTTGTGCCCATGCCTGAGTCCAGGGGGACATTTGGGTGGTGAACCTAGCCCATTCCTGGCTTTCCGCTTATCCAGGTGTTCATCCTAGGCTGACCTATGCTGGTGCCCTGGGTCAGCACTACCTGCGTGGCAGGGAGCTAATCGAACCAGAGCCTATGCAACCAGTCACTTTCTGTAATCAATAAAGTTGTGGCCCAAATTCTGCCCAACACCAAACCAAAATTTGAGTCAAGTGTGAATTTATCTAGGGGGGAGGTTTCTAGGTCTGAACACGCAAAATCTGACATCAGGAATCACAAGACAGAGAAGCCAGTAGGAGAACACTTCAATCTTCCAGGACATTCAATACAGGATCTCAAAGCAGCTGTCTTATTACAAAAGAATTCCAGAAACAGACTTGAAAGAGAAGTTGCTGAATTACAGTACAACTTATCACTAAACTGAAAACTATGGAGAGACCTGGTCTGAATATTGGATTCCTGTCTCATTACATATGCTAATCATCTGCATACTATCCCTTGCTTTTTCCTGTAGGACTAATTGCAGTCGTTAACAGTCGTCAAGAGGTTTACCATACCCATTGAGTCAATCACCCATCTCCTACTACCTTCCTGAGAAAAACCCCACCCTCCCACTATATATAAGGGTCTGGTGACTTCTGCTTCAGTGTATCTGAAGAAGTGTGCATGCACACGAAAGCTTATACAAGAACAAACTTAGTTGGTCTCTAAGGTGCTACTGGACATTTTTAATATTTTTTAAATATATTTCGACTTTGTCAGACCAACACGGCTACCTACCTGAATCTATAATTCTGTGATTAAGGGATGTTCGCCCTGTACATTAACAAGGGTACAATGCCTGTCCATTCGATAGTTGAGATGTACAAGTCAACAAGTGCTCATCTCGCTTTATAGGCCGAGGGAGCCGGCGTTTGTCCGCAGACAGTTTTTCCGGATCATGTGGCCAGCATGACTAAGCCGCTTCTGGCGAAACCAGAGCAGTGCACAGAAATGCCGTTTACCTTCCTGCCGGAGCGGTACCTATTTATCTACTTGCACTTTTGGGCATGCTTTCGAACTGCTAGGTTGGCAGGAGCAGGGACCGAGCAACGGGAGCTCACCCCGTGGTGGGGATTCGAACCGCCAACCTTCTGATCAGCAAGCCCAAGAGAGCCAGTGTGGTGGTGTGGTTAAGAGCGGTAGTCTCGTAATCTGGAGAACCGGGTTCGAGTCTCCACTCCTCCACATGCAGCTGCTGGGTGACCTTGGGCCAGTCACACTTCCTTGAAGTCTCTCAGCCCCACTCACCTCACAGAGTGTTTGTTGTGGGGGAGGAAGGGAAAGGAGAATGTTAGCCGCTTTGAGACTCCTTAAAGGGAGTGAAAGGCGGGATATCAAATCCAAACTCTTCTTCTTCTTCTTCTTCAGTGGTTTAGACCACAGTGCCACCCACGTCCCTTTACAATGCCCTGCAGATAAGTAAAAGAGGAATGTTCAGATTCACTCCCTTGTGGATTCATTGAATACATGAGGGGGTAACTGAAATGCACCCACTGGCCAAGCCCACTGGCAGCTACAGTTTCAGTGAAGAATGGTACCTATGCTTCTGCATCTGGCATTCCCAAATGGGTGGATACTTCCTAATGCAGAATGTGCAGCTGATGTGGCTGTTTGGGGAGGGTGCATTGGCATGGGGGGAGCCTAGCGAGTGGGTGCCTTCCTGCTGCCCCTTCTAGCATTCATCAAGCATGTGAACAGGTGTTATGTACTGAGTTGAATAGGATCCAAAAGGCAGCAGTCTGATTGGTCCTAGAAGAATAGGGTCCAGAATGCAGCAGTCTGATTGGTCCACAGGAGCCACCCAATCCAGCTCCAGGTGGAAGTGAATCCGCAACCTGATTGGCCTACAGGTGAATCCTGGAATTAGCCAATCATGTGGGGCCCATTGTGTAAATAATGTATATAAAGCAGACATTCTGGGGGAACTTCCATTCCTCCTCACCACAATGAGCTGAATAAAGAACATGAAATCCACTCTCGACTCCGAGTATATTTCAGCAGGATTGTATGAACACCCTGATGTCACGAGATGGCAGTGCTTACAACGAAGCCCCCTATTCTAGAGGATTTTGAAGCCACGATGAACCTAATAGAGGGAAATGCCAAGCTGAACTTAGATGCCTTCTCCTCACTGTGCCAGCTGTGGGAATCTAGGTAGATCTGCATCTGTTTCCTTTTGCAGAACGTCAATGTTCTTTTTAAGAGCAGAATATAACTAGGGTTGCCATATTTCAAGAAGTGAAAAAGAAAAGCTGGTGAGCTTTTTTTGGTAAAGCGGTTGAGCTGCTCTTTTTTGGGGCTGAAGTTGTTGAGCTATTTCTCATTGCAGAAAGCTGATGTTCTTTCTTTAGAGCTGAATATAACTAGGGTTGTCATATTTCAAAAAGTGAATATCCGGACAGAAAAGTTGTTGAGCTTCTTGTAGTTTTGATCAAAAGTGTTCAGCTTTTTCTGAGCAAAACCGACACTGCTGCCATGGGCTGCTATACGTCTGGATTCTCCCAGACATTTTGCCAATTTCTGCCCAGACACTGCTTGTGGTTACAATATTCTGGATATATTCAGGAAATTCTGAACGTATGGCAACCCCAAATAGTCTATGTAATAACATTCAACTGCTTTTGCTGGGTTATTGTTACTGGTTTTTTTAAAGCCACCTTTCATCTGATGCCAAGACGAGGCTATTGATTTTGGAACTCTAATGAATTTTAGTTTATTTTCCCTAAACTATTAACGATGTTTTGTTCAGGAGTTATTTTTGGCTCGAGTGGCAAACTGCTGGTAGCATTTTTACAAATCCAACAGGCATGCTGAGCACATTCTGAAGTGAGTTAGAAAAGCCAGTGGAAGCACTGAAAACTCTGGTATATATTTAGCTTCCTGCCAAGCCTGTTAGGAAATTAATACGTTGGAAGGGTGAATTGCCATGGTCAAGCATGATGACTAATAATCCAATTATTATTTCCTTTCTGGGTAGTTCTGGGTACAGCAACAGCAGTGAATTATTCTAAAGTTCTACTGAAAAGACAGCAGGTCAGGTCAGAAACAATGTGGGAGCTAGTTGACATACAGCCTATGCAACCAGTCACTTTCTGTAATCAATAAAGTTGTGGCCTAAATTCTGCCAAAAACCAAACCAAAAATTTGAGTCAAGTGTGAATTTATTTCTGGGTCTGAACATGCAATGGAGCACCTTCGGCTTCCAAAAAAAGTTCACAAACCGGAACACTTACTTCCAGGTTTGCTGTGTTTGGGTTCCAAGTTGTTTGAGAGCCAAGGTGTTTGAGAACCAAGGTATTATGTTTTTTATATAAGCTAGAAGCTGTCCAGAATGGCTGGGGCAACCTAGTCAGATGGATGGGGTATTATTATTATTATTATTATGGAAGAGCACATGCCTACTTTCATCAGATAAATGTTGGAGGCTATGTGCTATGATGCGCCAATCTGGCATAAGCTATGGGTGCTGAATACAAGTATCCTATGCTGTTCTGTTTTGCCTATTTTTGCTAAGGGATGCACTATGTGAATGCATCACCCCCCCCCCCAAATTAACAATATGAAGTTATAACCTCAGCGCACCTGCGTGTGTTTATGCAAAAAATGCTCTAATGCTCTAACTCGAGACCATGATGATGGCACCAACGCCACTTTGCCTTTGCTGCGCTAACTCTCACTCGAATGGAAGGGACATTAGAAGTAATTTGTAGTTGGTGCATTAAATCAGTCATTAATTCCTTTGTGAGGATTTTTTTTCTCCTCTTGATGGCTATGTCTCATTCCAAGAAGTAGTCTTCAAAACTCTTCATTCCCATAATTCAATGAATAATTATGCTCTTCACAGGCTTTAATCACGGTCAGACCATTATCTTCCTCCGCCTCTTAACTATTTTTTATAATTTCAATTAATTCTCCACTGTCAGCTGATATGCTTCAAGGGTCTCTTGTGGAAACAGGCAGCATGCATGTCAGGAAACTTGATTAAGACTGTAGCATCATCACAAAGCTCAGTGTTTTTGTTTTGTTTTAAGCTTTTTTTTGTAGTTCTCCAGTCTCTTTCCTAAGGTTGGTTTTCTTTCAGCACTAGGGAAAAAATTCCAATGTCCCTTGTGCAGGAAGTTCTCTAGAATGTGGGCTGATCCTCATCTTTGCATATAAAGGTAAAGGGACCCCTGACCATTAGGTCCAGTCGTGACCGACTCTGGGGTTGCGGCGCTCATCTCGCTTTATTGGCCGAGGAAGCTGGTGTACAGCTTCCGGGTCATGTGGCCAACATGACTAAGCCACTTCTGGGGAACCAGAGCAACACACGGAAACACTATTTACCTTCCCGCCAGAGCGGTACCTATTCATCTACTTGCACTTTGACGTGCTTTCAAACTGCTAGGTTGGCAGGAGCAGGGACCAAGCAACGGGAGCTCACCCCGTCACGGGGATTCGAACCACCAACCTTCTGATCGGCAAGTCCTAGGCTCTGTGATTTAACCCACGACTCACATTTGTTACATTGTGGTGTAATTTAATGAGTCCTATATGCATCTTTGCATATAAAGGTAAAGGTAAAGGTACCCCTGCCTGTACGGGCCAGTCTTGACAGACTCTAGGGCTGTGTGCTCATCTCACTCTATAGGCCGGGAGCCAGCGCTGTCCGCAGACACTTCCGGGTCATGTGGCCAGCGTGACAAGCTGCATCTGGTGAGCCAGCGCAGCACACGGAACGCCGTTTACCTTCCCGCTAGTAAGCGGTCCCTATTTATCTACTTGCACCCGGGGGTGCTTTCGAACTGCTAGGTTGGCAGGCGCTGGGACTGAACGATGGGAGTGCACCCCGCCGTGGGGATTCAAACTGACGACCATGCGATCAGCAAGTCCTAGGCGCTGAGGTTTTACCCACAGCGCCACCTGCGTCCCCCATCTTTGCATATAGGGCTCATTAAATTACACCACAATGTAACAAATGTGAGTCCCTCTTAACAGTGTGAATAATTTCAACAGAACAAAGAAAGTGAGATGTAAGAAGAGGAATGTGATTCTTAGGCTGGAACCTGACATTGTGTCTTGCATGGGGTTGTCATATTTCAAAACTAGGACCAGTTATTGAGCTTTTTAGGAAAACACTGATATTGTTGATCTTTTTTTCTGGGAAAAAACCCGAGTCCCAGTTATGTCCTCTCCTCTACACTACAGAAACCTGCTAACATTGATCAGAAAGAAAATGGCTGGCCCAAGACATTTTGGCACCTGAGGCAAACCACAAAATGGTAACAGAACAAGGACCCTTTATCTTACCCCATTTAATGGAATTACACTTTGATCTTATCCCTCACCTACAGAGCCTTACTTCAGTTTTTTGGATTTTTTTAAGTTTCTCAGCTTTTTAGTATTAAAACTATGAAATTTGAAGATGGATTAGAAGTCTTCCTCTTCTCCTTTTCCATAAAAATACATCTATCTTGTTCTGTCAGCTCTGAAGTGCATCTGGTCATCATTACTCTTAAATGTCAAACCAACCTTCCTCTACTATTTAGTAATGAGATCTTTACTCAGTTGCTGGTGTGGTTTTTTTTTAAGCGATACAGTGATCTCAACTGGTAACAGGAATATGAGGGCATCAAATGTTTTCCTAGCAAGTATCGCTTTCGGAAACTTATGTGCGGCGTTGCATTCAGGGGGTTTTACGGTAACGCAAACCTGCTCAAAAGAAAACTTATTTGGTGTGCATGGATGCATACTGGATTGTGGCTAAAGTTTAGCTTCTGGGATCTGGAAATACTTCATTTAGGTCTTAGAATGGGATTCCCTATAGGGTTGGCGGTTCGAATCCCCGCGACAGGGTGAGCTCCTGTTGCTCAGTCCCTGCTCCTGCCAACCTAGCAGTTCGAAAGCACGTCAAAGTGCAAGCAGATAAGTAGGTACCTCTCTGGCGGGAAACTAAACAGTGTTTCCGTGCGCTGCTCTGGTTCGCCAGAAGCGGCTTGGTCATGCTGGCCACATGACTCGGAAGCTGTACGCCGGCTCCCTCGGCCAATAAAGTGAGATGAGCGCCACAACCCCAGAGTTGGCCACGACTGGACCTAATGGTCAGGGGTACCTTTACCTTTACCTTATAATTCTATAGAGACACATACAGAATCTAGTGCTTTCCAAAGGTTGCTAGACTGTGGCTCCCATAATTCTCTTTAAATGGGCACCAAAAGTGCTTTAAATATATGGAGTGGATTTGCCCTTAGAAAGTGTAACTTAGCTCTCCAAAATGGAAGAATTTGTACTGTTTTACAGGAGTCATGCAGAGCAAACCCCTGAGCATATTTACTCAGAAGCAAATCTTACTACATTCAAAACTATTCACTTCCTTTTTACTGTGCTTAAAGCTGCAGCCTTAAGATACCGAAACTCCTGTGCATTTTGCATTACTAACTGGGATAATTATTTCTCAATACTAACTGGAGAAATTAAAACCAGGCATTCTCTGGCCCTTCAGATATAGCTGGGAGTCAGTCTCAGCCAGCCATTTACGTAATACCTACCCTAGAAAACACAATCCTTTTGGCCTTTGCTCTTGACCAGCACATTTCTATTTCTGGTTCTTCTCTTAAAACATCCTCCTA
This sequence comes from Podarcis gaigeae, assembly GCF_964106915.1. Classification (NCBI taxonomy): domain Eukaryota; kingdom Metazoa; phylum Chordata; class Lepidosauria; order Squamata; family Lacertidae; genus Podarcis; species Podarcis gaigeae. The sequence continues at coordinate 68,529,003 of NC_139683.1, read as the reverse complement.
GATTAGTCAAAACGTATCTTTCCATTAAAAAGTACTCTGATTTATGGCCTTAAACAAACTGACCTTGACTCACCGTATTATGAAAAGGGCTGCATCGCCTTTTCTCGCTCTATGTATTTTCACTCTAATAAACATCTTACTGTGTTTTCAGACGCTGACTCATTTCTGTTTATTAGTTCGATTAATAATGTGTTCTGAGTGCAAATGAACTAGCAGAATTTGCAGAGTAGTTCTTGTCACGGCACCCCCCATTGCTTTTTCTCATTTCCCAAATTTTAACTCTTACTAAGCTGTAAAGGTAACGTACCTGTATTTACTCGAGTCTAACGCGCATCTCTCTCTTTTTTTCGCCAAATCACGTTGCAAAAATTAGGGTGTAAATTAGATTTGATGGCGTATTGAGGCACCTAATCATAAGCCTGCATTTTTATCAAAGCTTATATATTGCAATCAAGGCTTGTATTTAAAAATGAGCTTAAAAAAAAGGATTTTCAAATGTTTCATGCCAGGCAGAAAGAACCTTGGCAAGAGGTTTTTCTCCTAAGACAAGGGGGCCCCATTGATTTATAGTAGAAAAACAATTCTCAAAGTCATAAAAAGGGAGAATTACATATGCTGCCCCAAGGCTGAAAAAACACAATTAAGAATGGGTAAATAGTAAAATAATACCAATGTGCCTCCCAGTAAAATGAGCCAGATCTTCTTTCTAAGGTTGAAAGGCCAAGAGCAGTGAAAAAGGCAACTGGCTTGGCTAGAAGAAAAGAGAGCATTTTTGGGAAATCTTTTAAAGCTGTTTTTTACTGAGTTCCTTTTTACTTTACAAAGGCTTTATTCTTTTAAAAGGCTACCTATGATAAGTGAATGAAATATATTAGCTTAAATATATTGGCTTAAATGTAATTATGCAAAGGATTTAAGGAATGCTAGATTCTTATTTCATATGGTTGTAAGAGTTGTATTTATCCTGAAATTAAGTCAGCCACCAGTCTAGCCCCCCTGCTAGACAGAAGACGCCATCCAAGCACTCTTGATATATAGTTGTCAGGCATTTGTTTAGAAACCTTAAATGAAGGAAATCTTTCAATGTTGATGTGAACTCAAGATCCTTGACATCTGTTGAACATAAAAATGTAAGATTAAACATTTGTTTTAGAAGGCAATAGGGCAAGGAGGGCAAGAGGTGAGCTGGTAATTAAGATTCCATGTAAGATATATTATTACTTATTTGTCACATATATAGCTCTTTGTCTCCCTTATAAGGGCAAGGAAGTGGGTGTATCTTTTGTGGGTGTATCTTTTGTGATTGGTTCTACCAAACAGCCAATAGGAATTTCAACCAGGCTGATTGGACAGAGGCAGCCACAGGAGGAGCAAAGGGGGCTGGATTAAGGGAATATAAGTGCTGGCCAGGATGGCAGGAGGCCAGGCCAGAGCTTGGTAACCATATACCACTGAGCCTCTCATTTATTTGTCTGACAAATAAATTATTATTTTAATTTCTCTATTGCTGCGTTGAATATTTCATTCCAGCTAAGCGTTAACCACAAGCAGGGTGCTACATTTTATGGTGCCACTGTGACTCGGATAAGTGGTCTGCTGGAACGCAGCCCCTTCGCCCTACTGGGCAGGGTACAAGAGAGAGGACAACTGCTTACCCAAAGCGCGCACTGGTAAATTTTTCCAGGGGGAACGCAGAAGACTCGTCTGTCTGATACCCTGCTCATTGGCGGCGACGGACCGGGGGAAACAGGGAACCAACCAAGGGTAAGTGCACAAAGGGATTTTTGGCCCTCCAATTAATTAGGAGGAAGAGAAGTCTTGATCAAACTTCTGCGTCTCAGTAAGGGGAAACTGAGTACGCTAGGTGGTTGGGTACATCAGATGGTGATCTGGTGTAGGGAAAGGGAAGGATTGGGAGGTAGAGTGTGGTGAAGTATCCAGCGCATTGTATGTGTGAGAAAGTACAGAGCAATCTGTAGCTGACCTGAGTGTGGAGTGGGTAGTACTTCGGTTCCCAGTGAGGCGACTCCATCTGGGCAAGGAAACTCACGAAGTGTGTGTGCGAGTGACTGAGTGGATACTTCACAGGGCCATACAATGGGAGTTGGGGGTTCAAAGGGGGAAAATACACCTCTTGAGTGTATGTTAAATAATTTTAAGAAAGCCTTCTCAGGGGCATATGGAGTCAAAATGACGCCAGAGCGCTTGAGAACGTTATGTGAACTAGAATGGCCAAAACAAAATACTGAATGGCCATCTCAGGGAACTTTTGATATAAATTTAGTAAGCAAACTTTGGTCTAATATCGCCAAAGAAACTGGAGGGTGCCCAGAACAATTTCCATATATAGATTCCTGGCTGAGCACATTAAATAAAAATCCTCCATGGATAAGGGAATGCAAAGTCAAACGATGCAAATTATTGGCTATAAAAGCTGAAGCTAGGAAAGGAATCTTGCCAAATAAACTCAAACCCATTTTTGAGGGACCAGAGGAAGAGGTGCTTCCACCTCCACCCTATGCTCCACATCGAAGGGAGCTTAATTCAAACACTCCGCCAGTTGTAACCCCAAGGCAAGAAAGTGGAATGAATAATGGGAGTGGAGTCACAGAGCTTGATTCCTTGATAGATTATGATAAATATCTTCAGGAGGCATTGGAGTCCTATAATAAAGCCCAAGCAGAAGTGGTTATTCCACCTGTGACTCCTAATAGACCTGCATCTACAGTCTCCTTTAGTGGAACAACTGATTGCCCACCCCAAACCCCTGTACATCCAAGTCCTAGAGAATTATTACAGAAGTTACAGGGAGACCTTAATCGGTCAGCAAGCAATACAGCCAGGCGTATAAAGCTGCTAAAAGAACGCCTTGGAACAGATACCATCCCCTATGATTTGAGGCCCCTAGAGCAAAGCGAAGAGAAAGATCACGTAGTAGCCCCTCTTAGAAGAGTATTTAATGCACTTGAGGAGCCTGCGCTGGTTAACGGGCAACCCGGACCACGGCCACCTCGAACTTCGACCCTGCAATATATTCCATTCACAACTACAGATTTGATGAATTGGAAAACACACACCCCATCTTTTGCAGAAAAACCTCAGGCTATGATGGACTTGGTGACTTCAATAGTAAATACTCATAGCCCTACTTGGACAGATTGTCGCCAGCTCCTAAATACTCTTTTCACCACTGAGGAAAGGAGAGACATAATTGAAAAGGCACAGATATATTTGCGTGAGCAGGCCAGAGTGGGAAATATTTTTAATATTGACCGTCATCTCCAAGATAACTTTCCCTTGGAAGATCCTAATTGGGATCCAAACAATGGAATTCACCTGGCCAGACTTACCACCTACCGCCAGACACTTGTGCAAGGTATCCGCAGGGCATGCCAGAAGCCCACTAATATGTCTAAAGTCTCAGAAGTAGAACAGAAACCAAATGAGAGTCCAGGAGACTTTTTAGAGAGGCTGCAAGAAGCCTATCGTATATGGACTCCTTTTGACCCTGAAGCCCCTGAAAACAGCAGAATGATTACTGCTACATTTGTGGCCCAGTGCGCTTCTGATATTCGTAAGAAAATTCAGAAATCAGAAGGATGGGAAGGGATGCTGATGAGCCAAATTATGGCCATTGCACGCCGAGTTTATCGGAATAGGGATGAGGCTGAGAAGCAAGAGAAGAAGAAGTGGCAGAAGGAAAAGATGGTAATGCTAGCCACAGCAGTGAAGCAAGACCACCGCCCCTTAAATGGAGGGAGAGGGCGAGGAAGGAATCCACCACTGGGAAGGAATCAATGTGCAAATTGCAAGAAGGAGGGTCATTGGAAGCGGGAGTGTCCTGAACCCTTGAGGTTGGAAGAAGTACGCCCAGGCCCAGGCCCAGGCCCAGGCCCAGGCTCCGGCCCAAGAAACCAGGGACGGGGACGGGGAATGATCCGAAATGGAAGATATCAGAGACCAGGACAAGGACAGAGTAGAGACAATTTCATTGGACTGGCAGAAGAGGATTTTACTCAAGACTAGGAACGACCGGACTCCATAAAGTTAGGCTTCCAGGAGCCCACGGTCACGATTCAATTAGGGAGCCATTTAATAGACTTTATGATTGATACTGGGGCTGAATACTCAGTACTCCCAGAACTATTGCAGAAAAAGGCATCCAAAAGTGTAGTCATTAAAAGTGCCACTGGTCAGTCAGCTAAGAGGTCTTTCCTCCAACCTTTGGAATGCCAGATTGGGGGACATTGTTTAACCCATCAGTTTTTGTATATACCTGAGTGTCCAATACCTCTCTTAGGCAGAGATATGCTGTCCAAATTGCAGGCCCAAATCACCTTCACTCCTCGAGGTCCAGAAATGAAACTGCCATCAAAAGCAGCAGGAATAATTACCCTCTCAGTACCCAAGGAACAATCATGGCGCCTAATGTCAGCCCTGCAAGTCCAACCCACATTGGATACAGAATTAAACAAGCTCCTCCGAACTCTACAGGTGCCACCAGGAGTATGGGCCGAAAATAGCCCACCAGGAATGGCTAAGAATATAGCTCCAATTGTAGTAACCCTAAAACCTATGGCTACCCCTGTATCTGTAAAGCAATATCCCTTACCCCGGCGAGCAGCAGAGGGCATCCAGAAACATTTGGACCGCCTATTAAAATATGGTCTGCTTAAGCCTTGCCAATCAGAATGGAACACACCCCTTTTGCCTGTTCGAAAACCTGGGACAGATGAATACAGGCCAGTGCAGGACTTGAGGCTCGTAAACCAGGCTATCGAGACCTTGCACCCAAATGTACCAAACCCATATACCTTGTTGAGTTTGATCCCACCAGAAGCAACATTTTTTACTGTATTGGACTTGAAAGATGCATTCTTCTGTTGCCGGCTGGCACCACAGAGCCAACCTATATTTGCCTTCCAGTGGGAAGACCCTTTAACAGGAACAAAAGGCCAGCTAACCTGGACAAGATTGCCCCAGGGCTTTAAAAATTCCCCAACTTTATTTGGCACTGCCTTGGCGAGGGATCTAACAAGTTACCCCTCAATACCGGGAGAAAAGGTGGTTCTGCAATATGTAGATGATCTTATACTAGCGGCAAAGGATTTTAATACCTGTAAAGAAGGGACAGAGGAACTGCTCCACTTGCTCTGGGAAGCTGGCTACCGAGTTTCCCAGAAAAAGGCACAGTTATGCTTAGAAAAGGTCAAATATTTGGGCTTTGACATCTCACACCAACAACGAGCATTGAGACCAGAGAGGAAAGAAGCTATTTGCCTTATCAAGGAACCTACCACAAGGAAACAACTTAGAGGATTCCTGGGAACAGCAGGGTTTTGTAGACTATGGATACCTGATTTCAGCAGTCTGGCCAAGCCCTTACATGAAAGCACTCGAGGTGCAGAAAAGGACCCATTCGTATGGGGACCTGAGCAGAAACAAGCCTTTTTAGTTATCAAACAACGACTTATGGAGGCCCCAGCCCTTGGATTGCCTAATTCGGAAAAACCCTTTCAGCTGTATGTACATGAACAGAATGGGATTGCAGCTGCAGTCCTGACCCAGAGACTAGGAAGTTGGAACCGTCCAGTAGCTTATTTGTCTAAACAATTGGACTCAGTAGCAAAAGGATGGCCTCCATGCCTAAGGGCAGTAGCGGCCACTGCAAGCCTTGTCAAAGAAGCTGATAAATTTACCTTCGGCCAGACGATGTATGTGAATGTACCTCATGCTGTTCTGACACTCATGGAATATAAGGGTAGTTATTGGCTAACGAACCCAAGGATGGCTAGATACCAAGGCCTATTGTGTGAAAATCCCAGGATTCATCTACGAGTAGTGAATATGCTCAATCCAGCGACTTTGCTGCCTCTGCCAGAGGTAGATGATGAAGAATCACATGATTGTCTCCAAATAATGGATGAAGTTTATTCCAGTAGACCTGATCTGAAAGATGAACCATTGAAAAATCCAGATGTTGTATATTATACGGATGGTAGCAGTTACCTGCATGAAGGTGCCAGACGAGCAGGATATGCTGTGGTCACCAATGAGGAAGTTGTGGAAGCTGAAGCTTTGCCTGCTGGCACATCAGCACAAAAGGCTGAACTTATAGGCTTAACTAGAGCTCTGCAATTGGCAGCTGGATGTAAGGCAAACATCTATACTGATTCTAAATATGCCTTCTTAACCCTGCATGCACATGGAGCTCTATGGAAAGAAAGAGGTCTAATAGGAGCCCACGGGAAGGCCTTGAAATATGGACCTGAAGTAGAAATCCTGTTAGAAGCAGTATGGGCTCCAGAACAGATTGCTGTAATGCACTGCAAAGGTCATGGACGAGGAAGGGATCCAATAACCAGAGGAAATCATGCTGCTGACAAAGCAGCCCGAGAGGCAGCCCAAAAGCCTGTGGGAGGATTTATAGCAGCCCTCATACCAGAGGTAGTTCCAGAAGAAGTTAAACCTCACTATACCCCAGAAGAGAGGAAGTGGGCTGAACAGGAAGGAGCGGTTATGAAGGACGGTTGGATGATCCTGCCGGACAATAGGATTTATGTACCTCATCATCTAGCAGGCACAATTGTAAGAAATTATCATGAATCTACTCACCTTGGCGGTACTGCAACCAGAGAGAGTCTCAGTCGGAAGTTGTATATTATTAATCTATCACAATTAGCAACTTGCATTTCACAGAAATGTGTTCTTTGTGCTAAAAACAATCCCAGGCAGGGACCGGTACAACCTCCTGGAATCCAACATGTGGGATATGTCCCCATGGAAAGTCTAATTGTGGACTTCACAGAGCTGGTCCCTTCTAAGGGATTCAAGTATCTCCTTGTATTTGTAGATACTCTTACCGGATGGGTTGAAGCTTTTCCCACCCGAACTGAAAAGGCACGAGAGGTAACTAAGAGACTCCTCACTGAATTGATCCCAAGGTTTGGATTACCTAGATGCATTGGAAGTGATAATGGGCCAGCGTTCATTGATCAAGTAGTACAAGATGTATGTCGAGTCCTACAAGTAAAATGGAGACTGCATGCAGCATATAGGCCTCAGAGTTCAGGGAAAACTGAAAGAATGAATCGGACTCTGAAAACCCAATTGGCAAAATTAACCCAGGAAACGGGATTGGGATGGGTAGATGTGTTACCCATAACACTGTTTCGTGTTCGGTGTGCACCCACAAAAAGACTTAAGTTGTCACCTTTTGAGCTCCTGTATGGGAGACCGCCCTCCTTTGTTCAGGATATTCCAGCTGACCTTAAACAAATAGGAGATCATGTGACACAGGGACAAGTGCAATCTCTCTCCCGTGTTTTTGTTTCTCTTAACAGGTGGGCCCTCGAACGCACGCCGTGCAGCATTGCCGAGCCGATTCATCAGTTCCAGGCTGGCGATAGCGTATGGGTGAAAGAGTGGAAACGTGATCCACTTGCACCAAAGTGGCGTGGACCTTACACCGTCTTGCTCTCTACTCCAACAGCGGTGAAGGTAGCTGAGGTGACCCCCTGGATTCATCACTCTCGTTTGAAGAAGTCCGAAGGCAGTTGGACGTGCAAAGGTGACCCCTCTAATCCTTTAAAACTAACTCTCTCCAAAAACCCCTGTATCTAGCCCTACCGGGAACGGGCTAGGTCACGGGCAACATTTGACGACCGGCCTGCTGCAGCCACAACCTGGAAGCTGGCTGACCTGCGCACGCCTGAAGCTTGAGGAGCGTCTGAACCAGCGACAGTGAACGGAAAGATTCTCTAATACAATTGATTGACTGCCCCCTTGTGGAACAATTATCAGAGCTATTACTCATTGGGGATCCTCGGGATATATGTTTTGGTCTTGGTGGTTCCCCATTTCTGTCACTGGGGGAATTATATTGGGGCTAATAATTATTTGCTATCACAATAAGGTAATCTTTTGTGGAAGGAATGCATATACTAGACATCAACATGATTTTATTATTAATCCTGATCCCTTGGGAAGGGGAAGGGTCCTTGAATCTGACCAAATTGGCTAAATATGGATTCAGCCATGACCACAATATGTGGGTAGGTTTAGCTGAAATGGTAGCCAATGTTGCAAATAGGACCAATTGCCTTGTTTGCTCTCTTGGGCCAGATGATTCAGAGGGAGGTATGCCCTTATTACCGATACCATTAGATGCCATTGGTATGGTAAGCGAAATGCCACACCAAACAGAAATACAGAATTTCCCCGGATGGAACTCAACTAAACCATTACGAGTTATACCTGTACAAGGGGAATTCTGTGTACATAAATCATCAGATGCAGCTGATTCTCCCATGATAGGCTCTTCTCATTGTCACTATACTTGGGATTATATTAAGAATAGTCATACCTGGGCACACGGTACTACCTATCGAACTCGGAATACCTTGCCCTGTGCACCTCCTTTTATTCACGCATGGAAAGTGGTGTGGAACATAACTGTGACAGAAAAAGGCAATCTAACATACTGCACTGTGAACTCTCTACCTCTTTTGGTATTTCGCCTTCTGTACTCCACGTACCAAAAACCTCAGACCCGATGGTTGTGGTGGATATGTGGAGAATGGGCATACAAAAAGCTCCCTTCCAAATGGAGTGGGACTTGTTTCTTGGGTTGGGTATTACCACCAATGTGGATTATGCCCACTAGTTCGGCCAGGCGAACACGAAGGAATGCTGATATTTCTCATATAGCAGGAGGAAGTACCCAAAGTTGGAGCGGTACTGATGATTGGCCGCCAGAGCGCATTATAGCCTATTATGATCCTGCCTCCTGGAATCCTGGTGAGCTCATACAAGGGGCACGGGATCCTATTTATAATCTAAACAGAATAATTCAATTGCAAGCAGTAGTGGAACTTGTAACCAATGCAACGGCCCAGAGTTTGAGACTTATTGCACAACAGTTGGATGAAAGTAGAGCCGCCATTTTGCAGCTGAAAATGGGAATGGATTATGTACTTGCCAGGCAGGGAGGCCTATGTGGAGTCTTGAACTTGACAGGGAATGCCTGTTGCTTTAACATTTCAGATAATGGTGAGGCAATCCGTGTGTTGGCCACAAAGATGGAGAATATAGCACATGTCCCAGTACAAACATGGGAAGGATGGGATATGGGATGGCTCACCAATTGGTTACCTAATGTCACAGGACTCAAAGGGATACTATTGTCTTGCTTGTTTTTCTTGACAGTAGTGGTAATGGTTTTGTGTATGATGCCATGTATCATTTCATGTTTTAGAAGTACAATTAGCAAGATGGTTTCAAATGAAACTCTACCTCATATCATGGCCCTATACAGAGCTTTACCTCAGGAATATGATGAAGGTCAAGCTATCAAGGACATTTGGGATGAAGGTCCTTGAGCTTGAAAGGGGGGAATGAGGCACCTAATCATAAGCCTGCATTTTTATCAAAGCTTATATATTGCAATCAAGGCTTGTATTTAAAAATGAGCTTAAAAAAAAGGATTTTCAAATGTTTCATGCCAGGCAGAAAGAACCTTGGCAAGAGGTTTTTCTCCTAAGACAAGGGGGCCCCATTGATTTATAGTAGAAAAACAATTCTCAAAGTCATAAAAAGGGAGAATTACATATGCTGCCCCAAGGCTGAAAAAACACAATTAAGAATGGGTAAATAGTAAAATAATACCAATGTGCCTCCCAGTAAAATGAGCCAGATCTTCTTTCTAAGGTTGAAAGGCCAAGAGCAGTGAAAAAGGCAACTGGCTTGGCTAGAAGAAAAGAGAGCATTTTTGGGAAATCTTTTAAAGCTGTTTTTTACTGAGTTCCTTTTTACTTTACAAAGGCTTTATTCTTTTAAAAGGCTACCTATGATAAGTGAATGAAATATATTAGCTTAAATATATTGGCTTAAATGTAATTATGCAAAGGATTTAAGGAATGCTAGATTCTTATTTCATATGGTTGTAAGAGTTGTATTTATCCTGAAATTAAGTCAGCCACCAGTCTAGCCCCCCTGCTAGACAGAAGACGCCATCCAAGCACTCTTGATATATAGTTGTCAGGCATTTGTTTAGAAACCTTAAATGAAGGAAATCTTTCAATGTTGATGTGAACTCAAGATCCTTGACATCTGTTGAACATAAAAATGTAAGATTAAACATTTGTTTTAGAAGGCAATAGGGCAAGGAGGGCAAGAGGTGAGCTGGTAATTAAGATTCCATGTAAGATATATTATTACTTATTTGTCACATATATAGCTCTTTGTCTCCCTTATAAGGGCAAGGAAGTGGGTGTATCTTTTGTGGGTGTATCTTTTGTGATTGGTTCTACCAAACAGCCAATAGGAATTTCAACCAGGCTGATTGGACAGAGGCAGCCACAGGAGGAGCAAAGGGGGCTGGATTAAGGGAATATAAGTGCTGGCCAGGATGGCAGGAGGCCAGGCTAGAGCTTGGTAACCATATACCACTGAGCCTCTCATTTATTTGTCTGACAAATAAATTATTATTTTAATTTCTCTATTGCTGCGTTGAATATTTCATTCCAGCTAAGCGTTAACCACAAGCAGGGTGCTACAGTATTAGACTCAAGTAAATACAGTATATATTTATTAAGGGCTATGTAAAGTATCCAGACATTGTACTTCTTGTACTTCTTGATGTATGAGTTGCAGCAAGGTTTTCCCCACGTACAGTGGTACCTCGGGTTAAGTACTTAATTTGTTCCGGAGGTCCATACTTAACCTGAAACTGTTCTTAACCTGAAGCACCACTTTAGTTAATGGGGCCTCCTGCTGCTGCTGCGCCACCGGAGCACAATTTCTGTTCTCATCCTGAAGCAAAGTTCTTAACCTGAAGCAATATTTCCTGATTAGTGGAGTCTGTAACCTGAAGCGTATGTAACCTGAAGCGTATGTAACCCGAGGTACCACTGTATTCTCCTCAAAGCTTGAGTTGTGAACTCTGCTCTAGAGGTGATCTAGGGAATGGCTCACTTGCGCGTATGTTTAGGTTACCAGATTTTTTTTCAATTAATCCGGGGACACTTACTGTTCACTACATACATGTGCATGCTGAGAAAGTCTGGTAACCTTAGCCTATGTCCTCCATTCATTCCAATGGGACTTTGTGCTGGCATTGCAGGCCGGCCCCATTGGAATGAATGGAGTAACTGCTGCAGCTGTGCAGTTAAATTCAGTTAGAGAGACCAACTGTCATTCTTGCTTCTTGCCTCGTTCTTGCCTCATGGTGTTGTTCAACTATCTCTGAGACAGTATGTTATGGCATGACCATTTACTTTATTACTCAAGCTTTGTTTGGCATTTACGTGAGCCGCTTACTTTGCTGAAAGAAAAGAAACTCTGCGTAAGAATGGTGGTATATCCTAAACGGAATTATGATTGGGATAACGTTGAGAATTCCCTTGGCATATTGTGAATACTGCAGCTGCAAGCAGCGTCTGGTCAGAAATGGGCAAAATCTGGATGTATGGCAGCCCATTTTTGGCAGTGTCATTTTCCCATCCAATATCTTTTCGATTTTGCAAACAAAAAAAAAAACAACAACAAAAAACCCCACTTTGGACAAAACTTTAAAAAGCTAAACAACTTTGCCTCTCCCACCCCCCCACCCCCAGCAGCTCAACAACTTTTCTGTTGTTGCTGGAATTCCACTTTTTGAAATATGGCAACTCCAGTTATATTCTGCTCTAAAAAAAGAACATTGATGTTCTGAAAGAGAAAAAGATGGAAATGTGCCTAGATTTCCTGAGTTGGCACAGTGAGGAGAAGCCTTCCTGGTTTCTTATATGCTCTTGTAATGTCCCACTTTTCCTTATGATGTCCCCATTTTCCCTTGAGAAACGTTGGAGCGTATGGAGTTATCCAACCCTGAGCTGTCTGAAGGCAATCCTGTATTGGGAAATTTTGTTTTAACGTCTTATTATGTTTTTATATATGTTGGAAGTTGCCCAAAGTGGCTGGGGCAACCCAGAGAGATGTGAGGAGTATAAATAGTCAAATTATCATTATGGAATGGGACTTCCCTATTTTCACTGGAGAGAGGTAGGAGGGGATTGAGTTATCTGACCTCCATCCATCTGTAGGCAATCCTGTATAAGGAAGGTGTTTTTTTTAATGTTTAACGCTTTATGATGCTTTCTTTACATGTTGCAAGCGGCCCAAAGTAGCTAGGGCAGCCCAGCCAGACGTGTGGTATAGAAAGAGTAAAATCATCATTATGGAATGGGACGTCCCTGTTTTCAACACAGAGAGTTTGGAAGGTATGAAAGAATCCATTAAAAGTTTAGAAAAATCAAGTATCACTTAAAATGGCCACCGGGGTAATTTAGCATTTTGGTAAAGGAGGGGCGGGTCTCTCTTAACAGGCAGTTTTGATTCCCCTCTTTTGGCCTCCTGCCAGTGTAGTCCAAGTTGCAGGCCTAGGGCTGCTTATAGCCAACCACAATGCAAGCTGCAGGAATGAGCCATGTTGTTTCCAACCTGGGCAGCAAATTCGCCCGACAAGGTAGGCAGCCATCTTGCTGCAGCCAGGACTCTTTGCAGGCCTGATGCATCTTGCTTTTTTGTTCTGTTTTGAGACGTATCATTGTTAGAGGGAAGCAAAATGTGGGCTGTGAACCCTAGAGGACAGGGTGAGTATTGTCCTGGCCAGGTTTGGGCCCTAGACTTTGTGTGTGTTTAAATATTTTCTTTGAATATGTCAGGCAGGGGAAAATAATGGGTGCATGCCCTGTTTGGGTGGGTGCCATGCAGCGTGCATTGGCCCTGGCACCCAAATTTGTGGGAGCCCTTTATGGGGAATTTTGTGGGTGCTCGGGCACCTAGGGCCCCAAGGAGCTGGGACTTAGGCAACAGGCAGAAGCATAGCTGTCAACTTTTCCCTTTTCTTGCGAGGAATCCAATTCGGAATAAGGGAATTTCCCTAAAAAAAGGGAAACGTTGACAGCTATGGGTAGAAGGGGTGGGGGTGCAATTTCGTGGTTGCAGTGAAGGGTTGTGGTGTTTTACACTGCAATCCTAAGCGTGTCTACTCAGAAGTAATTCCTATTGCGCTCTGTGAAGCTGACTCGCAGGTAAATGGGGTTAGAATTTTCATTGTGAAAAGCAGATGGCGTTGAGGGGAAATCAGGATTGGGTTTTTAAAAGAGGGGTGGGGGGAATCTTATGCCTGATCAAAACTTAGTTCAGCCCTTCCTCTTATCCTCCTCGCTTCATTTTCTGCTGCTTTCCCACAGCTCAAACCATGCTTAAGGCGGCTTGCAAGAGGAAATTAATTTCACAATCGCAAACATAACAAAAGTAGTCCTAAACAAAACACATCAAAAAGTATGCAGCCAAACTGATTTCCACATTTAAAAATAAAGGTACAAAAAAATAATAATAACGGCAACCAGTGTGGATTTGATTTAAATCAATCAATTTAAATCACTAGTCAGAAAGACTTGATTTATTTTTATTTTTTACAGAGACTCCATCTTGCTGGTATAATCTTAATATTTACAACCAGAGGAAGGTATTGTTTTTGGAATAATAAATTTTCAGAGTAGTTTTTACAGCTATATAAAAAATTACTTATTTGGTTATACTATTAGAATTACATAGACAGATAATTATGAAATTATTGTGAGGTTTAATAAGTTAACTATATTTGGACAACTTTTCTGCTGTTCTTTATTGGAAGGAGAAAAATAATCATTTGCTCAATAAGAATTTAAACTATTTAACTAAAACAATAACATAATAGCATATGTTTGTTAACTAATGTTGCTAATTTTTATAAAACAAAAACAAAACTTAGACTTGAGTTTTAGCACAAATAAAAAACTTAAAACAAATCCTTATTTCCTGATGAATAGCCTTTGGACTATAATGTAATTTAAATAGAAAACTATCTTTAGAAAGATTTTTCCTCCAAAAGCATTTTATTTTAAAAATCCGATTTAAATAAAATAAAATCTCTGACAAATTTAAAAAATCTGTTTGTTTGTTTTTTAAAAAAAGAATCATTGATTTTTATCCACCCTGACAGCAATAAAAAACCCTAAACAATAGCTCTTCTCCCTTGCTTTCGTTTGTACACCTCGGATGTCTATTTGAAGAGTATTGTTTGCTTATTACTGGAAGAAAATAGCTATAAATTGAATTCTTCAGAGTTGTGTGAGGGCTGATTGCAGTGAGGCAGCTGTAATGAAAAAGGTGTATTGCAAACACTTGTTGGCTCTCTTATTGCATCAAATCTCAGTTTCCATGAGCTTTCCTTATAACAGCAGTAGCAATGCTCAAGCTTTTGTTTAGGCAATTATGGCAATTAGAAATAAGTTTGTAAGAAATTTAGGCATTGATGGGAAGGTGTGAGAAGCACAAACTCCATTTAGCTGATTTGAAACTGAGCCTCAATTAAGGGAGTGCCTTCATGCCTTTCTGCATATTCAAAATTCCTGACATTTTGTCCAGTATTTCTCAGCATGGCTGTATTCCAGGCCATCTGTAAATTTTGCTTCAACAACACAGGAAAGGCTGTAAGTCCCATTAAACTTCTGAATAGACATATATGCAATTGTGTTATAAAACGCATTGGGAATCTGAATCACTTTTTTTATTTGGGGGGGGGGTTGGGTGGGGGTGGGGAAACTCCACAGCTTTGGGGTTTCAGCAATTTCGGTGGTTTCCTGGTTTTTACTTTTTGAAATATGGCAACTCTGCACTTACCGTTAGTTGAACAGTCTTAACTGTGATGGCAGCAGGTATGTTGTGTTGTGCTGCTGTGCACTTGTGGTCTCTTCCAACTCTATGATTCTGTGACAGTTAGTCTGCAGCAGTTTAATCTGTGTAAAACATACTAGCAAATTGAAAATCCCCTGTGGTCTAAACCACTGAGCCTCTTGGGCTTACCGATCAGAAGGTTGGCGGTTCGAATCCCTGCGACAGAGTGAGCTCCTGTTGTTCGGTCCCACTGTAACTTAAGTTCCTCAACGTGACTGTTTCCCATTGACATTTCTTCCCTTTGCATGCTTTTCAAAATTCCTAGTGGCTTGGCACCCTAGGCTTAAGTATGAGATTGACACCAACCCTGGAGGTAAAGGTACCCCCTGACCATTAGATCTAGTCATGGCCGACTCTGGGGTTGAGGCGCTCATCTCGCTCTATAGGCCGAGGGAGCTGGCATACACCTTCCAGGTCATGTGGCCAGCTTGACTAAGCCGCTTCTGGTGAACCAGAGCAGCGCACAGAAACGTCGTTTACCTTCCCGCCTGAGCGGTACCTATTTATCTACTTGCACTTTGACGTGCTTTCGAACTGCTAGGTTGGCAGGAGCAGGGACAGAGCAACGGGAGCTCACCCCGTCACGGAGATTCGAACTGCTGACCTTCTAATCAGCAAGCCCTAGGCTCTTGTGGTTTAGACCACAGTGCCATAACCAGGATTGTTTATTAAAGGGATATTTTGTACATAAGGGAATACTCATATTTACCTTCGGTGCTGTGTGAAATTCAATGTATTTTTAAAAATGTATTTTTAAAAAGCATTTTCACAGCATTTTTTTGATGTGTGTAGAGTCTGCCTAAATGGATTTTACTTAAGGACAATTTTTCCAAATCTCTGCCTCGGCCAAATTTAGTCCCACCCAGTTTTAAGTACTAGGTGCAATTCATTTCTGACCCGAAAGCTCCACCAGCTGTATTTCTGACTGATCGTAACCCCCGCCCCCCTGCTTTTCTGACCTCTTTTTCCAGTATGGCCTCACATAGGGCAGCTTCTTGGCCTAACCCAGCCACCAACTCCCCTTTTCTGACTTTCACCAGTATAGTTTTCTCACTGGGAAGTATAACTTAATATTCAGGCCACAGCTTTCCTTCCCCTCGGCTTTTTCTGCTCTTTGCCTCACATCTCCAACATCAGCCAGCATTCCCAGCCGTCTCACAACTCCCCATTCTTCACTGATTTGAACCTCCAGCCAACCCGACCCTGTTGATTCCCAGACTGGTGAAAATAAATTTACTCCACCCAAGCCATGTCTGGAAATATTAAAACCAATGATTATTTTATTACAGTTATTCTTTATTTAATTTGTATACAGTACTGCCCTTCACCCAAAGATCTCAGGGCGGTTTGTGGCAATACGTAATGGTTTCTTTCTCCTCCTTCAGACCCTGGACTCAGCTTATAGGTAAAGGGTCCCCAACCATTAGGTCCAGTCGTGGCCAACTCTTAGCCAGCTTCAAATAAAAGCTGTTGTAAAGTGCAGTGTACAACTGTGACAGTAGATGGCGATGGTGAGCTATGGCAAATTCAATGTATTTCCCTCAAAAAAAATACACACACTTTTTAAAAAAATTTTTTTCACAACGTTGTGTTTTTTTAATATGTGTTTAGATTCCACCCAGTTGCCAGAGCGCATTGTTGAGGAAGGTTGCTAAAGTCACTGCGACATGTGCTCCATTGTGACACATCCCCTTGCTGGGTGACTTGCCAGACATCTTGGGCAAGAGGGGAATAAGGTGAGAGAGTTAATGAGTTAGCGAGCCATTTGCTTAGGGGGTTACTTTGTCAGTCAGAGTTACTGTAAAGCATTAGGCAGTTGTTGTGTTGGTAAGAGAGGGAGGGGAAGAGATGCAGAAAGCCACTGTGATTCTGCCACTATCCATGAAGATTTAGCACCACGGAGGACATTCCCTCTCCAATCATGGGTTGGTTTTGTTTTATTATGTATGATGTGTTTTTATATGGTGTGTTTTTATATTTTATATGGTGGTTTTATGTTGTGAACCATCCTGAGACCTGTGGGTATAAGGCAACCTATTATTATTATTATTATTATTATTAAAAGATTAGCCTTATAAAGCTGATTGTTATTATTATGCTTCAAGCAAAGTGCCTCATCTTTTCCTTTGTGGAGCAGTTCAAAGCAAGGCGTCTGCAAGTTTCCAGGGCCTTTTGAGAAAGATGTTCTTGGTGTAAAGTCCTTCTGCTGGCCTGGAAGACGGAGGAGCGGAAAATCTTCGTGTTTTTTCGACCAACCCTGTGTTCCGAGGACAGATGGGACTCACTCTTATTCTTCAGGTGAGCAAAGATCCGTCCTGGCGGGGAATTGTTCCGAGGCCAGTGAGAACCTGGCTAATGGGTTAAGAAGGAAGTCGATCTCTCCTTCGAGGAGACTTCCATGGCACCTCTTTCAAAGAAGGGAGACAATCATTTCTCTCTCTTTTTACTTCTGCCCTTTCCCATTATTTCATCAACAGGGACTTTCCATTGTGGACCCGCTCGCAGTGAACCCCTGCTCTCTGGGAGCAAGAAGTCAAACCTACTGGACAGGACAATTAGAAGTCTTTAAAAAACTGGCCACAACTTTATTGATTCCTGGTGTAGGTTGGACAGGATGCAGGATAAAGAGTTGGCGAGGATAAAGAGTTGGCAAGCTTTCCTCTGTTGCCAGCCTAGGAGTTCCCCAACGGCTAACCGCCTAACCCCAGGCGTTGCTCCTAAGGGGGAAAGGTGTTTGGAGCTACGGTCTGCAACAGCCGCCCACCCTGTGACCGGTTGAGCAGCCAATACGCCGTTCCTTTTCTTCCGACGGAACCTGAGAACAAGTCAGCCCTCAAAGGCATCAAGGCTGTCGGAGAAAAGGTATTGTCGCTACCTTCCTCGCTGCTTTTGAAGTGGAGGTCCAACACTGAGCCTCAGTGTGGCACCTTTGGGCTCACCTGTACCTGCAGAGGCCTTTTCTGGCACCCACAGCATCCTTTCTCCAATTCTCCGGCCTAAATTAGGCTCAAAACCAGCATTCCGACAGGCGCGCTTCAACTGCCTGTCAATCACTCTGTCTCCAGATGAGACTCCATCACAATTCCTCTGCTGTCCAGCATTCTGCTCCTCTTAAAAAAAAAGATTGTGCTGAATGCTGCAAATACTTCAATTTTCTTTATTTTGTGGGAGGGAATATTCCCCAATGTCACATCCATCAGTGGCCGGGCAGCATTTCCATAGGCTGCCTTTTAATATGTGATTTTTAAATTTCGTGGGTTGTTTTTTTAAAAAACAATCTGATTCTGAACTGGTTCTCCCTCTCACAGGAACCGAGAAGTTATATTTCCATTGAAAACATGAATGGCAGGAATCAGGCAGCCAGCAAGACCTGTTCACTGCTGACAAAGGCGGCCAGACTCCTCAATCTGAAGGTACATCTCTCACATGTATTTATTAATTTGGAAAACTCAACCTTCCTCTTTCTAGCCCCAAGAGGCTCTCAACTAACATGGTCCCAGGAACACTCAGGTGGCATTTCCTATCCTCTTCCTTAATGTTGCCTTTCAACCCAATGCCTACTAGGTTGCAGGTCCCAGTGATGTCCTCTGGGATGAGATTGGAGATGAGCATCTCACTCCACCTGAGTTGCAAGAAGGTCATCTCATGGCATCCTTACTTTGGCTTGCTTCTGCTTCTATGTTGTACCCATTATCTGGTGTGCATTTTTGGCAACGCAAAAGGCATGTGACTTTGCTTTTTCTCATCTCTACTGCAGGTCATTGTCTCTCCGGAGCTGTCTGACCCACACCATAGATTCAGAGGAGGTAACCTCCAAACCGTAAAAGCAGAGAATGACCCAAGACGACTCACTTTCCATATTAAAGCCATCACCTGTAGCCACAACTTAGCTGCAACATGAGACGAGATATGAATCTCCAGGCTGAATCCAAGTGTTGTGTGGCAGCGATGGAGGGACCACAATTTGTTGATTTTGTTGTTCTTGTTAAGAGTTACTGTTTTCAGAGTTTGTAGGGATGGTTTTTTAGGGCTTGTAGTTTTTCATATTCTATCACATTTTTCTCTTGTGGGAACACCCTTTGAGAGCTATTGAGCTGTGAATAATTAATTTGCAATAAATGAATGATGAATAAACCAATCTCTCATGACTGATTGACTCTAGGGGTATAAGAGAAGGGATCTATCACTGAGCCATGGTAAAATCTTTGTTCCTAATGCCTCCAGGTTTACATGGGATCACTCTTTGCAGCCCAGATACATCTTTAAGGTGAGTAGGCAGAAAGAAACTTGGATCAGTACATGGAGAGATCCAAATGTTCAGAGCCAGGGTGGAGCCAACCATGAAAGGTAGATAAGAGTCTTGATTGCTGCATTCCACTATTTTACAGGAAAACACAAAAGGCAGTTTGCTAACGACAACAGATTCTTTGAGCATTTGCAGCGTCACATTTTGAACTCACTTTTTACAGACCCTGCATTAGTCAGCCACCAGCTCTCAGCCTAACCTTGCTCACATGGCTGTCGTGAGGATGTAGAATAGGACTGCCATATGTCTGGATTTTCCTGGACAGTACCAGGATTTGGGCAGCAGAATGGCATCCGGGCAGATTTCTGCTGAATTGGCAAAATGTCCAGTAAAAACCCAGACGTATGGCAAGGGTTTGTCTGTCATTTTTTATTTTAAAATCCATAAAAATAAAAAAGCCACCAAGCTTAATAATTTGACCCCCTACCCCAAATCAAATCATTGAAGGGGGTTGGATGAGATGACCCTTGTGGTCCTTTCCAGCTCTACAATTCTGTGATTCTGTGAAATCAGTTCAGTTCCAAGGCATCAGCCAGTTTCAGTCGGGCCTGATCATTGCATGTTTATTTAGATGCATACGTACCACTTAGGTTCAGTTCAGCTTTCTCCACAGTTTAGTGTGGACGGGGGCGAAATTGATTCCGAAAAGAAGTTATTTTAGGCCTGTAGCTACTAGGGTGGGGTTTTAAAAAGTTTTTTAAAATGAATCCAGATCCAGTCTTCATTACTAGGCAATTTGAAAATAAAATAGTAAAATTGCAAATTACATAAAATATTGTGGGGAGGTAGGAAATGCAGAAATGCAAAAGTGAAAAGCGTTGGTGTCAGGGGTTCAGAAGGAGAGACACAGGAGGGGGAGCAAATGGAGAGTGAGGAGGAGGAGTACGAGGGGGGCGCAGGCAGTGACAGTGGCCAGAGTTATTCCACAAGCCTCTCTAGCGAATCGGAGGACTCACAGAAGGGAGCGCCGGTGGCCAGAGCGAAGGGGGCTCCAGGGGGGAAGCCCCAGGAGGAAGGGGCTAGCGCAGCAGCTGGAAATCAGGACCAGCTTCTCCACCAGAGCGCAGTGGGGAGGGGGAGTCCCAGGAGTCGGGACCAGTGTCCTCACCACCAGAGGGAGGAGAGGAGTCAGGTTTGGCAACGCCCACATCAGGAAGCGGGGAAACGGTCAGAAGGAAAGTCACCGGCTGGGCGCGCGTGCCAAGTTCAAATGTACAGGAGCGCGGCACAGCAGGGAGCCCGGAAAGGGAGCCAGGTCCTAAAGCCCGCCGGAGGGAGGGGCAAGACTCAGGAGGCTCAGCGTCAGAGGAGTCCAGGAAGGAGGGAACCCCAGAGGGCAGAAAGACCCAGCGAAGGAAAGAACAGCGTAGGAGGTGGAGCCGGGCTAGAATCTTAAACTGGTGTGGGTGGAGCAGTGAGTCAGAGGGGACTTAGCCGGTCTAGCGTCGAGACGTGGGTCTGCGCGCCCAGAGCTTGGAAATGGAAACTAAACTTTAATAAAGACTTTTGTATATAACATCCACTGGGCGTTGGTCCTCTGTGAGCTGGGACCTAGCGGCAGTCCTGACAGTTGGTTTTTAAAGAAAGCATTGGTTTGAAAAGTGTTGGTTAAAAACAATTGCAGTACAGTGTTACCTTGGGTTACATACGCTTCAGGTTACATACCCTTCTGGTTACAGACTCTGCTAACCCAGAAATAGTGCTTCAGGTTAAGAACTTTGCT
Source organism: Podarcis gaigeae (assembly GCF_964106915.1). Lineage (NCBI taxonomy): Eukaryota > Metazoa > Chordata > Lepidosauria > Squamata > Lacertidae > Podarcis > Podarcis gaigeae. The sequence continues at coordinate 68,508,211 of NC_139683.1, read as the reverse complement.
TCAGGATGAGAACAGAAATCGTTCTTCGGCAGCGCGGCAGCAGCAGGAGGCCCCATTAGCTAAAGTGGTGCTTCAGGTTAAGAACAGTTTCAGGTTATGTACAGACCTCCAGAACGAATTTAGTACTTAACCCGAGGTACCACTGTATGTTGAAACATCTGCTTGGTTCAGGATCTGATTAAGGGCAAGGGTGGAACATCTTATGCAAGCTTTTAGTCTGAGTTTATTGCTGAAGCAACAGCTCTTACCCCTGGTCCTAGCCACAGCCTTCCTGGCTTGGGGAAATGGGCAGGGGCTCAAGGAACAGAGCCAAGCTATAGGCAAACAAACAGTTCAATCTGCTCCCACTTCTTCCTTTTGAAAACTTTCTTGACTTGAAGTTTCCTGCATGCACACTTGGCAAGGATTTTTCTGTTCGTCCAGTCTTATTGATGCAGTGATGTTATATTTTAAACTAGCTGCTGAAGGCATTCCATACCCTCCAGAATTCCTCGCATGAAAATAGGGACATCCTTTTAAACAACAACAATAATAAATAATTTTATTATTTATACCCCACCCATCCGACTGGGTTGCCCCAACCACTCTGGGCAGTTTCCAACGTATATAAAAATGTAATTAAACATTTAAAAACTTCCTACACAGGGCTGCCTTCAGATGTCTTCTATAGGTTGTCTAGTTACTTATCTCCTTGGTTGGGGGTGGGGTGGTCACATAACTCCATCCCCTCCGACATTTCTCGGATGAAAATAGGGACCTCCTACCATACCCTTAAGCATTTCTTCAATGAAAATAGGGACGTCCTAAGGAAAAGCAGGGCATTCTAGGATCAAATCAGAAATTGGGATGGCTTCTGTCAATCCTGGACTGTCCCTGGAAAGTAGGGACACTTGAAGAGTCTGGGATTCAATGAGACAGCTCTTGTGCTTTTATGTCAGTGGATATGTCACACTCTTCTGCCTCACTTACTGATTTTTAGTGTTTGTATTCTGCTAAACCATTTCAGTAGGTCATCACTCAGAGAATACTGTTATAGAACAACACATGCATATGATTAGTAACACCTAAACAGGTGTTATTATAGCATTTATTATTTTAACCAAGCCAAAGACCAACAAAACTCAGGGCCGTTTTTTTAAAAAAAAGTTGGTTTTCCAACAAAATCTGAACTCTGCAAACTTTATATGGTATCCAAATCCAGCCACTTTACACAGCTTCCTCTGGTTTTGCTTAATGTTTTCGGCTGCACTTGAAGTTTTCAAAATGTAATCACTGTAGAATGCATTAAGCAAAAAACCGAGAAATTGTGTAAAGTGTTTTGGACTTGCATAATATGCACATGTTGCAGAATTCCTATTCTGCTTTCTCTAATCATGGGGCAGGATATTTGGGTACAGAGAAAGCACTAAATCCTCTGAACAATAGGAATATTATTTGGCACGACTTCCAGCTCCTGACATTTCATTAAGCAGAAGTGGAATGGTCTGAAGCTTGCTTTTCTTAAAAAATGAAACAACGAATCTTCGGATATGAAGTCTGCAGATACTTACCATACCCTACAAGCACCTCTGTGAATTTTGAGCACGTACCCAGCTCCAAAAAAACATACTTAATTTCCACATGTATGATTGATTTGGTCCTTCTGCCAGTGTTACAAATTTGTCTTCTGTCAGCACAGGAATTTGTCGTGCTAAAAATGAACTAAATTTGTATGATTCTGAGAGCACATATATTTTTCACCTTATACTTGCATAGGGGATTGCACAGGTTGGGGATGGTACGAATGGACAGTAAAATCCGCCAAAAGCATCCTTAAACTATGTCAGAAAGCTAACCATGGCATGAAATAATTATTCATGTATTTAAACTAGGGTTGCCATATTTCTAACACTGATAATCCGGACAGAAAAGTTGTTGAACTTTTTCTTTTTTAACTATTTTTATGAGGAAACGGCAAAAACGGCGCTGCCAACATAGGGGCTGCCATACGTCCAGATTTTCCCAGATGTATGGCAACCCTAATTTAAACCCCTACCCCCACTGCCTCATTTACTATGGCAAGCTAATTGTTGAAACAAATTCTTTCTACACATTTCAATGACATATACTGTAATGGTTCTAGGGGTTGCTTGTGCGTAAGTTGTCGCTACTCCTGGCTAGGTTACCTGGTTGAACCCTTTCTGTCTGGACAGCCCTTCACTTCGTGGCTGTCTCAGTCGCTGGCAGAATCCGTCAGTGGGCGTTTCTTGAACTTCTTCCAGCAAAGAAGTTCTTTGACGCCAAGTCTCCTCCTACTCTCCCTGCGCGGAAGTCTTCTGCGCGGGGAGGGTGTGGGCAGCAGAGCACCCGTGCTCTCCCTGCTGGTCTCCGGTGAAGAGTCCTGGAGCCTCCTCTCCGATTCCCCCATCTGCCCCCCTTCTCCACTGGTGTTACGCTGATTTCCTTCCCCAGCAGATGGGCTGCCTCTCTCCCTACTGGGACCCTCTCCAGCATCCCTCTGGAGCCTTCCCTCCGCCTCTAGCTCCGATGGCAGTTCCCTGACATATACCATATTCTTTAAAAAGAGCTATTAACTTTGCTTAATGAAGCTTGTGCAAGTTGTGTCTGAAAGGACGCATTATTCAGTGTTTTTTACCAGAAGAGGCAGAATGAAGCTTCTAACTGTCTCACACAAATGGTGATACATATGAATATTTGCACGCTAAGTAATTAGTCTAAAAGCTACTGCTTTGCAAAAGTACTCTGCCTGAAACAAACAACAACAAAGTACTCTGCTTGAAGAGCTGGTTTTCTTTTTTTTAAAAAAATAGCATACACCAGTGGGCAATATTTCAGTATTTTCTTGTTTGAAGCATGCATTATATCAGGCAATGTCAATGTATTCACAGTGAATTCATTTACTGACCATTCGTACCATCCCCAACCTTACACTTTGACCTGGATCTTAGGCAAGCTAATCAAAAAATCATGGCTTTCGGGCATTTTGATAAAAAAGTAAAAGCTCAGCAACTTGGGGGTTTGTCTAAAATAAGATCAGCCAATGGGGGAGGGGGGTCCTAAAAAGCTCAATTTTCAGGGTGTCCATGTTTTTACTTTTTGAAATATGGCAAACCTAGCCCCCTAGGCAAGTATGAGGTAAAATGTGTGTTCTCATGCAAATCTCGTTCCCTCCTATGGCCACACCAATATGTGCATCTTTAATTTGGCCAAGGTGGGGGGTGGGATTCACTAAATTTCAAGGCCTGACTACCAATCCCATTTGCAGATGGGAAAGAATCCCACCCCCGCCGTCCTAGTTAGATTAGCTAGTGACCCTGGAGGTTTTGCCTTATGTGTGTGGCTTGTTGGGTCATCTCTTTAGTCATCTTTGTGCAAGAACGGTTTTCCTGGAATTCTAGGAGCAAGTGAAGATGTGGCAATACCACAACGGACAGAAGCAAGACATTCTGGCCTACTTAACATGTACAAGGTGCTCCTTTTAATTGGGCCCTCTGTGAGAACAACTATTTGTGCTTCCACAGCTAGCATATATTTTCTTCTCCCTCCAAAAACAAAACAGGGAGCGGTACTGACTCCTCTTTTTATGAAAACACAAAGAAATTGAACGTTTTTGAGCTATCTCTGAGGCAAAACAGCAAAAACGACATGGGCGGCCATACACACTGATTTTCCTGGGCGTTTCGCAGATTTCCGCCCAGACACTGCTTGTGGCTACAGTATTCCGGGTATGTCCTGGACGGATGGCAACCCTAGAAAGGTCTTGAAAGTAACGTTGAGTAAAAAAAAAACCCAGAAGCTTTTTGACTAGGCTTAACAGGAGAAGAAATACCAGGAGACCTAAAAAGTCTGTTCATGCAACAACAGCTGCAAGAATGTTGTTAGCCCAGATGTAGAAGGAAGAGAAGGTCCCAACAAAATAAGAGTGGATAACCAAAATGATGCCGAAATGACAAAGATGACCGTGAAGATCAGACACCAAGATGACAAAAAAATCGAGAATGGGGGGAAATTGTAGAATACCTTAAAAACTACTGTAGTTACTTAGAAACATTAGCAGGACTGATATAACATTTATGAAGCAAAATGCACTAAAGTAGTAAATAAGGAGATGAAATAGAATGGATAAATATAATTATATGCAAGAAAAGGGGGACGCGGGTGGCACTGTGGTCTAAACCACAGAGCCTAGGACTTGCCGATCAGAAAGTCGGTGGTTCGAATCCCTGTGACGGGGACCGTTGCTCGGTCCCTGCTCCTGCCCGCCTAGCAGTTCGAAAGCACACTAAAAAGTGCAAGTAGGTAAATAAGTACTGCTCTGGCGGGAAGGTAAACAACATTTCCGTGTGCTGCTCTGGTTCACCAGAAGTGGCTTAGTCATGCTGGCCACATGACCCGGAAGCTGTCTGCGGACAAATGCCAACTCCCTCGGCCTGTAGAGCGAGATGAGCACCGCAACCCCAGAGTCGTCCACGACTGGACCTAACAGTCATGTGTACCTTTACCTTTACCTTTACCTTTATGTAAGAAAAAAGGGTAAAATATGGAAACCGGGGGGGGGGGGGAGTCTGAGGGGTTTGTATAATCCCAGTACTGCATATATGAAAAATGTTTGGAGTGTATGGAAATAATGTTAATATAAAAAAACTGAAAATATTTTGTTTTTTTTTTTAAAAAAGTATTGAAAGACTTGCTGTGTTCCAATAACACTGGACTCCCAACAGGGCTGGAAACACACATTTTTTGAAATAGGGGAGAAAAGAAAGGGGGGGTGTTTCAAAAGGGTAAAGAACCCCGAGGTTCTAAACTATTTGCTTTTGCACTTGAGTTTCTCTCCTTGGGTTAACAGCAGCCTCTCAAATCGATAAACAGAGCTCACCGCCTGAGGTGGGCTGGGGAGAGATGGAGGAGAAAAACAGCAGAGCATATGGCTTCAAGGCGAAGAAAAAGAATCCCAAGAAAGAGCCTATCATTTGTATTTATTCGAGTTGTGCAGATGGAAATTGACATCCACAACAAAGGGGAAGCAATATAACAAGTTAGCCAGAGAAAGCCCAAGTTACGAATCTAATGAAAAGCAAGTTACGAAAACCCTCTCTTGAAAACTGAATTGCTTTAAATAGGGTTGCTACATGCCCTCTTTCCCCCGGTTCTTATCCAAACTACAAAATCAAGATGAATATGCTACAATCACCGGTTTCCCAACCTGAACTCCACAGAGCAATTTAACCTTTACCAATCTCCTGTAAACATCTGCCGACTTTAAGAGGATGATTAATTTTCAAAGCCGGCTATTGCCAACACGAAGATAGCTCTCTGAGTGTCAAGTAGAGATTAATATTTTAAAGGGGAAATAAATAAGTGGATAAGGATAAAAAGAACCGTTTCTGGCAGGCGAAAGCTCCAAAGAATTTGTGACACTTGAGTTTACACAGAAATCTTGCTCGGGGATTGTTTTAGAAAGCAACCAAATGTGTTCAGAATATAAAATGTCCTCACTGCCCCTTTTAAGAGATACTTATTTCCGATCACATTCCTCTTTTAAATGCACAGCGGATAGCTGGTTGCAGGCTTGTGTAAGCCTCTCACTATTAGATTCCTGGTAAGTTCCCTTATATCCCTCTTAAAAGAGTAAGCACACAACAATCTTATTTAAAGTCAATACAGTGGTACCTCGGGTTACAGACGCTTCAGGTTACAGACTCTGCTAATCCAGAAATAGTACCTCGGGTTAAGAACTTTGTTTCAGGATGAGAACAGAAATCGCGTGGCGGCAGCAGGAGGCCGCATTAGCTAAAGTGGTACCTCAGGTCAAGAACAGTTTCAGGTTAAGAATGGACCTCCAGAACGAATTAAGTTCTTAACCCGAGGTACCACTGTAAAAAGAAGTTTACTCACATCATCAGTTCACAGTTGGATCCCTGAAGGCAGACTTAGTTACAAAGTTTATACATGTGGATCTATCCCATATGGAGATAATTCGAGTGTCCTCTGTTCTAGCTAAAAAAACCCTGCTTCAACGATGGGGGAAGTGAAACTCTGACAAAAGGCCCCCTGTAATGTGCTTTAATTATTCTGATTGCAGGTTTTATAGCTGTTTATATAAATATAAACTGTTACCCATCATTCTTGTCTTGAGTCTTTTTGGGTGGGTTGGCAAACTTCTCTAATTCATTCAGGTCCTGTTGTTTAAAATCCTGGGTGGTTTTTGGAGTGAATCAGATGGTTTTGGGAGTGATTGTTCCACTTGTGGGGCAGGGCAAAATGCAGGGTTTTCGCTGCAAAATGTTTGCCAAAGTTTGGCACCAGTTTGGAGCGAATCGGACATTGCTGAGTTTGGGGACTTTAACTACGAACCCAGTTTGGATGTATCAGTTACTCTGTGGGGTGCTGCAAAACACGGGGTTTTCACTGCAAAACGATTGCAAAACTATGGTACCAGTTTGGAGGGGATCCCAGATTTTGGGGTTCGTAGTTCATTAAGCTGAGATGTCCACCCCTGCAAAGGAGGCCTAGTGGTTACCCCAAGTTCCACTTCAGAGTATGAATGAGATTGCAACTTCTGCAAATGCAGAACAGGCTGAGAAGTTGCTGCTTGCCTATGAGCTTCTAAATACTTTCCTACCCTGTTTGTAACACTGAAGCAAAATATGGACCCCATCCCGGTCTTATCTTGGACCTTTAAGTGCAGATCTGTGCCTGTTTCTTTTTTATCCTGGCTATTTCAGATTTTACAAGGATTGAAAAAGTCCGCATTTGAAAGGGAAAAGGTCTGGGACAACACTGGGCTGGGGAGACAGGCCAGTCCGGATTCATATTTTGCTCTGAAGAGTTTGGATTTGATATCCCGCTTTATCACTACCCGAAGGAGTCTCAAAGCGGCTAACATTCTCCTTTCCCTTCCTCCCCCACAACAAACACTCTGTGAGGTGAGTGGGGCTGAGAGACTTCAGAGAAGTGTGACTGGCCCAAGGTCACCCAGCAGCTGCATGTGGAGGAGCAGGGAAGCAAACCCAGTTCACCAGATTACAAGTCTATCACTCTTAACCACTGCACCACACTGGCTGTCTGTTGTGGACAAGCCCTTTTAGGCTGAGAAAAAAGGTTGAAACAGCTTGGGCCTTTGTGGTGCAATGGACCAGTGCTGCCGGCAGTTAACCAGAAGATTGGCAGTTTGAGCCCACCCAGAGATGACTGTGGGCAGGATTCCTGAATTGCAGGGGGTTGGCCTTGATGACCCCCTGGGTCCCTTCCAACTTTGTGATTCTGTGGAATACCAGCTATTATGTACAGACAACAATCTATTGTACAATTCGTTGATTCTGTGAGCAGATTTGACAGGATTAAGAGGTGACATTTGGTGACCTTGACATTTTACTGCCATTCTCTCGTTCCTTATAAGCATAGATTATAGAACGTTATGTAATGCAAAAGAAAAAAAAAATAGAAAGAAGGCCACACATTCAGTTTATTTTGCTCATTCTTGTGAAGAGCGGCTGAAATAATTGCATACATTTGATGCGGTGTATCCTTTTTTTCTTTTCTTTTTTCACATCTGCTTCATTTGTTAGGTGATAGACAGGCTGAAATTAACAGTCAAGGTGAAAAAGAAAACAGCTTTTAACACAGATGAATTAAAAAGACAACCAAAAAACTGGATTCCAGGGAACAAAAGCATGCCTTCCGCAAAAGTAAATCAAGCAGGAATGGTACATCTTTACAAATATTCTCTGCAAATGTGAACATATGATTTTACACTTGTTTCTCTCTTTTTTCTACGTGTAGCTATTTACCAGTTTTAATAATGTATGTCTGCAAGAAGCAGGTGCCTTGGCCAAAAGGCAATAAATAAAGGCAAGCTTGCATACGTTGCCAAGGGTTTAGGGGGTTAACTGTTTTTAATACGTAAGGTTCGCTGTTGTTTTTGTTTTGCTGTTGTTTTTTATTGAGGGAGGGGAGGTGTGTCTGGGAGCAGAGGAACTGGGGAGAGCAGGAGGGGCCAATCACAGTGGTTCAGGGTCGGAGGAGGTGTGGGGAAGTGGGGCAGGCTGGGTAAAGGGCAGTTAGTGACTGTCGTGGGCCAGCCCCTCCTCCTACCTGGGGAATTGAGGTTGCCCTTGTGGGATGTAAGAAGAATCAGGTACAGTCAAACACAACATTGCTAGAGTAGACATGAAGGTTGTCTCAGTCCTCCAACGGGAACTTCCTACTTTCCAGGACTGAGACGAAACTTCCTATGTGTAACTTGAGATGGGCGTGGCCTCTCCTGAAGTAATGATCCAGAACCACAGGCTGGTGACCATCTTGTCTCTATCGATACCATCTTAACAATAAGATGCACCCTTGGCTCCAGGCCAAGAGAAGAAAAGGGGGGCTTTCTCCCATAAGGCGATAGTCACCACATTTAAACTATGTTCTAACCTTTTACCGTATTTTTTGCACTATAGGACGCACTTTTTCCCCTCCAAAATTGAAGGGGAAATGTGTGTGCGTCCTATGGTGCGAATGCAGGCTTTCGCTGAAGCCTGGAGAGCGAGAGGGGTGGTGCGCACTGACCCCTCTCGCTCTCCAGGCCTCAGGAGAGCCCCACCGCCAGCCCCACAAGCTCGGGAGACAGCGGGGAGGCGGAACGCCGCCATCCCGCTGTCCCCCGACTTGGTTAGAAGGCTGGCAGGGGGAGAAGCCTGCTCCTCCCCGTCGCCAGCCCTGCAAACTCATGGGACAGCGGGAGAGGCGCAGCGCGCCCTTCCCGCTGTCCCCCGACTTGGCTAGAAGGCTGGCGGGGGGAGAAGCCTGCTCCTCCCCGTCGCCAGCCCCGCAAACTCGGGGGACAGCGGGAGAGGCGCAGCACGCCATCCCGCTGTCTCCCAACATGGTTTGGAGGCTGGCGGAGGGCTTCCTCCTCCCCCAGCCCTGCAAGCTCCCAGAGCGATGCCAAAGCTGTGCGCAACTTCGGCATGGCTCTGGGTCCCGTTCTGGGGGAAGGGGAAGCTCGGGCTTACCCAGCCCCGCGCCGGGGGGGGGGTTAATAAATTCCCCCCCCCTTTATTTCCCCCCCAAATCTAGGTGCGTCCTATGGACCGGTGCGTCCTATAGTGCGAAAAATACGGTAAGTCTGCCTTCTGGGAACCTTTGTGTGAACAGATGATTACTTTACGGAAGACTGTGTAGCGTCTTATTTTAGGAGGGATTAAACAGGGAAAATACCAGGAAATATTTACAGAGACTCTAATGAGTCTGAGCAAGCTACCTGCTGTGCATGTGTTTAAAAAAGGGGAATGTTAACTCTGCTGATTTTGTTGAACTTGTAAAGACAAGTTCAGATAGGATATCTTAGACAATATATCCTCCCCCGCATCCCTAAACATCCCCACAGCCCTATCAGCCAGCCCTCGGGTCTGTGGCTGCTGTTGCTGAATGCTAGTCGACTGAGTAAGACCTCCATCATCCATGATCTGACTGTGGATGAGGAGGCCAATCTGGTCTGAATCACTGAGTGGGTGAGCAGGGTGGAGTTGGTCTGACCCAGTTGTGCCCACTTGGGTACTCGGTGCAGCATCAGGCCAGACTTAGAGGTCAGGGAGGGGGTGTTGCTGTGGTCTAAAGAGATTCACCTCTCTTCTCTCCTCGGGCTCTCTGTCCAGGTGTGTGCAACGGGAATCCACAGCGTCTGTTCCTAGCACAGGACAAATGGGAGATTCTGTTGGTTTACATCTTGCCTTGCTGCCCGGCGGTCTCCCTGCCTGAGCTGACAGAGCTGGTCTCAGCGGCGGTGTTGAGGACTCCCAGACTGCTGGTTCTAGGGGACTTCAACATCCATGCCAAGGCAACTGGCTCTGGGGTGGCTCAGGACTTTAGGGCTGCCATGACAACCATGGGGCTGTCCCAATATGTCATTGGCCCAACGCATGTGGCAGGCCACACTCTGGACCTTGTTTTCTCAACTGGGCAGGAAGAAGGTGATTTCAACATGGGGGATACTGACATCAGGACCTTGTCATGGTCAAATCACTTCCTGTTGAGACATTTCCCATCATCCTTAACCATTGTCCATGCTGGCTTGGGCTGATGGGAGTCCCATAATAACTGGGGGAACCACACAGCTCCCCAACCTCTGCGATACAGAATACAACTATGTTCTACATTTCACTTGACCATAATGCAGATCACTTATTTCAAACATCATGATTCCATTTCCTCCCCCCCCCCCCAAGTTGCTATTATGTCTCAAGGCAAAAGGAGGAGGAGGAGAAAAGCAATAAGGGCATCTCTACAGCTCCTACTTAAACGGTTTGTCATTCCCACTCTTCAGAGAACCATGGCAGACTGTCAGCGAGTGAACAGAGCTATATAGTATATTTGAAAAGAGAATTCTGAATACAGGTACTTGAATGCAGTACAATTGAACTAACTCTGGGAATAGGGGGGGAATCAAAGGCTAATGTATTCCGGAGTCATTACTTCTTGCACTAAAAGCTTTGTCTGATCCTGGCATTCCTAATCAAAACAAAGTAAATTCAAACAGAACAGCAGCATCATTGAATAATCATAATACAAAGCCCTAACTTGTAACATCATGTATATTCTTAGAATTTAATTTCCACATCCCATGGAGAATGATGCTGATACTGTTATAAAATCTCAACAAAAATCAAAGGCAGCAAATGAATTTTGCTGTGCTTCTCTCGCGTCTCCCGTAGCTTTGGGGAGCAGCGCAACATCAGAAGCTGTTTTGCCGAGCTGTGTAAAATCCTGAAATGTATTCAGCATGTCCAGCCTGCACACATCTCTTTCTATTGGCTGATCAGTAAATCGGAGGAGGGGCATGTCTCTTACTACCTTTCCCCCCCAATACAGTATAAGAAGCAGTAGCAGCAGGCAGGCAGGCATTGCACAGAAGGCTGAGTAGTAGTTATGGTTTTCAGTGATGTATCTCTCTCTCTCTCAGTAGCAGGGACTAGAGCACTCTAGCCTCGTGCTTTTACAGAGAACAACAGAAAAGTAATTCTTGACGCTCCCGGCTTCCTTGAGAGGGAGGCAGCATTCAGCTACATCATTCCCAGCGGGTACAACAGGCGATTGCAGAGTTGGATAAGCCAGCAATAATTGCAAAACACTGCAGCTTTACCTTGTCTATCAGAGTCTGGTTTCCTGCTGCTGTACACCACCCCACTCTTTGGAAACGGCATTCGACCAGTTCTGCAGCTCCCCAGCCAGTGAAAAACCCCAAATAACTATTCAAAGAGGGGAAACCACTGACAGGTGGATTTCATTACCAAGCAGCAACCTGGCAAGCCACCACCTGATTTGGGACCGGCGCTTTGTGCGATGAACTTCACACAGCACTATGGAGTTCACGAACCTCTCGGCTTGTGGAATCGCAGCTACGGACTACGTGGCGGAGGAGGCACGAATCGATCCCTGGGGAAGACTTACTCTTCGGAAGGCTGCTACGAGCAACTCTTCGTCTCGCCCGAAGTGTTCGTCATGCTTGGCTTTGTCAGCTTGCTGGAGAACGTGCTGGTGATTGTGGCCATCGCCAAGAACAAGAACTTGCATTCGCCAATGTATTTCTTCATCTGCAGCTTGGCGGTGGCCGACATGCTGGTGAGCGTCTCCAACGGGTCGGAGACCATCGTCATCACCCTGCTGAACAACACCGACGCGGACGCACAAGGCTTCACCGTCAGCATCGACAACATCATTGACTCGGTCATCTGCAGCTCTTTGCTGGCCTCTATCTGCAGCCTGCTCTCCATTGCTGTGGACAGGTACTTCACCATCTTCTACGCTCTCCAGTATCACAACATCATGACTGTGAAGCGTGTGTTCATCATCATCACCTGCATCTGGGCTGCTTGCACCATCTCGGGCATTCTGTTCATCATTTACTCCGACAGCAGCGCCGTCATCATTTGCCTCATCACCATGTTCTTCACCATGCTGGTCCTCATGGCTTCTCTCTACGTCCACATGTTCCTGCTGGCCCGGCTGCACATTAAGAAGATTGCCATTCTCCCTGGCAGCGGCCCGATACGCCAGGGTGCCAATATGAAGGGGGCCATCACCCTGACCATCTTGATTGGCGTGTTTGTTGTGTGCTGGGCTCCACTGTTCCTTCACTTGCTCTTCTACATCTCCTGCCCTCACAACCCTTACTGCATCTGTTTCATGTCCCACTTTAACTTGTACCTCATCCTTATCATGTGCAACTCCATTATCGACCCTCTTATCTACGCATTCCGGAGTCAAGAGCTGAGGAAAACCTTCAAGGAGATCATGTGCTGCTGCAGCTTGCGAGAGCTCTGCGATTTCTCTGGCAAATACTGAGTGGATGTGGCTCCGCTACCACACAGACACACACTTGCCACTTTTAAGGCTGTCTTGGCTACATCCATAACAACGAACCTCTTCCTCCTGTAGTTATTAGTTGCATCTTTCGTCCTTCTCGCTTGTCATGCTTCAAGTGCAATTATTTCAATGTCAAAGCAGTGGTGTTGATTGGAAATGTTCCGACAGACTGCAATTAAAGGAACAATGTCAACTTATTTTTGAAACTGCCAGACACCAATAAACGGATGCTGAGGATTGCAAAGAAACAATTGCCTTATAAATGCACGTAACTGTGCAGATATAAAATGCACACAGCCGTGTTCTTAGACTTGCTCCATTACACTGCATTTGTTCAAGAGCTGGAGTTGGTTTAATGCCTCACACCCATGCTGCTAATTTTAATTAAATACTAGTGGGCGTTGTTACAGGGCTCTGTTTTTATTCCACACTGAGCTCAACTGTATATTAAAGAGGCATCGTTTAATGGCATCAATCTAGCTAAAGTTAGATAGAACTAGCAACCATTGGGGTCACTGAAATTGGATTTTTTGGAGGGGACTGTAAATTATGCTGTAGATGGTGTTATGAGCAATGTTTTGTTTCCCTGAAAGTGTTCATATAGGATTGTGATAATAAGAAATGTCGTTTGTATTTATTTATTTACTTGCTTGATTTACTTAAACATGTTTGCTCAAGGTGAAATACAGAATTAAAGCACACCTTAAACACAGAATCGAGCAATTAAAGTCACACAGCTTAAAATGTATGTCGTCCGATGCCCTGTGATTGTCGAATGAAGGGTGGTATATAAATTTAACAAACAAATCATTTAAAAGCATGTTTAAAATTACATAAATAAAGGAAGGGATAAAAGCACTCTGCATTAAATGTTGGATCAGGTTAGCTCCAAACTAGATGTTTAGCAGCAGTCCTAAGGGGTCAGATCTGGCCTCCGAGGAAAACATTGCTCACTGCAGCTGCCACATTGTTGGAAGGGTGCTGAAGGAAAAGCGAGCAAAGACTTTGAGTGAAAAGACCAAGAGGAAGGACTTTGCCCTTTGCAACTGTGCAGCAGCCTAGAGACATTGTGGAGAGCACCAGTCCTGGACCATCTTCCCAGAACCCACTTTGTCATGGCACAAACATCCTGACACTGGTGATGCTCCAGGCTAGCCCCTGTGGTGCTGGTGCACCTGCATGTGATGACTGGACAGGCAGACACACAGTCCTGAGAGATGGCATGTTACTCTACGTCTCAGGTGCCAAAGCCCTGCAAAGGATATAAGGGGGGGGGGGCTTGTAGCACTCGTGGCCAAGGCTTAAAGTCCTAGGTCCTTTTTAATACTCTAAGAGGCCTGGGGGCTTAGTGCCCCTTCCTTGTCACTATGCTGCCAAGGGGAGCAAGGGAAATGTAGCATCTACAAAACTGGGCAGATCCAATGTAAAAACAACTCTGAAAATGTATACAGTCGTACCTTGAATCCCAGACGCCTTGCGAGTCGAATGTTTTGCCCCCAAACGCCATAAACCCGGAAGTGAGTGTTCTGGTTTGCGAACGTTCTTTGGAACCTGAACATCCAACGAGACTTCCACAGCTTCAGATTGGCTGCAGGAGCTTCCTGCAGGAAGCCGTGCCTTGGTTTCCAAATGTTTTGGAAGTCGAACGGACTTCCAGAACGGATTCCGTTCGACTTCCGAGGTACCACTGTACTTGATTCTGACCAAACTAAGCCTCCTGAGGTACATTTTGCTCTAAGAGGCTTGGTTTGTCCAAAAGCGAGTACAGTGGTACCTCGGGTTACAGACGCTTCAGGTTACAGATGCTTCAGGTTACAGACTCCGCTAACCCAGAAATAGTACCTTGGGTTAAGAACTTTGCTTCAGGATGAGAACAGAAATCGTGTGGTGGCGGCACAGCAGCAACGGGAGGCCCCATTAGCTAAAGTGGTAACTCAGGTTAAGAACAGTTTCAGGTTAAGAACAGACCTCCAGAACGAATTAAGTACGTAACCAGAGGTACCACTGTATACACTTGCAGAGCTAATGCTAAATACATTACTTCTGGTAAATGAGCCACCATAGCTACAAGAGGGCCAAGAAAACTTGTGTCCCAGGCTTTTTAGATTCGTCTACCCATGTACTGTCTGAAACCAAAGGGGTCCATGGGTTGCCAGATGTGAAATATATTGGCTATTTTTCAGCTTTTCTACTTCACTAATCCTGAGTCCTTTATTCCCCCATCACAATAATTTCTGCACGGGTGTTTTTTTCCCCTCCCTCTCACAAATTTTGACGCCTATAAAATAAAACGCTTTATGACCAATTAAAGCTGGAATTAACACGCCTGTAAGTGGTTGAAGGAACATGCACTGCAATGAGCACCACAATTATTTTCAAAGCAAGCATCTAGCCCTGGAAAAGTACAAGGAGTGTTCCCATTAAATCTATAAAAGAACATTTTGGATCCCCCAAACTATGACTCAGCTAAGCTGGGTCACTGTAATATGATGCCTTTAATTACAGGATATCTGAGATAGTTTCAGCTGCGACAATGTGACAGACAGATATTTTCTGAACTCACACAAAGAATGAAAAGCAAGATTTGAGGTTTTCATCATTCCCTCCCCTCCTTTGATTTATGCTTTGTTCAAATATGACAATTCACTCAGCAACCAAGTGCTCTTTGTGACGTGGCACAGACATTCATACAAAAGAGCCTTATTTTGAAGCAAGTGCAACTGCTGCTTAGAAAGTGTGTTTCAGCATTATCTCATCTGGAGGTTTCAGGAAATGAGAGGGAGAAATCAAGGCTGCAATCCTAACCCCAGATCTGGGCTGTCGGAGCAGGTTAGGAGCCAACAGACACCCTTGTATTGCCAGACCAGATATGGGCAGTAGGGGATGCTTCCTGGTTTCAACGTTTATTATAGTTTTACATTTTTATATATTTATCCATATAATGAGGGCCTCATCATATAGCCAACTTACAATGAGGAACTGGTGCTAGATGCCGCTATATATCAGTCAATATACCGTATTTTCGCTCTATAAGACACACCAGACCATCAGACGCACCTAGTTTTTGGAGGAGGAAAACAAGAAAAAAAATATTCTGAATCTCAGAAGCCAGAACAACAAGAGGGATCGCTGCGCAGCGAAAGCAGCGATCCCTCTTGCTGTTCTGGCTTCTGGGATAGCTGCGCAGCTTGCATTCACACCATAAGACGCACACACATTTCCCCTTACTTTTTAGGAGGGAAAAAGTGAGTCTTATAGAGCAAAAAATATGGTAATTAGAACTATATATGATAAGGGCTTGGCGATCACTTCGGTACTTAATGAGAATTTGGCCTGCCTAGCTTGACAAGTTAACATGCCCGAGATGTGAACTCAGTGCTGGATTTACGTATAAGCTAAACAAGCTATAGCTTAGGGCCCCACTCTAGTTGGGGGCCCCCAAAAAATTCAAAGGGAAAAAAACCCCAGATGTACATTTCCAAAATATAAGATAAAAAACAAATAAAATAAAACCTACATACAGCAACAGTGATTTGTGTTGTGGAGGCTCCTATGATTTAAGTAATGGACCCTGCCTGCTATATAAAAGGCCCCATTACCTTCAGTAGCTTAGGGCCTCGTCAAACCTAAATTCAGCCCTGCGTGTACTGTGCTTGGCTCAACCCGAGGGACAGCTGATGTCATGAACCCTAATTGATCATAGATAAGGCCAGCACATGCGTTCACTCTCAAGTAGGGAGGAAGGTTCACATAATGTAGAACGCCTGCATAGCCTGGCATCAGGCCCGTGCGAGGGCTATACAAGCTCCTAACTTCAGAAGCTGAGTTGGTCTTCATGTTCAGGTTCTACCAGTAAACATTGGAAGTTGGTCCCATCAACTGAGCGAAGGCTCTCCTGCTCCTGGGGACTCCACAGCAGTGGAAATCATGAACTTGGCCTTTGCAATTATCTCCCTAATACCCTTTTGATCTTGTATCTTAAGTGCCACTTGTTAGAAGAAGCAGTCTAGCAGTCATATCTCATACTGTCTTATTGTCTAAATATACCTGAAGGAGCGTCTCCACCTCCATCGTTCAGCCCGGACACTGAGGTCCAGCTCCAAGGGCCTTCTGGCGGTTCCCTCACTGTGAGAAGTGAGGTTGCAGGGAACCAGGCAGAGCCCTTCTCGGTAGTGGCGCCTGCCCTGTGGAACGCCTTCCCATCAGATGTCAAGGAAATAAACAACTATCTGACTTTTAGAAGACATCTGAAGGCAGCCCTGTTTAGGGAAGCTTTTACTGTTTGATTCTGTTTTTAATCTGTTGGGAGCCTCCCAGAGTGGCTGTGGAAACCCAGTCAGATGGGCGGGCTAGAAATAACAAATTTATTATTATTATTATTATTATTATTATTATTATTATTAGTCAATAAACCATTTTCTTCTTCATCTAATCCTCCATCTGCTGAGATCCAAAAGAACTCCTTGCTTGCTCTAACTACTAGGCAGCATAGCAAGACAAGCCCCATCCAGCAATCCTTGCAAATGCCCCTGTTTGTGAGGCCTGCTCGCGAGCTCTTGGTCACAAACTCCCAAAAGCTGCAATATCATGGCTCTAGATCTGGATCTGTCCATTCTGGTCCTCTCCATTTCTCATTTTTCCAATCATCCATTCAGTTCTCCACATTTTGCAGCCATTTGCATTTTTTTTTAAAAAATCCTCGTATGCTGATTGTCATTTCAGTGTGAATTTCTCCCGATAAACACATTTTTATATGCAGTTGTGATTAATGCACATTTTTTTCATTTGAAAGGCAGTGTCTTTTAAAATGTTACATTCACCAATAGCTTCATTTTTATGCGCAATTTTCAGAAGTAGAATAAATGCAAGTGTCAAAGGATAGCTTTGTTCCTGTTCATGTATCGTTTTGGAAAGAGCAAATTTGATCGATTTAGCTTTTACTGTGCACAGAGCTGATTGTCTCTTCCATTGCTACATGACACTCATTACTCTTACTAAACATTAGAGGGAGAGAACGTGGAACTGGACGTGGGTTTGCTATTTTTAGTGTTGACTTGTTATCCGCATCACATCTTGCTCTGCCCTTAGAAACTTGAACAGTGCTGGGGATCTCTTGCTCGGAAAAAAACAAATAAGACACAGCATGCGCACAATCCCTTGGGCAAACATAAAGTTGGCTACAGGCTTTAAATGTTTGTCTTTGATGCTATGGTGTGCCCCAGCACCTCTTCTGGAAGCTAGTAGAGCAGAAACCATTTTAATTACATTATTGAACAAGCCAGCCACAGGGTCAGCACCTTGGACAGGGGCAGCAGACCAGTTAAAGGTAAAGGTAAAGGTACCCCTGCCCATCAGGGCCAGTCGTGACCAACTCTAGGGTTGCGCTCTCATCTCGCTCAAGAGGCCGGGAGCCGGTGCCGTCTAAAGACACTTCCGGGTCATGTGACGAAGCTGCAACTGGCGAGCCAGCACCAGTGCCGCACACGGAAACGCCGTTTACCTTCCTGGTATAAAGTGGTACCTATTTATCTACTTGCACTTAGGGGTGCTTTCAAACTGCTAGGTGGGCAGGAGCTGGGACCGAACGACGGGAGCTCACCCCGCCGCGGGGATTCGAACCGCCGACCTTACGATCAGCAAGTCCTAGGCACTGAGGTTTTACCCACAGCGCCACCCAGGTCCCATAAGCAGACCAGTTACAGTTGCATAAATCAGCTAAGAATAAATTGTCTTTCCATACAGATTAGAGCCTTTTAAAATGTCCCCCCCTACCTCCATGATGTACAAAAAACATATTATCAAGGATAGGGTAAAATGGGAGTATATGAATCCTGATAGTTGTGGAGCATGGTTTTAATCTGTGTTTAGTTTGGATTATGTTTCTAATTAAAATACGCTTGGAAGGAACAATTGTCACATTACACAAGGTTATTCTGCATCCACAGGGATTGTTTCCTCATCTCCTCCTAGGTAAAAAACCATGAAAGGAGTAGCATAACAAACACTGCAGAGTGTCAAATACTTAATAGGATGACTCCAGTTCCCCCCAAGAAGGGGAGGAGGGGGGGAGAAAAAATGTAAACAATACATTATTTCCTGAAAACGATTCTGATTGTTTATGTCAATTTTAATCTCCAGCTTTGTTAATATAATGACTTTTGTGGTTCATCTTATCTGGCTTCCAGCTTAGTTGCCAGAGTCCTCTGAGATGAAGTTGGAGAAATTCCATAGTCTGGTTATTTGTAGTTTCTCCCTGCAGTTTTTCTCACTCTCCCTAGTCTAAGGGCTTGAATAAGCTGAATCCTCTGTGGACAGAATCCACTGTAATTAAATTAACACCCTTCTGGATGAAATATCCCCTTCCCCCAATGTTTTGAAGAGTTCCAGATTCAGCTAAGTTAACCTGATCCATTGCTTTACATTCTGTCCTCTATTTATACAAGTAATTTTGCTGTTGATTCTATGCAGTTCACCACCATGACATGGTGATATTTAGACATTTTTGCAAACAAACAAATTGGATTAATTGTTCTATAGGTTTCAAAGTTAAACCTTCCCTTTTTTGCCCCACCGCTGCCTCATGGATCCAATAATATATTTAAAATTAGGATTAATATTATCAACATTTCTTTTTGACAGCAGGGATATATATTTTTTGCTCCAGAACTGGAAAACTATGGATCTTTCTGGCTACCTGTATAATTTCATTTAACATTTATAACAGATTCAAAAATATGATAGATTCAATGGACAATTCTACATGGAAGCTGCCTGTACAATGAACCTACCTGTTGGAAGTTGGTGCCCTGTTTCTGAAGGTAAGCAGCTTTTGAATGAAAAACTATTCCCTTAGAGATACAGCAGGTTGCAAATATTCATTAAATGTGATTTAATGAAAATTCCAAGGACAGACTGGAACCAGACCGTTTTCTGCAGGTAAATTAATTCCTCAATCTTTAATTTCCAAACAGCACTGGTGTGATTAGTTTATCTTACTACACAAGTACACTGTTTTGCTGCTATTTCTTTTTAATTCAATGAGGATCCTAAACAATGGAACACCCCGTCTAACAGCTACCAACCCTACGGCAATGAGTATTGTTCAGAAGATTTCCCGTAAAGTTACCATCTGAGCCAAGCGAAGGTCACTAGAGCCAACCTCGAGATGCTGAGGATGCAGGGACCTCAGTTCAAACAGTCACAAGCTCCGTTGCTAGGCAACAGCCTTTAATGACACGGAATGCACGGCCATCATGCCAAGGTTCTAGGAGAGTCAATGTGGCCTAGTTGTTAGAACAAAGTTAATTCCATGCAATTCAAGAGTGGTGGTATATGTATTCTTTTAAATGCACCATCATATTATTATTATTATTATTATTATTATTATTATTATTATTATTATCCTGCTTTCCAGACAGATGTTGTCTCCTAAAGCATCTGACTGATTATTATTTTTAAAGGTGAGACAAGTCCTGTCCTCAGGTATGGAAACTCAAAAAGGCAAGACACCCAATGCAAGGGATGTGGCAGAACAAGGCACACTTTGCAACGGCCAAGGAAAAGCTTGAAATATGTCCACAGGCAAGTCCTGTCCGGCTGGGGCCAAGCAGACCTTCCCCACCCACAGCTGTACTTGGACAGAGATGGATCAACTGACCCTGTAGCCCTTTGTGCCCAACTTCAGGGGGGCTGTGGGGCTTAAGCCCCTCTCAGATCCCCCTGGGGGGCTTCTCTAGGGCCCACAGGCAGCAGGCAGTGCCAGGCAAATGCACAGGCTCACCTGAGGGGCTCAGTTGCAACCACGTTATACTATAGGTTCCAGGAGTGTGTGTGTGTGTGTGTGTGTGTGTGTGTGTGTGTGTTTACTGAGCCTGCCTCAATGGGCCCATTGCCCTCACAAAGGGCCTCTCCTCCTGAGTCCTGAGGGAAGAGAAGTGGGTTCCAGCAAGACCAAAGGCAGCGATTCGGCTTCAAGGCTTCATTGATGCCTCTGGAGCAGACTGAGGAATACACTCTTTCAGATAGCTTGCACCTGAGCTGTGTAGACAGCAGCCTAAAAGTAGCTTGTTGGCTCAGTCCAGAGGCTGGTCCTGCCTTCTGTTCTCACCGTGATCTGACTAGATGCCTAGGAGTAGCCTGCAAGCAAGACCCAGGTGCCACAACCTTCTTCCCAGCTATGAGCTCTTGAGTGCAGCCGAAAACAAGGCTTGCCATTGGCACCTCTCAGCGGATCCAGGCCAACTGCAAGGAAACACTGTACTATACCCAACGCTGTTCTCTAGATCACTTACGTGCTTCAATACCTGATTGTCCCTTGGACACCTTGCAGAGTGGGCCTGGAAGGGGCAGCCTGAAGGCTTTGACATCCCTGCATGGTTGCAATGATTCCCTTCAAGAACTCACACTTTCCTGCATCTTCTGCAGGAGGTCAGAAAGATCTTGCAGAGCTTTCCTTCAGACCAGCTTCTTCCGACTCGTCATTGTCACAATGATGGCCGTCAGTTCAGCACTCAGCTTCTCCTCGCTGAAGCCTTCGGGAGCAACATCAGCTGCATCTGACACTGTAGAGTATGTGGTTGGGATGCTGAGGGGAGAGAGGAATGGCAATTTTGTTAATAAAAAAAAAGGTTTGTTATAAGCAACAGCTTCTCTGTAAGAAAAGTTTGACGTGTCACGTGGCCTAATTGTTTTGATTATTTTAAGGATTTTATTCCATTCTGTTTGTTTACAGTATTCATTGCCCACTTCTCATTGAATAGTAGAACTGAAAAAGGGCTGCTTGTGTCAGAAGGGAAATGGCTGCCTTCTCACACCCAAGGTTGTGATCCCTCAATTCTCTGGAAGTCCCCAGCAGCTTCTTTTGCCTCCCTTCCTTCAGAGACTCCAAGCTCCACCACCATAAGCGGGCCTTTAAAGCAAGAGGAAGATTTCAAAGATTTTGTCTTCATTGAAGTCAATACCCTGTTCATGAGAAAATAGAGCAAAGGAACAGGAAGTTCAGAGACTGGGGAACGGGTGAGGCCCTCAGGCAGGGATGTCATATTTGGAAAGCAGATTTCTCTGACGTATTTTAGATATGCTGATATGTACACTGGGATATGATATGTAAGCCCAGAGAGGCTTACATGAAATCAAAAGCAAGATACTCCCTATTTGCAGGCTTATATTGTAATAAAAAAGCTAAAAAACAGAAATACAACACGAGAAAAGAAGGCAAGGAGGGCTGAGGAAAAGAAAACTTTCCCACTGAGGCAGCCTAATGAAATGGCTGCTGCCAGATGACAATTGAGGGAGAGGAGGTTTGAGGGAGCTGGCCAGTCTAAAGCAGAGCTGATGGCGCTGTTTCTCATCCCTCTTTCCTCCAGATGTAGACCTCCGCCAGGCCTCCTCTCACTCCCTCACCTGCACCAGGGAGCAGCCCTCACCTCCAATGGACTCTGTGGACAGGTGGGCAGCAGGGCTCCCTGTATCAGCTCTGTGGAAAGACCAGCTTCATCCAGCACCTCCTTCCCCTCCACTGGTCCAGCCGCTCAAGCTATATTTTCTTCTTCTGTTTTTCCCTTTCCCTTTCAAACTATAGCACAAAACTGATATCCAGAATGTAGAAATATAAATGAACCCTCTCCCAGATTCACATATGCATATAGCAGAAGGAAGTGCTCTGTTCAAAATAATATTCAATCGACTGCAGTATAGTACACTAAATTTTTCTTTACAGCATTCATTCTCCCCTTCCAAAAACTTGCACAGAGCTCAGCCCTTTGACTTTGGATAGCTCTTTGCCAAACTTGGTGATGTCATTAATCTACATTCTAGAATTAAGTCCACTGGACACAGCAACATCCACTTACCTCCAGGAGTCTTTTGGAGACCATCTTCTAATGCAGTGACTGAGCGAAGGTCACTAGAGCCAACCTCAAGATTTTGAGGATGCAGGAACCTCAGTCACAAGCTCCGTTGCTAGGTAACAGCCGCTAATGACATGGAATGCACGGCCATCATGCCAAGGTTCTAGGAGAGTCAGGCAACAACAACAACAAAATAACCGTGAAACATGGGGTAAATTTGCTTAGATCTCCAACTTTCCCCCCACAGACTCGAAGCTATCTTTAGAGGGCAAGTGCGGGTGGCGCTGTGGGTTAAACCACAGAACCTAGGACTTGCTGATCAGAAGGTAGGTGCTTCGAATCCCCGCGATGGGGTGAGCTCCCGTTGCTCGGTCCCTGCTCCTGTCAACCTAGCAGTTTGAAAGCACGTCAAAGTACAAGTAGATAAATTGATACCGCTCCAGCGGAAACGTAAACAGTGTTTCTGTGTGCTGCTCTGGTTCGCCAGAAGCTGCTTAGTCATGCTGGCCACATGACCCGGAAGCTGTACACCAGCTCCCTCGGCCAATAAAGCGAGATGAGCGCCGCAACCCCAGAGTCGGTCACGACTGGACCTAATGGTCAGGGTTCCCTTTATCTTTACCTTTAAAACACATTCATTTTCAATGCCCTTCCTGTGTGATATGTCTACAGCCTGCTGCTAGCCACATAGGTAAAGGTAAAAAAAGGTAAAGGACCCCTGGACAGTTAAGTCCAGTCAAAGGTGACTATGGGGTTTCAGTGCTCATTTCGCTTCAGGCCGAGGGAGTTGGCGTTTGTCCACAGACAGCTTTCTGGGTCATGTGGCCAGCAGAACTAAACCGCTTCTGGTGCAACGGGACACCGTGACGGAAACCAGAGCACACGGAAACACTGTTTACCTTCCTGCCACAGTGGTACTTATTTATCTGCTTGCACTGGTGTGCTTTCGAACTGCTAAGTTGGCAAGAGCTGGGACAGAGCAATGGGAGCTCACCCCGACATGCGGATTCAAACCACTGACCTTCCAATCAGCAAACCTGAGAGACTCAGTGGTTTAAACCACAGCGCCACCCATTTCTCCAAGCTACATAGGTAGGTGCAGTTCGGACTGGGTTATACACCCCAGGCTTGGCATTTCTAGCATTGACGCTTTCGTTGGAAATGGAATAGATCACATTATGTCCTAAAAATATGATGAATTTAAAATTGTATTTATGGATATGAAGGGTCCCCCCCCCGTCTGCTAATTATGCAGCTGTGAAAAGTCAGACTATCTAGAAGGTCCCCCCCCCCACATCTCTATGCCAAACATTTTTAGGGTAAAAGCAACATTCTCCATTGGCCACCTTATTGGCAGCCAGCACCTTTCTCTTCACTCAGTATTTGGCTTCTTCACAATCTTTTTGAATGCCCCAAAGTTTATGTCTAAGGTCTCATCTGCATTACACATTTAAAGCAGTATCATGTCACTTTAAACAGTCATGGCTTCCTCCTAATAATTCTGGGAAGCGTAGTTTGTTAAGGGTGCTGAGCAGTGTCCGCCCCCCCCCCCCAGATCTACAATTCTCAGAGTGGTTTAATGGTCAATCCCTTTCCCCAGGGAATCTCTCCTAAGTAACTCTTACCAGTAACCCAGGAAGAAGGCTAGGAAGAGCATCAGGGTAGTAGGGTGGTGTGCTAGGCCCGGGGGTAACCCGAGCAACGCGGACCAGGTCCGGTCCAGAATCTGAAGGTTCCACTAGGAGTCAGTCCGACAGGGCCAAGGCAGAACACGAGGCAGGAAACCAGGCAAGGACAGGTACAGGATATCAGGCAGGGTCTGGCATATAGCAATGTTGCTTCCGCAACCTGGGACTGGGTCCAACAGCCTTTTATCTTTGTCAGGGTAACGTTTGGTCCTGATCCCCTGGCGACTCACCTCCCTGTTTTACCCAAAGGCGAACACTCCTCCTGCGAGTACTCAGGTCTCTCCTTCTCTCAGACCTTAGTCTCTGCAGCTCGGGAGATATCAGTGGGTTACTAGACCCAGGGGCTGCCTCAGCCTCCCCTGACCAAACCGTGGAGCAGCTGTAAGTGATGCCCCAGCTAAAGGCAACAAGGTAATCCCTGCATCTGGAGCCAGGGCAGGCTCAGGCCCCTGACTTGGCCCAGCTGGTGTTTGTTGCAGGGGCACCTGTGCAGACTAGGACTCTTCAGGATCAGGCCCCAGACTTGGTTCAGATGATGCCTGAGGCAAAGGATTCGGTGCAGACTGAGACTCCCCTGGTTCTGAGCCTGAATCCCAGGCCATCACAGGTGGGCCTTCTGCCACGCCAGATCCCAAGGCACTGTAATCAATAGAGTTTGGGCAATTTTTCACTGATTTGGGGGCTCTTCTTGTTTATGGGTACCATAAATTGTGCCCGGCACCTGTGTTATTCCTGGTGGCTTATGAACGATATCCATCAATTGATGGGGCGGTTTTCTCTGCCTCTTCTTTCTTCATCTGTTTTCTTATCTCTGGCTTACAGATATATTTCTCAGCCGCAGGGAAGTACAGATTATTTGCTAACTCTGTTAACGATCTGAGCCTTTGGAGGGAGATTATTATATCCCCCAGTGCCTGATTTAATATAAAGCTCTTCTTACATTACTTCAATGATTTCACATCCACGGAGAAACCAGGATTGAAAGTTCACACCATAATTTGTTCCCAACATAATGGAAAAAGAGTCTCTGGATCACAGGTGCATTTGCAGTATTGAATGTATTCAGCCACATGTAGTCAATTCATCTGATTAAGAGTGTTGGGAAAATCCAACGCTAAGCCATCCGACAAATATTTGTTTCGTTCTCACATAATTTTCATGCTGCCCCTGTCAATACCAGTGCAGAAAGGTTTATAGGAATAAATTGTCTTTCCTTCTTTCTTTTTAATCCGACATAGTAAGAAAGGCACTTAAAAAAACAACACCCATTGATCTTGAGACTTAGAATTACAGGTCCTATTTTGCCTCAAATTATGCTTCGAAATGCGATTTATGCTTTCCATTTTCCACAGTACAACCATTAACAGTATGCATTTAACATGTGTACAATGAGACACATTCCCAGGAATGTCAGGCTGCAACCTAAGGGTACAACCCTGTACTCAACTTCTGCTGGCTGAGGGACTATAGCAGAGGTTGGAAACCTCAGGCCTGAGGGCCAAATGTGCCTGCCCAGCCACCCCATTTGCCCCATGAGGTAATTTTCTCTAAACCACTGCCCCCTGCCCCTCACCTGATGTCTTATGAGACTTCTAGTCTGGTGCAGGTACCAACATGACGGCAAAGGAACAATCGGGAACTTAAATTGAGCTCCTGATCTTCCTTTGCCAGAGGAAGGCACGCTCCCACCTGATGGGCAGGGGGAACATGTCTTCCCCCGATATCCCCAAGTGGTTTGCATTGAAACTGCTGCTAAAATGGAGGTGGAAAGCTCAGTTTCAGCAGCATGCTCAGTGCAAATTGCTTGGTGCCACAGGAAAGATGCTGTCGCTGCAGTTCTCAAGTGGTTAATAGCCCTATGGCTCTTTGGAAACCACCTCCTTTGGTACCTCCATTGTAATATTTTCATCTTATGCTGCAGACACACATGAGTGGCGCTGTGGGTTAAACCACAGAGCCTAGGACTTGCCGATCAGAAGGTTGGCGGTTCGAATCCCCGCGACGGGGTGAGCTCCTGTTGCTCGGTCCCGGCTCCTGCCAACCTAGCAGTTCGAAAGCACGTCAAAGTGCAAGTAGATAAATAGGGACCACTCCGGCAGGAAGGTAAACGGCGTTTCCGTGTGCTGCTCTGGTTCGCCAGAAGCGGCTTAGTCATGCTGGCCACATGACCCGGAAGCTGTCTGCGGACAAATGCCAGCTCCCTCAGCCTATAGAGTGAGATGAGCGCGCAACCCCAGAGTCGGTCACGACTGGACCTAATGGTCAGGGGCCCCTTTACCTTTACCTTGGCACAAGAGACATATTTTTAGGACCCATTCCAGTTGCGTTTCTTTTTTCTTTTTAATTGTGCATTTTACGTTGCTATAAAGCACCCTGGGACTTTCTGGTGAAGGGCAGGAAATAGATCTAACAACAACAACATCTCATGGTGGCTTTATTCATACCCTTTTTCTTTTACCTCTCTAGTCAGTCAAGATTCCAGCCTCCTCCTCTTCAAATGTAATTCAAGGCTTCATATCCTTTATTACTTTTTCTTTTATCCCAACCTGTCCCCAAGGAGTCTGAATTTGTATAAGTCAGTTGCCTATTCAGTTCAGTGTTGAACTAAATAGGCAACTGACTTACTAAGGCTACAATCCTATACAGTGGCACCTTGGTTCTGGAACGCCTTGTGACTCAAATATTTTGGCTCCCGAAACCCAGAAGTGAGTGTTCCGGTTTGCGAATGTTCTTTGGAAGCCAAACATCTGACACGGCTTCCGATTGAGTGCAGGAAGCTCCTGCAGCCAATCAGAAGCCACGCCTTGGTTTTTGAACATTTTTGGAAGTTGAACAGACTTCCAGAACGGATTCCATTCAAGAACCAAGGTACAGTCAGGTTCTTGCTAGCCCCTTTGAACTCAGTAGGATTCCTTTGGGATAGTGCTGTGTAAGTTTTATGTGTGTGTTTTTAAAAAAGTTCTCCCTCCAGTCCCTAGAAGACGTAGCGCTCTCTCTCTCTCTCTCTCTCTCTCTCTCTCTCTCTCTCAACAGTTTATTAAGACTTTGCATATCAAAGAAAAATAAACAAAGAAACAAAGAAACCCAGAGCACATAAAACTACTCATACCTGCTCTATAAAGGTTCTGTGGTGGCCACAGGAGAAAAGAGATTCTAACCCAGGAATGCATAGAGATTCACCTTATCCTAGCAGAGATTTCTAAGACGTTCAAAGCAGTAACTTTATGACTTGGGTTTTCTCTTTGTCAAATATCACCTTTAGGAGGGATAGATATTAAATGTCACAGAGCCGGTCTAAGAGGATGAAACTTTCAAAGTTATTAATAAACAAAGAAATTTCTATCCAGAGCCACGACTTGCTTATTAATGTCATCTCAAAGAAAGAAACTTTATTCTAGCGGGACTAAGGGGTCTCCTTGGGCAGCAGTTCACATCAAGCGCATTGAACTGAAGCATATTAAAACATGTTGATTTGCTTAGGTATTTCTTGCTTCACTCAGGAATCAAATAGGATTAAATATATCCAGGCATCAAATGTAACTTCAGCTGTATTACATCAAATAGTAAAAGATCCATCACAGAAACCCGAGCAGACTTGAATAAGTAACACACCTGATGCATTCAGGTCAGGAACCCCAGCAAACACTGGCAGAAATAGGAGAGCTTTCACTCTCAGCTGAAATGTTCAGCAGTACACACTCTAAGGGAACAATTCTACGCACAAGAAGCTGGTGCGAAGCAAGCTGGTGTAAATTAAGACAGGTTAAACCACAGAGCCTAGAACTTGCTGATCAGAAGGTCGGCGGTTCGAATCCCCACGACGGGGTGAGCTCCCGTTGCTCGGTCCCTGCTCCTGTCAACCTAGCAGTTTGAAAGCACGTCAAAGTGCAAGTATATTAATAGGTATCACTCCGGCGGGAAGGTAAATGGCGTTTCCCTGCGCTGTTCTGGTCCGCCAGGGGCGGCTTAGTCATGCTAGCCACATGACCTGGAAGCTGTACGCCGGCTCCCTCGGCCAATAAAGCGAGATGAGCGCCGCAACCCCAGAGTCGGCCACGACTGGACCTAATGGTCAGGGGTCCCTTTACCTTTAAAGCTACACCAGATTTAAACCCTGTTCAGTAGCAGGTGCTGCTTCTCTGCCTAAGCTTGGAAGATGGAAAACCAGTCTTTGCCATAGTGTTCTATGCCAGGCTGCCAGGTCATGTGACTGAACCGAACAGACTTAGGATACAGCCTACGTCCCCCCTCTTTGGTCTCGCACCTGCCACACTTCTGGGGGGAATTAGACCGGACTCAGCTCAGCCAGATGCCAGGATGAATAAGTTATGCTGGTGTTATCTTTGGCTGAATCACGGGTGGGGAATCAGCCAGTGGATCCAGAGATCCGCTGCATCCTAAGCTGCCCATCCCAGCGGATCTTGCCATAGGATTGCCTGCTAAAGCTCAGACATCTCCATAGCACATCCCTGTTCACAAAGCTGCTTTCAGAAGTGTAGCCTATAATGAAGATTTGCTTTTGAAAGGTTAGATCTAATGAAGATAAACGGAATGACTTCCACGAAAGGTCAGATTCGGAGGCCACTCTGCGTGATTTGCCTCGCTGACTAATCCTCATCTCGCTAGATGAGAAAATGATTGCTAACTTGGCATTCGGTTTTAATGTTAACTGTGTAACGCAGAGCACAGGTTGCAAAAGTTGCTCTTGAGTCTTGTACGATTTTTGCTTTCGCAAAGAAACCACTGCTAAAAGCAGGGGTGACAGTGCAGGACTCCCTCTGCAACAGGTTCCAGCCAGCATCACAAAGGGTGTGGGATGCTGGGAACTTTAGTTCAACAACTTTTTAAAAGCCACAAGTTGCCCCCTACCCCCCAGCTTGGAGTAATGACCACTTTGCTTGCTGACTTCGGAATGACCGCTCCCCGCTTAAAATGGGGGGCGCCCTTTGCCTGGACGCGTGCAGCCCCTAGATCTGGAGCGGCTCCAACAGCATAGGCTTGGCTTTGCCTTCCCTCAGGTGGGATACCTGGAGGTCTCCGCCTACCTCAGTCAGTTGTCCAATCCCACCTGGGGGAAGCGTTGCCAAGGAGACCAGGCCTGGTAGTGGAGGGATTACCTGCCCACACAATAGAGGGAGGATCTTACCTGGGAATCCTCACTTGGCTCCAGAGCTTCTCCCACCCTACCCACCCTCAGTTAATGTCTTACTTTGCAGGTTAACTTTTCTTCACAGGTTTTGCAGGTTAACTTTTCTTCACAGGTATGTGGGCGCTGCTACGTTAAGGTCGCTGTTAAAGGGCCAGAAAGGAATTTCCCTGCATTGGCAGGTTTCGCCTTTCCCGTAGCAAAACGTCACAACTTTGGCAGTATCAGGCCTTGGGCGGAATCCTTTAGTCCACCTTCCTCTTTGCGGCGGTGATACCAGGGTTCCCCGTTAAAGGGGTTTCTGAAGGGAGGCTTTGACCGTACGCCGAAAGGTCATCATTGTTCTCCCCTGCGGCGGCGGCGTAACGGGGGCGGCTATCTCTGCTTGAACATATGTTCTCCAGAGCCGGCCCATCCCCCCCCACTGGATAACCTTGATGCTCCCTAGGTCCCCGGCTGGGGACTGGGAAGGGAGAATGCCCAATGCCTGAGCCAAGGTCTACCCACATTTGAAATTTAATAAAGTTGTGGCCAATTTAATCCCATAGCACGTTGTCTTGAGTCGTTATTCCACATGACGGGGGGACCGCGCGGGATCTGGGGACTCCGCCTGTCCACGCAATGACTTTAGAAGAAAAATTGGCAGGGGAAATACTGGAAGTGAAACAGCCACTATCCTAAAGCTGCATTGTTGAAACTCTTGAAAAATGCTTTACTTTGCTCTGCAACCCTTCCCCCAAAAACCCATCCCCTTCTGCTCTGAGTGCACATGCTATAATTTATTCTCTGCAAATGCAGCCGCTAAACCTTTTGCTCTCCCTGTCATTGTCTTCTTGCTGAATCTCAAAACGACGTACGTCATCCTGCACCCATTGCTCAACAGAACTCCAAACGAAGAGACGGAAAGCTCAGTTTTATTGAATAATCTTAGAAGAGGGTACAGCTGTGCGGAAGTCTGGTGTCTGACTGTCATGATGGGTCGTTGCCCTCTTCTAACTTTGCCGCTACACTACAGACAGACCAAAAGGGTGATGTAACTCAGACCCTATTTTAAAGACTTGATTTCCCTCTGCCAGGCTTAGGCTGGCTCATCCCGGAGCAGTCTCACTGTTGACCAGACTTTGGATTTGATATAAATTTATGCTTGCCTCATATACACTGGTTTGCTTTACAACAGTTTTTTTGAGTATTGCATTGCTCCCTTATAATATGTGGTTGGCTGACTGTTGTAACTGGTGTGTTGACTCTCATATATATGGGGTAGCCCCATGGCTGTCATAATGCCCCATCATCAGTCCAGCCAGGGAGATAACTTTGGATGGGGTACCTTTAGGGGCAAGGATGCCTGAGCCAGGAGGTGGCACAGACCGTTTTTAAAAGACCATTTTTCATGGGTGCTTGAACTCAAAGGGCACTTTTATGCCATGCAAACAAGCACTTTTAATGCTACTCTTGATATACACATTTATTTTGGGAACAAAGTATGATGCATCCACCTTCATATTAAACAAGAATTGTTATTTCAAGAAACTGATCACTGCTCGAAGAATGGCCAGAATTCTGCAATAATGTTAAACATAAAATCCCACTGGTATAAATATCTCATAAACTTGTACATTAAGGATAGTCTATTTACTCACATCTTACGAGGGCCTGTGAATTCAGCAACTGAGATGTGTGCTTGTTCCCTCTCCTGCAGCCAACTGGCTTTCCTGTTGACTCTAGCATGGGCACAGAAAATATTGGCGTGAACTCTAGCACTTGTAATTCTTAAAAGACCATATCTCATAGGGAGACTGCCTCTCAAACAAGAAGTCTTTAATGAAGAAAGACCATTGCTTCATGCCAGCCTTCAGCAACTTGTTGCTCTCCAGATGTTTCAGCCCCAGCCAGCACAGCTGGGATGGTTGGGAACCGTAGACCAAATAAATCAGAGGGTAACAGGTTAGCAACGGCTATTCCATGTTGATTGAGGGTTGCACGTGCAATGTCACATCCTGAGGTTGCACGTGCAATGTCACAAGGAGCCAGGGGGTGGAGCCAAATGTCTTCTAAACATTGAGGAGGTCTGGCCCCCTAAATATATATATATATATTGATGGGCTCCCCAAACTGCCTCAGCCCCTAGGAATTGGCATGTATGGTTCCATGTAGATTAACTGGTTCCATGTAGATTAACTTGCAGGTTTTAAAAAGTATAAGTCAAAATACTTAGAGTGTGGAACTGTCAGGAAAAACTCAGAGAAAAGTGGATTTCAGATTTGGGTGTTATTTAACTTATACTATCAAAAAACTGTAAGTTAATATATTTTTTAACTAGTCAAAGTCAAACACTAAGACCTGGAGAAAAAACAATGAAAGTTAAAAATTAGCCATTTCTTTAGTCTTTTAACTAGTTTGTGTCCATGACTGCTCGCCACTGATACAGTACACGGAACATAAGAACACATCCTCCATTTTTTAAATAAAAGGTCTGCAGTGCTCTGTGAGTAAATAACTCTGGTATGATTACCTTTATCAAGCACAATCCTCTGTTGCAGCATGAAATGAAAGTAACCTTTAGAAGCTACTACCTAATCATATGTTGTTACTTACAAAAGGAACACAGAAAATATCACCTAAGCTCCTAGTGATATTTTCAAATTATACCCCCCCTCTCTGTATAGCGTAAAGGTCAGGGCTGGTAGTAAAGGTAAAGGATCCCTGGACAGTTAAGTCCAGTCAAATTTGACTCTGGGGTGCAGCACTCATCTCCACTTTCAGGCCAAGGGTGTTTGTCCACAGACAGCTTTCTGGGTCATGTGGCCAGCATGACTAAGCCACTTCTGGTGCAACGGGACACCATGACGGAAGCCAGAGCACATGGAAATGCCATTTATCTACCTGCCACAGTGATACCTATTTATCTACTTGCACTGGTGTGCTTTCAAACTCCAAGGTTGGCAGGAGCTGGGACAGAGCAACAGGAGCTCACCCCGTTGCACAGATTCAAACCGCCGACCTTACAACTGGCAAGCCCAAGGGGCTCAGTGTTTTGGACCACAGCACCACCTGCTCCCTACTCAGAGCTGGTAACCACATAGCACAAGGCAAGCAGGATCCACATTTGCATTACTGGGTGCTGTGGGTTGACCCCATGTTTGATTGCTCATTTTCTACATATCTTCCTGCCATTGACTGCTGATTTTTAAACTTTTTAAGAATTAAGTTTTTGTTTCCAAACTTTTCCCATAAAACAGCTGGGAATTGGGGTAGACATTCCCTTCAACGAGTAAAAAAACCAAAGCAAAAAACCTTCCTTCTCAGAGAAAGAAACCTAAACTCCACAGTGGAAATAAAGAACTAAAATGGAGAAGTGCCATAGCTGAATATAGCACAAGAGGATCAAAAAGCTTTGGATTACAAGAGCTTTGGATGGTACCCAACTTGTTTTGCATCAGTAGCATCCATCAGTGGCCTGAGGAAAAAAAACCATTTGTTGCCAACTCAGATAGGAACACACCCACCCACTCCAGAGGAGCATGATTTGCAATCCTGGCTTTTCCACAAAGCGAGTGAGTCTCACGAGTGAGCGCATCATGACTCATCTTCAAAAGCTTGGTGGGCAGGGCTTGGAGACTGTAGGGACATCTTCATTGCTTCTGTCCAGTTCTGAACATCTCGCTTGATTCCTGAACTCCTGAATCATGACTCCTCAACTCAGTGGCTGTTGCCAAGCTTGTGCTGTTTCTCGATGAAATGAAGATCTCTTTCTTGCTTGTACATAAGAGCCTGTCTGTATATGTTGGGAGTGAGGCAGAACAAACAGAGGGATGCCAACTTTGTTGCTTTGAGCTTCAATCAGCAAATGTAACTAAGCATTTACAGAACCATGAACTTTGTCCATCTAAGATGTAAATCTTGTTAGGCTTGTGTGCAATTACTGAACTTCAAATCTTTTTGGGTGAAGTTAAAGGCCTAAGCAAATTTTTGGGTTTGTTTGTTTTTTGTTGTTGTTGCCTGATCTTGGCTCAAATGGTAACTTTACGGGAAATCTTCTGATAATACTCATTGCCCTGTGGCTAGTAGCTGTTGGATGGAGTGCTTCATTGTTTAGGATGCTCATTGAATTAAAAAGAAATAGCAGCAAAACAGTGTGCTTGTGCAGTAGTATAAATTAATCACACCGGGGCTCTTTGGAAATCAAAGATTGAGGAATTGGATTATGTGCAGAAAACGGTCTCTTTCAAGCCTGTCTTTTTCATGAGGGCAACTTAATTAAACTTGGAATTTTCCATACAGAGTCATGAAATGAAAGCAGCAGAAAGGAAAAACACCTATGACGCATCCACCATGAGCTATGTTTCTCTGCACAAATAGTTGTACTTCGGGTATGCTAAGACCGCAGCTGGTGTTAGTCACTCTTCAATACCATAATAGAGTTTTGGTAGACCCTATTCCGGCAGTTTATTTTCCTCCAATGAGTGGGCAGGACAAAAGAAAACAGTGCACTGGTGTTAGCTGCTGAAATTATGACTCCTG
Source organism: Podarcis gaigeae (assembly GCF_964106915.1). Lineage (NCBI taxonomy): Eukaryota > Metazoa > Chordata > Lepidosauria > Squamata > Lacertidae > Podarcis > Podarcis gaigeae. Next base: position 68,474,660 of record NC_139683.1, on the reverse strand, counting down.
AGTGTAACATTCGCAGCTGCAAACTTTAGAAAGGAACTGCAGTACGGAACTATGGAGCGGTACTATTTCTAACTCCTTGGCAATGTTCACATAACAAAATGGCACTACTCTGGGCTTCTTTCGCTTAGAGAGTGTCACGGAGAACCGTTATTCTCACTGCAACAAATGACGGAGCACTTTGGCTCCCTCTTTGAGTTGCATATCACTACAAAGCGGAAAGCATGAGTGGGTATATCGGCGAAAGAGATGAGGCTGTGGGGAGTGCATTGTCTTTTTCAGGTCTTATGAGAACTGGGCTTAAATAAGTCATGTAAGGGTTGTGGGTTTTGGCAGGCACTGCCCCTGTCTCCCAGTGTCCCTGTTGGCCCCACTTCCAGTCTTACCTTTGATTGGGGAAGTCTTCCATATTTTTAAGAGAGGATTTTGCTGTCTCCAGTTAGTTTGTTTATTAGATTTATACACCACCCTTCATTGTAAGATCTTAGGAAGGTTCACAGAATAAAACAGAGGATAAAAACAGGTAAGCAAATAAACCAAGACAACAAAACAATAACCCCCGCCTTCCCACAGAAGCATTAAGAAAGGCTGTAGAATATCAATCAGCCAAAGGCCTGGTTGAAGAGGAATGTTTTCGTCTGGTACCTAAATGAAGGTGCTAAGTGAACCATCCTGGAGAGAGAATTCCATTCTCATGTTGCCACCCTCTGGACCTCACGCGGAGGAGGCACACAATGAAGGACCCCTGATGATTGTAGAGTCCGGAATGGTTTATATGGGGAGAGGCAGTTCTTCAGGTATTGTGGTCCCGAGCCATTTAAGGCTTTATAGTTAAAAACCAACCCTCTAAATTGAGTCCAGAAGCTAATTGGCAGCCAGTGCAGTCGGACCAGGAATGGTGTAATGTGCTCAAACCGTCTTGTCCCAGAGGGCTTAGGAAAATTGCAACTCCACTCTCCTTTGAAAACTGCTCACCCAGCTTCTCTTTGCCCCAAGCCTAATGCTTGTGTACGCACATGCATGCACACACATACATTTTGAAACTCATTGTGAAGTTCACTGCTTATCAGAGTTCATTGCTCATCAAAGATCTGTAGCAGTTACAGAAAATTGCCTTCCCAATTCCATGTGATGATACATAATCATGATGATATTTGAAATGACTGTTCCTAAGAACAGAACAGTGAGCAGCAGCTTCCCTGCTCTTCCTTTCCACCAGATATACAATTTTCCACAGCGTTCCAGCTTGATTTATTGCTAGTGTTTTCTAGTTTTCAGGCTCTCAAGGGTAGTTTAGGATAGTGCAGTGGAGATCCTTTTGCTGGGAATAAAAATGAGCACACGAAAATTCACCATTGCGATACTGTCCACATCTCCAGGACTTTTCTTTTTTAAGGACGAGAACTAGAAGTTGATGAAGAAAATTGTCAGTGCATAGAAGCAAATGAATTTAGGAGTTGTGGAAGCCTCTCTTCCTTCCGCATTCCTTTTCAGGCGCCAGCTTCCAGAAGGATCACTGCCCTGGCCAAGGTGGCAGAGCAGCTCAGGCCCATGGTGAGTAGGTGTTGGCCAAGGGAGGCAGGCAAGGGGTGACAACGGCCCAGCCCGGCCCGGTCCGGTGCTCCTCTCTGTGTGCATTGGGAGGATTCACCCACCAAGGCCTGCATTGGCACCAGTCAGGTTCCCCCTTGCATGTGTAGGCAGGCGTTGTAGCATGGCCCCACTTGGATCTGGTGGAGAGGGGTGTTCTGGTGGTGTCAGTGGCTTACCCACCCTGGACACTGGCAACCCATGCTACGCCACTGGAGGAATCTCCCTCATTCTTAAAAAGAATAAAAATAATGAGCACAGTGTCTTGAAGGAATACTAAGTCATATTCAGAGTAGACTTGTGTCAACCAATTTCAGTGGGTCTGCTCTGACTAATGTTGGATAGCACCAATTTGTATTTCCCTTTCCTCACAATAAGCTTGAGGAAACTAACAACAGAATCAAATCATAATTTAGCAATGCAATTATTATTTTTTATAAAACATGTAAACACCGTAAAGCAACAGAAGCAGTGATCCCTCCCCCTGATCTCATGCTCCCCCCTCATGCAGGCGCTACCACCCAATGTTCCACCTCCTCTGGCCTGCCTCAGCGAAGGGGAGTTCGCCTATCTCAGTTGCTTGACCCACCTCCTTGATCTTTGCCCCTCCACCCAGTGGGGAACGGAGAGGTTGAGGAATTGGCGGGGGTCCACCCTCCTTCTCTACCTGGGTGTGCCCATGCCCCACTCCTTGCCCTCTCCTCAATGATGGACGCAGCTGCCCTCAGTCCCTGCTGACCCACAGAGACCCCCTCAGCCACTGTTCTGCGCCCCATGAGGCAGGATTCCTCCTCAAATGGGGGGTGCCCTCCTTGGCTTCACCCCACTCCCCTCCCCAAAGAGCAGATTTGTCTTTTTGTCCGATGATGGTAGCAATAAAAGCATCCTCCCTTAAAAAGAAAAAGAAAAAGAAAACAATGAATTGTACCTTGGTTTTGTGTGTTTTTTTGGGGCGGTCACTCTGCTGTGCCAACTCCATCTTGGTCCCTTCCTCATTAAATCCAATGCATATTATTGAACAAGTCATTGCAGTGAATTAAGCAGCCAGATAATTTGTCTGTGCCAGCATTCATCTGAGTGTCTTTCCCTTTTCAATACAGGGGTACCTTGCTTCTCAAACTTAATCCGTTCTGGAAGTCCATTCCCAAACCAAAGCGTTCCAAAACCAAGGCATGCTTTCCCATAGAAAGTAATGCAAAATGGATTAATCCGTTCCACTTTTAAAAACAGCCCCACAAACAGCAATTTAACATGAATTTTACTATCTAAAGAGACCACTGATACATAAAATGAAAGCAATAAACAATGTATTGTAGTCATACAATTAGTCAATCAGTAGCTGAACTGGGTTCCACACAGTCACAAAAACAAAGAGCTGCAAAAACAAAAACATAAAATAAATAGCAAAAACAGACAGACCTCAGCATAACACTCAAAACAGAAGTGTGACACTCAAAACGGAGTATGTTTAGCTTCCCAAAAAAGCTCACAAACTGGAACACACACTTCCAGATTTGCAGTGTTTAGGTTCCAAGTTGTTTGAGTACCAAGGTGTTTGAGAACCAAGGTACCACTGTATAAGAAAGAGATGTGAAAGGATGCACCTCTTTGGTGCATTATTGCACATCAGTTTCCCTGTAGGGAAAAAGCCATTGCTCTTGTTGTGGGTTATGGAGAAGAGAAATTCCTGTTCTCTCTCTCTCTCCCCCCCCCCTTTTTTAAAAAGCACAAATGATTGCAGCAGAAAGAAAAAAACATCTTAGCCATGAGCAATTTGGCGGTTGAAAACATGAGTTTTCAATTGCTTGTCTTGGTCACAACCTGTGGCTTATTTCCACGCAGCTATTTATCATTGCCATCTCTCTCCTTATCATTCTTCCATTTCAAAAAGGAGGCAGAAAAGATTCAGTTTGCTAATATGCCCTTTGAGTCAGCTTTACATAACAGCACCATAGCATTTCAGCCAAATGAGTTTCTGCCTTCAAGAATATCATTTTTGCAGCACAGTTCATTTCAGCTGGGTCTATTTTTTCCCTGCCTTGATAAAAAAATAATAATAGTAATGGGCTTCATTCAAAATAATGATTTTCCAGCATAAGTTACATTGAAAGGAGTGAGAAATGTGGAAGAATGTTACTCTGCATCTGGAATCTTCCTTGAAAAGCGTCTCCTTTAAAATGCACAGCCCAATATGAGCTTGAAGAGCGAAGACAAGTGGACTGAGACTATACAGCCCATTCAGATTCCCTGGTTAAATATGCTTTTTCAAATGTCCATTTTATATCTGACTTCCTTTAGTAACGTTTTCTGTTAATAAGTTTGCTTTGAATGTATCCTTTATAATTTGACTTTGTTCTGAAATATTTTCTTCTGCGTTGTTTTATTTCATGTGTGAATGTAGCTTGCAAACCGCATAGAGATTTTTTAATGAAAAGATTTAAAGTGGAATGAATATGAAAATAATAATAAATAATAATAATAATAATAATGATGATAGATCATGAAGCTTAGGCTCCAATACTTTGGCCACCTCATGAGAAGAGAAGACTCCCTGGAAAAGACTCTGATGTTGGGAAAGATGGAGGGCACAAGGAGAAGGGGACGACGGAGGACGAGATGGTTGGATAGTGTTCTCGAAGCTACCAGCATGAGTTTGACCAAACTGCGGGAGGCAGTGGAAGACAGGAGTGCCTGGCGTGCTCTGGTCCACGGGGTCACAAAGAGTTGGACACGACTAAACGACTAAACAACAACAACAATGTAATGCAGAGCACAGGTTGCAAAGGATGCTCTCGAGTCTAAATGACTAAACAACAACAACATCTACAAGTAACAGGATTTTAAACACAAAAAGCACTTTAAACGTAGAAAAGGAAAACACCACCGGGCACATATAAAATAAGACAAAACGTAGTTCCTCTGACCCTGAACTGATCCCTATACTTATTTTCCCTTGGGGTGAGGTCCAGTTATCAACCTGCAGCCTGGCCTCCTGCCTTCTACAGGTAGTTCTGGATCCCCTCAAGAATGCCTTCCCACTGCTGCTTTCCCTGGTCCCCAAGGACACTCTCTGCCAGTGGGCAATTTACAGTGCAAGCTGCAGGCACCAACAGGGCTCTGTGAAGTGTGGAACATAAGACGTCCCTGCCTGGGAGGGGTGAGGCCAATGCCAGTCCCATGTGCTTGCCTTGGTCTGTTCAAGCCAAGTAGGAGGGAAGGAATGGAAGAGATTTGGGAGAGCTTGCTGGCCTGGTCTATCTGTCCCAGCCGGCCCCCCACTCGCACTCTCCCACTGATTAAAGTGCAGCACGTACCACTACTGACCTGATCCTTGAGCTGGAGAAGGCTGCGTAGCTGGTTGTTGACTCTGGGCCTATAGGCTCTGGATTCTGAGATGGAAAATTTTGGGGTGTGAGGATACTCAACAGTTCAGCTCGTCGGGGTGCAAGTCCCTGCGGGTCTCTGCAGTTAGCAGAAGAAGGAAGTTTCAGCCAAATACAGGAGCAAAACAGTGGTCAGTAGACGATGATCTTTGTTGTTGTGCAACAGGTCCCCACACAGAGTAAGAACCCTGAATATGGGTTACAAGCTCTATGAAGACCTTCCCTCCCTACCAGAATACATGTGCAGAACCATCATTGATACATCATCATGATGTCACAAGGAGGGAGGGGAGTCGTGAGGTTACCCAAGTTCATCAATTTGCCCTGTGTCATGAATGAGCCAGATGTCAGGGAAGGTATGCAGCCAGCTCCCAGTGAAGGAAGTAGCCAGGAAGAAAGAGGGTTAACTGCCAGACAAGATGAGCATAGCCTAGTGCCAACTCCCCCACCCTTAGGACTGGCAGTTGATAAGACAAGGACACAGGTCTGGCCAGGACACTGAAGGGCTGGTGAGGCCCCCTCGATTTAGAGGCCCTAGGCTTCAGCCTACTTAGCCTATACATAAATCCAGCACTGACCACTGCAATAAAACCCTCAGACGCTGCTGAATTAAACTATTTTGGGGTTCAGTTTAGAACTTCATTACTACGAGATATCCAGATGAAGACTCCATTCTCAGACAAAATTTATCTATTCTTTTTGGTTCCTGCCCAGTTTGTTTCGTCAAAAAAATAACCCATTTCCTTTCCATTGTGCATGCCACCAAAAGTCATCCCAATGTTTTATGTACATTCTGGTGGACAGTGCCTGATGGGATGTATTCATGCTGCATGTTTCTGTCCCCTTCTCTCAGTTAGTGCTTCCCTGCGCACCAGAAGTTCAAGAAACCTGAGGTCCATAGTGGACATGAGTGTGGATATTTGTTTAACTGTGTGTGTACAATTTTTCTTTAAAAAATTTACACACACACACACACACACACACACACACACACAGAGGTACCTTGGTTCTCAAACTTAATCCATTCCAGAAGTCCGTTCCAAAACCATAGCATTCCAAAACCAAGGCACACTTTCCCATAGAAAGTAATGCAAAACAGATTAATCTGTTCCAGACTTTTTAAAAACAACCCCTAAAACAGCAATTTAACATGAATTTTACTATCTAACGAGACCATTGATCAATAAAATGAAAGCAATAATCAGTGTACTGTACTATAAAATAAACAAGACATCATTGTAGATGATTTTTTTTAATAAAAAAATTCTTTCCTGCACTGATGATGGTCATTGTTTAGATGGGGGACTTTTATCCATTTCTGTAGTCACACAATCAATCAATCAATCAATCAATCAATCAATCAATCAATAGCTGAACTGGGTTCCACAAAGTCACAAAAACAAATTAACTGAAAAAGCTTCAAAAACAAAAACACAAATACCGGTAAATAGTAAAAGCAAAAGTGCCAAATGTAATCCATTCTGGAAGTCCGTTTGACTTCCAAAATGTTAGAAAACCAAGGCGCAGCTTCTGATTGGTGCAGGTGTCCCAGAAACAATAGCCGATAGCCACATCGGACATTTGGCTTCTGAAAAACATTCAAAAACTGGAACACTTACCAGGAAACAACCAATTCATTGTGAGCACACTTACAGGTAATTGTTTACCTGTGTGCATATACAGCTTTAATTTAATTTAATTTTTTAAAAAACAAAGAAGTTTCTCACTCTACCAGATTTGCACAAAACAGCAGCCTTTCTCTTTCTTTTAAAAAAGTGTGTCGCTCCAAGCTAGGCAAGGATTTGTAGTCCCTTACATCATAAGTGCCATCTTGCTCCAAAGATTATGAGTGCCCGCAATGAAGGGCTTCAACTTTGCCCCTTGACTTTGTGGGGGGCCCAGCCCCCACAAATATATTATTGTGGGTACAGAAGCATCCATGGCCCCATGGAGTTGGCTCCAGTGCCTTATATGAAAGCCTGATTCTTTCTTTCCTCCCTGCCTTCCTTTCCTTCCTAAAGGAGCACCTTTTTTTTTTTTTTAATGCAACAGTTTTGTGCAAGACGAGCTCCGTTTTCAAAATACAGCAGACATGCTTCTGGCGACAGCTGTCAGAAAAGGGCAGGCTACATGCTTTCCTTTAGACTGATGGAGAAAAAATGCATGTGAGGCTAGAAGGCACCAAGCAAAATATCCCCACACGAGTTAAACAACAACAACACACACTTCCCCACACAATGAGCTTCAGTGCATCCACAGTTATACAGTCATACCTCATGTTATGTCCGCTTCATATTACGTTCTTTCAGGTTACGTCCCGCGGCGACCTGGAAATACTGGAAAGGGTTACTTCTGGGTTTTGCCATTCACACATGTGCAGAAGCGCAAAATGACGTCATGCGCATGTGCAGAAGCGGCGAATCGCAACCCGCGTGTGTGCAGACACGCCGTTGCTGGTTGCGCTCTTTTCATGTTGTGAACGGGCCTCCGGAATGGATCGTGTTCGCAGCCAGAGGTACCACTGTATCGGGTTTTCTTCCTTTATCCATTGATCTGTGGATTGGGTAGATCCAAATTTCCCAGGGAGGAAGTATTGGTTGCTGCCTGGATAAGGATGTCCTCTGGATGTCACAAAAAGACAGCAACAACCCAGATAACAAGCAGATGCAAATCCACCTTAAACTCCAATGTGGATGAGACTATAATTAATATAAAGGTAAAGGATCCCTGACAGTTAAGTCCAGCTGTGGACGACTCTGGGGTTGCGGCGCTCATCTCGCTTTCCAGGCCGAGGGAGCCAGCATTTGTTTGCGGACAGTTTTTTTGGGTCATGTGGCTAGCATGACTAAGCCGCTTCTGGCGAAACCAGAGCAGCACATGGAAACGCTGTTTACCTTCCTGCCAGAGTGGTACCTATTTATCTACTTGCACTTTGACGTGCTTTCGAACTGCTAGGTTGGCAGGAGCTGGAACCAAGCAATGGGAGCTCACCCCGTCACGGGGATTCGAACCGCTGACCTTCTGATTGGCTAGCCCAAGAGGTTCAGTTGTTTAGACCACAGTGCCACCCACGTCCCTTGTAATTACGTAATATAGATATGTGCTGTATTGCCATGTCTGGCTATCAATACCAGTCGGGCTGCCAGAAATGTAAACAACTTGCAACAAAGGGAACTGAAAGAAGCTAAAGGACACCAGTCGGTTCTCCAGCTTTTCAAAGGAGGTCAGGGGTTTTATTTTCAAAACAGACCAGCAATTGGAAGTCAGGAGGAGGGACTGTGTTATAAGACTGCACCAGAGATGCAGAGAAATAATGCATGACCACGGACGGCAAAGGAAGTAAAGCAGTAAGAGGCATTAAAAATAAAGGGGGAAAGTGGTCTCACGAGGCCAGAAGCATTTAATGGTCTAGCATTCAGTAAGAAGAAGGAAAGGTTTATGGCTATACTGCCAACTTCCTTTTCAAGGTCCAGACTTGCTCTATTATTTCTTCAGCAGAGCATCTAGCTGAATCCTTATTTGCTCATTTATTATTTTGTGTACTGCATTCCCTGCTACAAGCTAGATTCTGTCTGCAATTTCTGAGAAATGTTTTCATATAAGGACCACGTGACGATGTTTATCTCAGCTCCCGTTTGCAGGAACTTTCTGTGCAGTGCCTTTCTGAGCCCGAGGTCATGGGCTCTCCTGTTCTGCTCTACTTTATATCTTTGATTTGTCAATAAAAGAGTAATGAATATGTGCCAGTACTTTCTCCTTAGCTGCTTCCACAGAACACAAAATCTGGTCCGTCCCCCCCAGCATAGTGCAACAATCTACATGCTCAAGAAAAGCAAATGGCCCAGAACTTTTGGAACCATGCCATCTTAAAAAAATGACCTCTTTCCTGGGTCAAGGTTGTTTTTGGTCTCTCACCTCTTTATGACAAATAGCTAACAACAGCCACTTGCCGGAAAGAGAAAAGTTGAAAGGGGAGTAGTATTATATCGAAAGATGCAGGTTGATCACTTTGCAACTTCTCCATTATTTTCTTATTATCCAAAAATTGACTTGAACATCACTGTGACCCCTTTTGACTGCTGGATGGAAAGAAACTCCATTGGCAAGAAATGGCAATGTTAAAAACATCCAGCACTAAAACATGGCATAGATGCATCTATCCTTCATCTACATATTGCAATATTATGCATGAGCCCCTCCCGCCAATCCACTTGTTTTCTCACTTTCCTTCCAGCCACTCCCTTTCTTCCTGAAAGAGGAACAGCAAGGCTAGGAGGGAGTGGGATCTCTCAGGCTGGATCTACACAGCTATTTAAAAAAGCTCTGAAAACACTGTGGGGGTGGGGTGGGAACGTTGTAAAGCTCACAATGGAAAATGTCATTGTGTTTCAGCTCTACAGCACCATCTGGCATCCCAGTGTTATAATGCTATATTTTTTCTAATGTAGCTGAGTCCTGGGTCTACAAACTCTGAGGGAAGACCATAGATCTAAATAGGGGGCAGTGAGATGAGAGGGTGAGTTAAACTTGATAAGGAAGGAGGTCCGACGAGATTTAAGTTGGTTTAAAAAAGCCTTCTGCTGGCCCAGTGAGCCACATGATGTGTCTAAGTATGAATGACGAAGATGATACAAAACCAGACCCCTTTTGAATACTGAGGGACCTTTCCTATCTTATCAGAATTGGTGCCCCCAGATTAATTAGGGAAATGATTAAGAACTAGTCATTCACACAAGAGCAAGTGAACCTTGACTTCCGTTTTACCGCATTAAAATGCAAGTGGAGGTATACAGGATGGATGATTCACCCATACAAAAATAAGCAAAGTATTCTGGTCACACACAAAACTAGATGTCAGGGAAGGTCTATAAATATTTAGACTTTTCTTCAGCTGCCAGCTACCTGTGGGACTGCTAAAGTGAGGTAAAGATACTTAGGCTTCTGCCATGAAGAGAAGGCCTGCAGGAGAAGTGGGGCTTGGAACGTCCTCTGTCTTGAATCTTGAAAAGTCACTGCTAGTTGGTGTTGACGATGCTGAACGAGATGGACCAATTGCCGGACTCGGTTCCCACATCAAGGAGAAAATAAAGGTTGCCTGGTGCTGAGTAGTGCTTTGAGGTTTGTTGTCTAGCAGAAGCTCATAATCAGGCAAGAGGCAGCCAAGCAAGAGTGTTTCATTCTTGTGCAAGAATGGTTTCTGATCCACTTCATGGTGCACACAAAAGGTCCTGATTACAGGTCACACAAATGATTTTATAGTTTCACATGAGCAGCTTGAAGCCTCATTCCTTCGCAGCTTGTCCCACCTTTATAAACCAATCATCACTTTTGATTAGCAACCTTAACTACGCATTTTGGAGGAATTTCCACCGTCCCCCTCTCCTATTTCCTGCATTCTTCTACTTGCAGTTAGACTTGTTTTTTCTGCTGATAATTTCAAGCTTTGACACCTGGGTTAACCACAAGCTTCATCTGTTAAGAGAGTTCCCTATTGTGGTCTGGAACAAGCAGGGGCGGACTTTGGCAATCTTTGGTAAGATGGCATCCTGAGTCAGGTCAAAATTTGGCGCCCTAAAATGGACCTTCACAATTATGAATCTTCTCAATTTTGCACCCTCTCAGCTTGGCACCCTGTGCAGGGAAACCACCTGTAAATCTGGCGCTGCGAACAAGGTACTACTCAGAGATACTACTGTTAGAAGCTGACAAGCAAGCATTTCATTTTCCAGAAACAGGCCCTTGATTTGCCCAGCTCACTTAGCTTTTATACTTAGCTACATAATTGTTGCTCTTTGCTAAGCCAGAATAACTCCATCGTTTAGTACAGTTGTCCCCACACAATAACAACCCCAGCACTGCTGACTGTTGTAAACTATCTTGGAGATATTTTTTATAGGAAAGATGGAGGTAAACCTTGAACATCGATAAATAAGTAGTAACAGTGTCACGTGACTGTTATTTGAATCGGTACAGCCCAGAAACAGGATTAACACTTCAGTGTGGGTGAGGCCAAGGAAACTAAAACAGTACACAGAATTAAAAGGTAACGGGATCCCTGACCATTAGGTCCAGTCGCGGACGACTCTGGGGTTGCGGCACTCATCTTGCTTTATTGGCCGAGGGAGCAGGCATACAGCTTCCGGGTCATGTGGCCAGCATGACTAATCCACTTCTGGCGAACCAGAGCAGCACATGGAAACGCCGTTTACCTTCCTGCCAGAGCGGTACCTATTTATCTACTTGCACTTTGACGTGCTTTCGAACTGCTAGGTTGGCAGGAGCTGGAACCAAGCAATGGGAGCTCACCCCGTCGCGGGATTTGAACCGCCAACCTTCTGATTGGCAAGCCCCAGGCTCTGTGGTTTAACCCACAGCGCCATCCGCGTCTCTTGTACACAGACAAGAGTCCTTCAGCTCTCTATATTGGACAAACAGGCCAGACCTTACGCCAAAGAATAAACGGACATAAATCGGACATCAGGACTCACAAGACAGAGAAACCAGTAGGAGAACACTTCAATCTCCCAGGAGATTCTATACAAGATCTCAAAGTAGCTGTTTTACTACAAAGGAATTTCAGAAATAGACTGGAAAGAGAAGCTGCTGAATTACAACTTATCACCAAACTTAAAACCATGGAGAAACCTGGCCTGAACAAAGACCTTGGATTCTTATCTCATTATACATGACAAAGCCATTTTTCACCTTTTCACCCCTTGCTTCTCCCTGTAAGACCTATTGCAGTCGTTAAGAGTTGTCAACAGGCTCATCACAGCTATCTGCCAACCACCCATTCCCACCACCCTTCTGAGTAATACCCCTCCCCACCTTCTCACTATATAGAAGGGTCTGGAAACTTCTGTTTCAGTGTATCTGAAGAAGTGTGCATGCACACGAAAGCTCATACCAAGAACTGACTTAGTTGGTCTTTAAGGTGCTACTGGAAGGAATTTTTTTTGTTTTGACTATGGCAGACCAACACGGCTACCTATCTGTATCTTGTACACAGAATTAGGGTTGCCATATTTAAAAAAGTAAAAACCAGAACACCCTGAAAATTGTTGAGCTCTCGCCCCAGCCGGCATCAATTCTGCCTTTGAAATCCTGGTAATAGCCAGGAAAATCCAGACATACTGTATGTCAGCCCTAACAGAATGTACCTTCTTGCTCTCTCAACTTGCTTTGAATGCTTAAGAGGAAGATGTCTGGAAAGAATAGGAAAACTCTGCTGAAAACATGCAACCTCTTCTCATGCATTTGGAGACACAAAAATAAAATAAAGTCGGGGCATAATTAACTTTCCACCAAAACAACAATCAAGCTGAGAGAATGCTTTCCCCTAACTGCACGCATGGTGGGTGTTTTGATTAGAACAACAAGCTTCTGCCAGTGTTGAATAATGAATTTCACTCTAAGGGCAGCACTGTGTGAATATTCATACACAACGGTGTGAAAAGATTCTAATGCAGAATTTTTTGGAACACCCTTATTTTTGGGTGAAAAGCGCCTGAGCCATTTGATATCGGGGGACAAATAATTCTAACCCAGAGCATAGTTTGAAAGCAGGGCTGTAACCAGCACTCTGCAAAAGGTGGGATCCCTAGGTGGGGCTTCAAAGAAAAGAATGGAAAATCAGTGATTTTTCTCATAGCTAACAGAAACTTTGACAACTCTTTCACCAACCGGAAAGATTGATGTGCATTTCAGCACTTTATTTTATTTTATTTTTTGATAGATTGCTTGGCCAGAGAAGTGCACTGTGAAATGTGGGCAACGGTGGACTTTGATGGGTGGTTGTGTTTCAGTTTGCATCTTGCTTCGGGAATTGCGAATTAGATAGGCTTGCCTTGAAATGGGAACCGATCAAAATTCTCTCCCAGTCCTTCTTCTGAGAAGCAAACACTCTTCTGAGAGGTCTTGGGCAAAACATTCAATGAGATCAACGACCACAGAGTTGTTGTGGGTCTCACTTTAGGAGAAATGGACGAGGCTGTTTTCTTTCATTATGTCCTATAAAAATTAAAACCAACCTTGTTGGTGCAAGACAAGCCCTTGCTTTAACCAAATCTCAAGTGTTGTATTCTGAGTTGTGCTTTCGTTGCCTATCAGTGTGAAGAATTCAGCACCAAAGTGAATCACCTGTCAGATTTTGGTAATGAAACAACATTCCCACATCCACAGGAGCCTAGAAATATCAAAGCACGTTGCACTAAAACGAAAGCAAACCAAAATTTTTGAATACTGGGTTTCACTCTCATAATACTCCTATATGAAATTTTATTGGTGAATATTCAGCATGAAGTAAAAGTAAAGTCTGATGCAATTTTCCATTAAAAAAGAGACAATCTTCCTGTTTTCCATTTACATCCATGCCAAATGGAGTGGGTGGCGCTATGGTCTAAACCGCTGAGCCTCTTGGGCTTGCAGATTGGAAGGTTGGCGGTTCGAATCTGCACAATATGGGGAGCTCCCGTTGCTCTGTCCCAGCTCCTGCCAACCTAGCAGTTCAAAAGCATGCCAGTGCAAGTAGATAAATAGGGACCGCTGTGACAGGAAGGTAAATGGCGTTTCTGTGCGCTCCGGCACTTGTCAGAGTCTTCCGAGCCCCAGAATCAGTTTAGTCATGCTGGCCTCATGACCCGGAAAACTTTCTGTGGACAAACGCTGGCTCCCTTGACCTGAAACAAGATGAGTGCCTAGCCCCATAGTCACCTTTGACTGGACTTAACCATCCATGGGTCCTTTACCCTAACAATGCCAAATACAAATGTATTCATGGGAAAACTTGAACAAGACATCCTCACAAAACCCATTAAGAAACCACTTACATCAGGCTTCCTCAGCCTCGGCCCTCCAGATGTTTTTGGCCTACAACTCCCATGATCCCTAGCTAGCAGGACCAGTGGTCAGGGATGATGGGAGTTGTAGTCTCAAAACATCTGGAGGGCCGAGGTTGAGGAAACCTGATTTATATGGTGGTGATGCACAAAAGATATCTTTGTGGTCTGGACAAATGGCAAAGCAAATTTAGAACAATTCATAAATTACTTCAGCTCTGCTCATCCAGCTATCAACATTCAACGGCACCATTGATAATCCATTCATCCCTTCCCTCACTAATGAGGAACAACAAAATGGCTGCCGATCTCTTCAGCAAACTCCCTGATGCTCATACCAACCCAGACTGGAAATCCTGCAATCCGAATTGTATAATGAAAGCCATTGCCTACAGCTTGTCTGTCATGATCAAATGCATTTGCAAACAAGAAAGATAAATACCAAAGAAGGGTCAGTGAATTTATAGAAATCCTCCGTGTTTTTGTTTGTTTGTAACATTCACTGGGCTTCCACCCTCTTTGCTGCCCAGCTGTAATCTCAACACAGATCCCTTTCTCTTTTGCTATTTGCATTGGAAGAAAGCTTCCACTATAGTTCCAATATACTTAGCAGACACATGCCTCAGCTTTGAATTAAGAACATACCTGCTATTTACCATGGACAGAATTACCAATTGCATGAACGTCATCTTATCCAGTCTGGCTCTTAGTGAGTGGTTGCTATTCTCACTCCAAATAATGTGTGGACATGCAGTTGCCCATGTCTCCAGACACTGGGCAGCCGCTGCTGGATCCTACAGAGGTTAGGCACAGAGGTCACTGGACTCCCCTATGAGTCTTTGGAATATTCAAACAGACACATCCACCCCATCTGTCAACATTTTGCTAGTAACAGAGACTCTTCAGATAAATTTCGTCCGTACCTCTGACCTGACACCTTGAGATAACCAAGTACAACAGTGCCATCTGCTTGCCATTAGATGTTCCAGCAATAGACCAAGCTTATGTTTTTGGATGGGACGCGGGTGGTGCTGTGGGTTAAACCACAGAGCCTAGGACTTGCTGATTAGAAGGTCAGCGGTTCGAATCTCCGTGACGGGGTGAGCTCCCGTTGCTTGGTCCCTGCTCCTGCCAACCTAGTAGTTCAAAAGCACGTCAGAGTGCAAGTAGATAAATAGGTACCGCTCCCGCGGGAAGGTAAACGATGTTTCCATGTGCTGCTCTGGTTCGCCAGAAGTGGCTTAGTCATGCTGGCCACGTGATCCAGAAGCTGTACACCAGCTCCCTCAGCCAATAAAGCGAGATGAGCAACGCAACCCCAGAGTTGGCCACGACTGGACCTAATGGTCCGGGGTCCCTTTACCTTTTTATGTTTTCAGATGGCCCATGTTGACTCCTAAAAAGAAGACAGGCAAAAGGCATGAAATACCTTGCAAGTTTAAGGTCTTACAAGGAGCTTTAGATGGACAAGGAAGAACAGGTTCATCAGTTGCACTTTTGCTTTCCCTGTTGGCTTAAAACAGTGGTTCCCAAACCCTTTTGGTCCACCGCCCCTTTAGTCCCATAAATTCACCCCCTTACTCACCGTCTTATTCCACATATGTTCAACCAATTCATTCAGTGGAACTGGTACTCCTACAGGTGCCACAGAATACCCATTTCACATTGGCTAGAACTCGATCGTTCAGTGTAACAACACCTGAACTTCGGAATTCTCTGCCTATTGAGAACAAGCAGGTGCCTTCACAATAGTGTTTTCGGCGCTTGCTAAAAAACATTCCTATCTAGTAAAGCAGGGTTGCCATACGTCCAGACGTTACAGGGATTTCAAAGGCGGAATTGATGTCCAGGAGGTGGGGTGGGGGAGCTCAACAACTTTTGAGGTGTCCTGGTTTTTACTTTTTGAAACATAGCAGCCCTAAGAAAAGCCTACCCAGATGCTTAGAAAGTTGAGGAATTTTTAATCTATTTCAGTAGTTTAACTTTTGTATGTTTTAAAGTGGGCTTGTGAATTTTTCTCAATTTTACTGTTTCATTTTTTGTAAACAGCTTTGAGGGTTGTTGTTTTTTACAGCCAAGAGGTGTATAACTTTTATGCAATAAGAAATAAAAAAATGAATGAATGAATGAAATCCACACCTGCAGCATCCTACTGCTGCCCCCTTGCTTCTTAGTGCCCCCTAGGTAATCACCCCCAGGGGCAGTACCACTCGCTTGGGAACAACAGGCTTAAAATGCCCACTGCTTAAGCCCACACATTTCTTCCCAGGAATGGATATCAATTCCAGATGGATGCCAGGATGATGAACCCCATCAGTGGAAACCCTGTGGAAGGCTTTTGGCTTGTGCAGTGGGGTTTCCCCCCTCTTCTCTTGACCCTGGTCCCCCAGAAATGGGTTCCTGGAAGGTTGGAAGAACTGCCAGAGTGGTATGCCAGGGGAGAGGGGGAATGGGAATGTCTGTTTGGCCAGCTGATACAGTGGTACCTCGGGTTACATACGCTTCAGGTTACATATGCTTCAGGTTACAGACTCCGCTAACCCAGAAATAGTACCTTGGGTTAAGAACTTTGCTTCAAGATGAGAACAGAAATTGTGCTCTGGCGGAGCGGCAGCAGCAGGAGGCCCCATTAGCTAAAGGGGTGCTTCAGGTTAAGAACAGTTTCAGGTTAAGAACGGACCTCCAGAATGAATTAAGTTCTTAACCCGAGGTACCACTGTATGCTAGTGCAAACGGATTGCTTGTGATATTGAGGCACCGAATCCATGCATTTCTATTTCCGAGGATTTCGGTGAGCTGAATAGATGAAAAAAAAATCGACCCTCTGGCAGGATAAGCAAAAGGCAGGTGACTGTGAAGAGCAGACCTTTCCTCTCTTTCTGTAAACACCACGTGCTTAGGAGTGGTTGGAGAGGAATGATGTTTTGAAAAAATGAAGTTCGGAGTGGAAATCTCAGCTTCTTTGCTTGGAGTTAGAGAACACAGCCCTCTGCTGGCTAAAGCTGACACATCAACCGAGACAAGTTGCCTTGAAGGAACATTTGCTTTGTTGCAGCTTGCCTCAACCAATTTAATTTAGCCATGCGGTACTTTTCTTTCCCCAAGAAAGGTAAAAACAATAACTGCCACCCCCAAGGAGTTTGTCCAGCTGCTGCTACTTAATGCTCCTCTTCCCAAACATACCCTTGTGATGGTGGAGAGCATTTTCTGTAGACAAGAGAGGCTTCGTGATAGCAGGCCAGATAGCTCAGTTGGTTAGAGCGTGAGGCTCATAATGCCAAAGTTGCAGGTTCAATCCCTGTGTGAGACAGTTACATATTCCTGCAATGCAGGGGGTGGGACTTAGATGATCCTTAGAGCCCTTCCAGTTCTATGATTCGATGACCTTTCCTGTTGGGCTGCATAGGAAATACAATATCCTATGACTCCTGATTCAATGCATTGGGTCAGGATAGCTGGTTGGTGGCATAGCTGTCAAGTGTCCCTTATTTGGAGGGACAGTCCCTTATTCCAGCGCCATGCCCTGCTGCTGTCCCTTATTGATGGATGTCCCTTAAATGTCCCTTAAATGATGTCCCTTAAATTTCAAAGGAAGCAGCTCCTCTCCCTCCCTCCCTGCTGGCCAGTGAGGAGGGAGGCTCCAACTGTGTTGCTTGGCTGTGTTGCTCACCCAATAAGAAGTCTAAGAACGACTGGGGGGTGGAGCTTGCATGCCTTGTGCTGATCAAATCGGCTGCGTTGCCTTTGCTCAGTGCTTCCCAGCGGAGAGGTGATGGTGGTTTTCCTTGAGGCTTCGTTTGGCTGCTGGCTGGGCTTTCTGCCTTTGGCTCAGAGGGGCTCAGAAGTTGAACAGACCTGTGCTGAGTGCTCGGATCGGAATCGGATGGATACGTCATCAACGGCCCACTCACCCTTGCCGGCAAAAAGGTCTGCCTGGAGCGGGGGCACATGGTGGGGGGAAAAGAAAGGAGATCTCATGGGAGGGGGGGAGGCTGTGTGTGTGTGGCTAGTTAATGCAAGCTGAGGGGTTTTTTGAATGCTGGACACCATTTTGTTGCAGGTGCTGCTGCAAACTTTGCAGTGCAAAGCCAGGCCGGGGAGCCATCTTAAGTTGAGGTTGCATAGGCCTTGTGGTGCATGTGATTCAGATTCTAGTCAGTTGAACCTCTGCTTACAAGGTTGGTTGGACAGTGTTCTCGAAGCTACCCAGCATGAGTTTGACCAGACTGCAGGAGGACAGGAAGACTGGAGTGCCTGGAACAGGTGAGGCTGCTGGTCCCTTATTTTGGCTGCTGGTCCCTTATTTTCAAGGCTGCTGGTCCCTTATTTTCAAATCTGTAAGTTGACAGCTATGGTTGGTGGCAAACTCAACAGGAAGCCGAGACTGAATTCTGGAAGCAGTTTGAGTTTTGCTCAGATTCGGGGGAAAGATTTTCAGATCCCCCCAGTTCCAGATTTGGCCCCATCACAACACACTGGAGATGTAAGAGTGTTTGTTATATTTGTTTTTGTTATAGAAAAGCAATAAAAAGTACTGGGGGGGGGATTATTTACAGGTATAACTAAATAAAATAATAATGACTAAAAAAGAAATGTAACAAAAAGAGACATTGCACATACTTTTGCAAACCAAGAAATCTTCAATAAAAAATACATTTTAAAAAATAGAGTTTTCTTGTTCTGTCGTTTTGCAAATGCGCAGTGACACATACCTATCCAATCTTTATTGCGCTTTGCTATTCAGGGTTTGCATTTGCTGATGCATGTTGTAGCTCTGCACATCAAGCGTCCATTTTCCCAACAAACCTCTGGAGTGAGATCCTATTTCGTTGGGTGTATGAAGTGGTCTATTAAGAGTTAGGAATAAGCATTTTTTGCTTCTTACATTTATGTTTTAAGACATCTGATTTACACTTTATTCAGAAGTCATGCTGGCTGGCACATACATTATACACTGCGGGGTGGGGAACTTTTTTCAGACTGTGAGTCACATATTTCAAAAAGTGAAAATCTGGACACAAACGTCATTGAGCTTTTACCCAAACTTGCACTGGCAATTCTTTTGTTTTGTTCTTTTTTATTATTAAAGATTTTCTTGTTTTACAGAAGCATGTGTAATGTCTCTCGTATTTTTCCCATGTAACATTTTTACAAATCAGTTTCATTTGTTGAGACGTTGGGGGGGGAGGGGGGAAGATGGGGGGTTGGGTGGCGATGTTTCTATTTTGCTTAATGTATGTAGGGTTTGGTGTCAGCGTTGCTTGTGCTGTTCATTTGTGTTTCTTTGGTGGTGAGAGAGGTTGGGGTTGGCCTAGGGTGTGGTTGTTTGTTTGTGCTAGGCTGTGGTGATCTTTGTTTTCATGTGTGAGTGGGGTTGGTGGGTGTTTTGGATCAGGTTAGCCATATTAATTTGTATGCTGTTGGTGGATTATTGTCACTGGAGATAATCTCACAGTAACTGCAGGTGTGTGGCATCATCTTCTCTGATCACCTGGCAACCAGAAGTACAACCTGTTGTCATGTCTACCAGTTGCCCAGCACATGACACAGGCCACAACGACCATTCATATGTGTGACCTGTAAACAGCGGAGCCATAAGCAGAGCAAACTGCCCTACCCCATTAAAATGGGTTTTTTTAGGTGTAGCACTGACAATTTAACAATCTTCTGTGATGAATAGATTACCAGGACGAATAAATCACCATGTTGAGCTGGCCTCATACAACAGTTGCACACAATGCTGCTGTTGCTGTTTCTTGGGCGAAGATGAGGGAAGCAGTAGACTTTAGAATGTAATATTGAATAAGTGAAGAAGAAAAAAGACTTGTTGCTATGGTGAAAGTCAGGTGGGCAGCTGCTCCCAGCAGAGGTCCCTTCACAATTTTTTCATTGCTTCAAGTGAAGCTTCTGTGTTAACTATAAAGCTTTTATCTCTTCGGAGCACAAGAGGAAGCAGTAGGATATTTGTCACCATGCAGAAGGACTTATTGCCTTCCAACGTAGCCATGACAAATTTCCCCATCTCTGAGTAACTGCATCCATTGGGCTGACAGAGCTTCAGGATTAGACGGATTCTCGAAGGTCTAGTAAGATATATAAATCAGGGTAGTGAATGGAATCTCCATGTTCAGAGGCAACAGATTCCCAATGCTGGGGACAAACAAACTGGAGTAGTCACTGCGCATATTCCATGCTTCCAAAAGCATTTGGCCTGCGGAGGTTGAAAGTACAGTTCCGGATAATCCACAATTTTGATCCGGCAAAGTGCAGCCAGAAGAGGATCTATACAGATATAAAAAAAAATGCTGCGAAAATGCTTTTAAAAAAAGTTGTAAAATATACATGGAACTTGCCATTAGCTCATCAGCGCCATCTAGTGCCACATTTGTATAATGCATTTAAAACATACATAAAATGTTATATTTGCAGCTGTATAACTATGTCCTGGCTTAGAGATGGCGCTTCCAAGGGTGTGAGGAGCATCAGCTTCCTTGTCATAGAATCATAGAGTGGACCCATGCAATGGTCAGGAATGAGGCTTCCAAGGAAGTTATGAGTATCGGCCTAGCCAGGACAAAGGCCTGTTATATATTCTGGGCTTTATTATCTTTATGAGGCACCTGACCCTCACCTGAGACTTCTCCAGTTGAGGCATCACACACCAGGCTAAAGCTCCACCTGGGCTATTTCACTATTCAGGGCAACTTTACAAGGTTTAATTCCATTCCTCTCATCAAACCTTTCTTTGGCAGGTCTACTATAATCCTGATTCAGTATTATAATCATTAAAATTACAATTATTATTATTAAAATTTGTATACCGCCCTTCATCCAAATATCTCAAGGAGGTTTAGAACATCAAGATGCAAAATGAGAACACAAAATGCATAATAAAACAAAAACAAACCAATAATTCCTGCTCCCACAAACATATTTAAAGGCCATAAATTGTTCAATCAGCCTCCACACTAGGAATGTCCAGAATCAGCCCAAGATCATCTGGATCCTAACCCTCACATCCTGTTGGATCCTGGTATTCAATTGCTCCCTTGATGCATTAAAACCTTATGTTGTTATTTATTAAGTTTTCCCTGGAAGACAGCGGTTAGATTTTAAAAAACACAAAACAAAAAAACACCCAATAACCCATAGCTTTTATTTTTCATCCAAACAAAAAGGCATAGGCAATAAGCGTTCACGAAAATGAATTGTCAGCTGACATTGTTTCATATTTCATCTTCCAGGCTCCCTTGTTTTTCCTGACAATCATATTGTTCACATACCCAGAAATACTTTTTAGGGTGACACAGGGCAACTCAGACCAGTTTCTCTAGGCTTGTTGTTTAGGCATTGTGACAGTGGCAGAATTTGTCATCATAGGCCAATAAATCTGCCCTCGACGCCTTAACCTGCGGAAAAAACATTTTTTTTGAAAAAATCCCTAAATCACAATTGCAGCAAAAATCTGACTTTCTGCAGGTTAAGGCGTCGAGGGTGAATTTCTTGGCCTGTGATAAAAAGCTTTCTGTTTCCTTTCAGGGGAGAATTTGCAACCGTTTGGCACAATTGTTGAGAGAATTTGAAAAAGTCAGATTTTTGCTGAAATTGTGGCTTAGGGATTTTTTCAAAAAAATCTTTTTTCCACAGGGTATGGCGTCTGCGGCTGAATTATTGTCCTGTGATAAAAAGCCTTCTGTTTTGACTGCCAAACCTTTCAGGGGAGCATTTGCAACCGTTTGGCACCATTGTTGAGTGAATTGGAGAAGTTCAGACTTTTGCTGCAGTTGTGATCCCGGGGTTAGGGATTTTTCCCAAAAAATCTTTTCCCACACATTAAGGCGTCTACTGCTGATTTCTTTGCATATGAAAAAAAGCCTTCTGTTTCCCTTGCCCAAACTGAACAACGTCAGATTTTTGCTGAAAGATTTTTGAGGAGACCGCCATAATTGTAAACATATTGTATATGCTGCTTCGTATAGGTGCAATACGGACATGTGAGTGAGCTCTTCCTTTGCTCCTTGTCATGGTGAGGAAAACTGTGAGCTTAAACATTTATGCGCACAGTGTTTCCCTTTCATAGCTAGTAGCAACTGCAGGGGACATAGCTGTCAACATTTCCCTTTTTTTTAACGGGAAATTCCCTTATTCCGAATAGGATTCCTCACCAGAAAAGGGAAAAGTTGACAGCTATGCCAGGGGAGCGGTTTGGATTGGGGCTGTGGCACCATAAGAATGGGCAAATCTTCCTTCCGCTTCCCACTTTTTTTGCAAATATAGACCACCTGACTGCTTTTACAAAGAGAAAAATTACATTGGTACCCTCGGGGCAACCAGAAGAGGCTTCCCAGATTGGGTGAAGCTGCTACATTAGCTTTCTGGGAGGTAGTGGGGTGATTGGCATGACTGACAAATGCATTGGCAGGATCTGTACCATGCCAACCTCCCTATCACCTTGGCCCTATGTCTCCTGGAAAGCATGAGCAACTCAGCTGTCTGGAAGCAAGTGCAACCGCTCCAACCTGTCAGGTAAGCCGCTTCTGAGTGTAATGTGTAGTTTAGCCCTGAACTATGAATTTCATCTGGGTTAGGCTTCCTTGATGTCATCTGATGCCCTCCTGACTCATAGGACGCGTAGTGTGCTGCTTCAGGGTGGCTATGTCTCCTGTTTGAAGGGCTGTTCAGTTCTAGCCTGGTTTAAAGATCATGGACCATAAGAAGTGTTGTATTGCGTACAATAAAACACAAGGGAACTTCTGCTTTCCATGGACTCAGCTGTGCAGCTGCAAATAATCGTAAGCATAATCACAATATGAGCAGGGCTGGCCCATCATGAGGCAATGTGAGATAATGTGAGACTCACCTCAGGTGGCAGATCCTGTCTCTTCCATGCCTGCCTCCCCCCCAACGATTTCCCCTCCTATTTAAAGCTAAAGAACACATCAGGCAAACCTCATTTTCCACCAGAAGGGATGAAATCTTCCCTGTCAAGTTTTTAAAGACAGACTGGAGTGGAATCTAGACACATATTAAAAACACTGTGAAAATGCTTTTGAAAAAAAGGTTTTGAAAAATACATTGAATTTGGCATAGCTCACTGTCGCCACCTAGTGTCACATTTGTATATTGTTCTTTACAACACATTTAAAAGTTTTGTTTGCAGTTGTATAGTCCTAGGGGGAGTCTAGAAGAGGAGGAAGAGCTGTGTCACACGCCGGGCACTGGGAAGAGGTCTGTAGATCAATCAACGCTCGAACAGAAACTATGACATCTGTTCTCTCTTTTGTGCAATAATCTTTTGCTCTCAAAACAAACACCTCCTGCCTCACTGTGAGCGCACGGCTGTCTTGGGTCACATTTGCAGGGTGCTTATTTAAAGGATTGGATGTGTGTGCACTAAAGTCCCCTTGCACTGGGAACTTCAGCCCATGCTGATCCCTCTCCTGCCCACTTGTCCAATGGGAACCATTGTTAGACTGATACAATCCTGTGAAATCTTCACAGCTGGCTTTCTCCTGATGGCACGGACATGTCCACAGGGTGGAGGGAAGGAACAGCCTGGCTTTAGAGGGAGATTCCCATGCTTTCCATTGCTGCTGAATCAAGAGTGTGGGCAGCTGCTGTGGAAACGTACCCTCAGGGAGGCCAGATGTCTCCTATTATAGAAGGTCACGACTTATTCCAGAAGATCAAAGCACTTGGCAACCACTGCTTCACTTTGTTTTTCACATTATGTAATGCATTTCTCAGGATACAAACAGCAGCAGCAGCAGGAGTAATGCCAGCGACTAAATTTGGCTCCTACAGGGACACTCACAATTTGTTCTGTTTGCAATTTAGATCCACAGCTTGTTCAGTGTAATGTGCCAACCCAAGTCATCTCTCGTTCGTTTTACTTACGGCTGCCATACGTTCGGACATTATCGGAAGGCAGAATCAATGTCCGGGAGAATCTCCGAAAGGTGGTGCTTTGCCCTGAATCAATTGAAGAATTGTGGTTTTGGGGCTCAACAAACCCCTCAGTTTTGGGATTTCCTAATTTCCTAATTTTGGGGCATCCTGGTTTCCCCCCTGGACATTATCAGAAGGCAGAATTGACATCCAGGGGGAATCTCTGAAAGGCAGTGCTTTGTTCTGGATCAATCAAGCTCAACAATTTTTGTAAAAAGCTTTTGAGGTGTTGTGGTTTTTACTTTTTTAAATATGGCAATCCTAGTTTTACTTCTCTTTTGCACTAGGGTTATTTAAGTGCTGGGCAGACCAGATGTGTTTACTTTCTGCCATGCTTATGAGACAGTGAGGGCAGAATGGGAAGACAGAAAACCCTAGCTAGGCCACTCTAACAAAGACTTTACAGTGGTACCTCAGGTTAAGTACTTAATTCATTCCAGAGGTCCGTTCTTAACCTTAAACTGTTCTTAACCTGAAGCACCACTTTACCTAATGGGGCCTCCTGCTGCTGCCGCACCGCCAGAGAATGATTTCTGTTCTTATCCTGAAGCAAAGTTCTTAACTTGAAGCGCTATTTCTGGGTTAGCGGAGTATGTAACCTGAAGCGTATGTAACCTGAAGCGTATGTAACCTGAAGCGTATGTAACCTGAAGTGTATGTAACCCGAGGTACCACTGTAATAAGTTGCCCTCAAGAAGAAAAATAGGGGCAGTGACAAGAATCAGAAAACAGTGGCGGTTCTTGAAAGGGCAGGTCCAAAACATTTTCCTGTCTGAAGTGAAGGACAAGATGGTGCCCTCCCTCTGCTCTGGACTAGGAGCTGGATCTTGCTTCAATGCTGAGAGGAGCAGCATAATTTTTTGGGGGGGGGGCACAGAAGAGGTCCATGTCACACAGAAGCCTAGATGTCAGGGACTAGGCAGAGGAGGAATGGTGGAGACCGCCTCCCCATCCTGACCCTTCCAGGGAGGAGGAAGAGGAAGACAATATAGATTTACAACAGGGATTTGAGGGAGGTCATAGCTGAGAGGCAGATGAGGGGGAAAGTTGGGAAATTATGGGAGAGGAGCAGGCAGAGTCAGAGCAGCAGCTGGCTGACATGTCACTAGAAAGCATGTCCCAGAACCTGGAAAGCTTTAAAAGTAGGAGAGCAAAGAGCTTGAAGACAGAGGGTACTTAGTGGCACTGTAAAGGAGGTGATGATGACGATGACGAATGAGGAATTGGGAGAGAAGGGGGTGGAGATTCACTCAGGACAATGCCATTATCCAAGAGGCTGGGTTCCATAGCCTCTCTCTGTAAAGATTGAAATAAAAAAGGACTGTAAGAAACTTTTCCTTGCCTTTATACTTTCCTGGGCAACCAGCTGGGAGCCGCTGACAGCATCCTGACACTATCCTCCTGGGATGGAAGAAGTGGTGGGGCTCAGGAAGAACAACCAGGGAGCTCGCACTACCACCTCTCTGCTTCCATACCCTCCAACATTTCTCAGATGGAAATAGGGATGTCTCATTGCATAAAAATATTTTTACTGTTTATACCCTGCCCACCTGACTGGGTTGCCACAGCTACACTGGGCAACTTCCAACTTACAAACATAATAAAACATTAAACATTAAAAAACCTCCCTGTACAGGGCTGCCTTCAGATGGCTTGGGGGTTGGAAAACTCCATAGCCTCCAACATTTATCTGATGAAAATAGGGACGTCCTAAGAAAAAGTGGGACATTCTGGAATCTGGGATCAAATCAGAAGCCGGGATGGTTTCTCTAAATCAGGGACGTCCCTGGAAAATAGGGAAACTGGGAGGGTCTGTGCTTCTGCCACCTGAGGCAGTTGCCTCTATTTGCCTAATGATAGGGCAGGCCCTTTTGGGGATAGCTGGAGCACCTTCAATGTATTGGTGAGAAGATTGTGCTCTGTTGTGCTCCAGATTACAATATTTATACAATATTCAGCGTTGTGAGCTTGTTTCATCAGGGCACCCATTTGGGCTTGAGGACGGAAATATCCTCCCTCCTTTCCCCCACATGCTGCTCTGGGGGGTTCAGAGCCAATTTCAGGGGTTCAGCGGCACGTAGTGGGGAAAGAGCCTTGTTTTGAAAGTGGAAGTCCTTGTGCAGGGTTTCCACTGATGGAACTCATTAGCTGAACCCTGAATGTTGTTCTGCGGGGACCATTGGGAACCAACCCAACCTTGCCTGCGGAGCTCTAATGTTTTGCCTGCATATTACAGGTAGGCCTGAGGGCTCTTTCCCAAACAACTCTTTCCCAAACAACAGGTGCATCAAAACACCAGCCATCCTTCAAAATGTGCACTCCTCTGAATTTTGCTGTGCAGTTCTCCAGTCCAGTCATGTGTATATACTGGGATAAGGTGTTCATAATAATGCATCCACTGGTGAAAATGTACAAAATGCATTACATCAGGGGGTAAAAGGTAAAAAGGTAAAGGTACCCCTGCCCGTACGGGCCAGTCTTGACAGACTCTGGGGTTGTGCGCCCATCTCACTTAAGAGGCCAGGGGCTAGCGCTGTCCGGAGACACTTCCGGGTCACGTGGCCAGTGTGACAAAGCTGCATCTGGCGAGCCAGAGCCGCACACGGAAACGCCGTTTACCTTCCCGCTGGTAAGCGGTCCCTATTTATCTACTTGCACCCGGAGGTGCTTTCGAACTGCTAGGTTGGCAGGCGCTAGGACCGAGCAGCGGGAGCGCACCCCGCTGCAGGGATTCGAACCGCCGACCTTTCGATCGGCAAGTCCTAGGCACTGAGGCTTTAACCCACAGCGCCACCTGCGTCCCCCCCCCACATCAGGGGGTAACTGGCTTGCAAAAAATGTGCACAGAAAAATACAGTGCTACCTCGGGTTAAGTACTTAATTCATTCCGGAGGTCCGTTCTTAACCTGAAACTGTTCTTAACCTGAAGCACCACTTTAGCTAATGGGGCCTCCCGCTGCTGCTGTGCCGCCACCGCGCGATTTCTGTTCTCATCCTGAAGCAAAATTCTTCAGGTACTATTTCTGGATTAGTGGAGTCTGTAACCTGAAGCACATGTAACCCGAGGTACCACTATATGTATATTGGGATGCATTAGCCCTGAAATGCTGATAAATTCTCATGGGGAGGAGTATTCGGTATACAAAGAAAAATCACAAAGTGTTGTGGGAATGTAGAGAACTGAACTCCAGCCTGGGAAGAGGAGAGACCAAGAGCAACTGAAATTTACAGGTGCGACCATCCCTTGTTGATGTTCTATTGTTTTGGTGTAACCGATGCCTGGGAACTGGATACGCGAGTGTCTGATTACCTATGAATGTCCACATTGTTTCAGGTTCTTTACTGTTACTTGGGAATCACGATAACAAAAGCTGTATACTTTCAGGGCGAGGCTAATGTTTATCTCTCCCTTCAAAATGCTCAGCACAAGTGGAATGGGTGGTTACCTGTGGCAGCCAAATACCAAGGACTGAAAAGCAATCAGTAAACTGTTTCATTCAGGGGTGGCAGATGGATAAAGGGTAACTTTGCTTATGACCTGCACACCTTCAATTGTTCCTTTCTTTCCTCCCCTAGCTTCATATTACCTCACCTCAGCTTTCTATTGATTGAATTTGTTAACATTTGATACATTTCGCAGATTGTGGAGCTGTGTAATATGACAGACGTGACTCACCGGATGGAGCAAAGCTGCTACGCTAGCGCCTTGGCAAGTGAATCATGGCTGCTTACCAGGACGGGGAAGATCAGTGCAATACAAACATATACAGTGGTACCTCGGGTTACAGACGCTTCAGGTTACAGATGCTTCAGGTTACAGACTCTGCTAACCCAGAAATAGTACCTCAGGTTAAGAACTTTGCTTCAGGATGAGAACAGAAATTGTGCTCCAGCTGTAAGCTGTGTATCCTCTCAGATTTGGCTGTGTCCTGAACAAAATCAGGCCTATTTGGAGCAATCCAGACATCAGTCAAGTCAGGTTGAGACAGTCCTGGGTCGCTACAGGTGAGGTTTGGTTGGACCGCAGTGATTTAGGGCTGTCAGAGTGCTGGAGCATCAGGCAGGAAGGAGCAAATCATATGCCGAGCTAGTGCAGACATCTCTGACATCCCTGAGGAGTTTGAGACACTGGCAGTGGTACGAGCAAACCTCTCAGGCCCAGCCCACTCATTTGCCTGCCAACTCCTGGGACTAAGAGCTGTATCTGTCCTGCTCTTCAAAGGAAGATGCAGGGGGCAAGTCACTTGTTGGATCAATGTCTGTGCTTGTGCCAAGCCATGCGTCTAAACCTTCTTTGCACCTCCTATACCTTGGGACCACTGCCTTATGTACCAAACTTGGTTTATGCATTGAAGACTTTAGCAAACGTGGAGTTTGAGTTCTTTGTCCAGTAGTGAGGGCACTTCCCACCAGACCCCTCCTTCCTGCCCCCCTGATGCAGCAGGATTGAATCCTGCTGCTTAGAAGCTGGAAACCAGATGCATTAGATCCTGCATGGTCCTGGTTGCTGCTCCTTTGTGAGTGGCTTCCCACCTGCTCTCATATGGTGGAGGGAGAGGAAGAGATGCTTGATCTCCTACTCTGGCAATACCCTCAATACCCCAAGGACCACCTCAGTGGCGTAGCGTGGGTTGTCAGCACCCGGGGCAAGGCAAGTAATTTGCGCCCCCTAACCCGTGGATTTGCGCCCCCTAACCCTAACCCCCAGATGTTGCACCCGGTGCGGTCGGCCCTCCCTGCACCCCCCACGCTACGCCACTGGACCACCTCTCTCCATATGAACCTACCTGGACCCTGAGATCATCATTGGAGGCCCTTCATTGTGTGCCTCCTCCTTGAGAGGTCTGGAGGATGTCAACACAAAAACAGGCCTTTTCTGTGATGGTTCTCCCCAAGGAGGCTTACCTGGCACCTTCATTAGACATTAGGTGCCAGGCAAAAATATTCCTCTTCTGTCAGGCCTTTGGCTGATAAACATCCAATACACTTTTAAACATGACATGGGAGGGCACTTTCTTGGTTTGTTCCCCACCCCCTTATTTTTCTTTTGTGCTTTGTGGGTTTTTATATTGCATTTTTAAAGAAGGCTGATTGCCGAAGAATTGATGCTTTTGAATTATGGTGCTGGAGGAGACTCTTGAGAGTCCCATCGACTGCAAGAAGATCAAACCTATCCATTCTGAAGGAAATCAGCCCTGAGTGCTCACTGGAAGGACAGATCCTGAAGCTGAGGCTCCAATACTTCAGCCACATCAAGAGAAGAGAAGACTGCCTGGAAAATACCCTGATGCTGGGAAAGATTGAGGGCACAAGGAGAAGGGGACGACAGAGGACGAGATGGTTGGACAGTGTTCTCAAAGCTACCAACATGAGTTTGACCAAACTGCGGGAGGCAGTGGAAGACAGGAGTGCCTGGCGTGCTCTGGTCCATGGGGTCACGAAGAGTCAGACATGACTAAATGACAACAACATACTGCATTTTTATGTTGCGAGTCACCCTGAGATCTATGGATGAAGAGCATGATGTAGATTTCATAAACAAACAAACAAACAAACAAACAAACTCCCCCCTTCACCTCCTGTCCCCAAATTGCTTCGGGGAAGATCCTGGGCAAGGTGGGTGGTCCCTGGATCAACCCAGTGTGGGTCAGCCTGACTGGAGACCCCTGGATCAGGACTGAAGGGCAGATTAGCAGGAGGAGAGGGCTGACCTATGCTACACACAGTGACAAATATTGGTGGATTACATTTAAGGCAGAATTCTAATCCCTCCATTCATAGAAGCCTTTGAAAGATGCCTCAAGGAGTCTCACCTTTCAGCAGTGCGGGAGAGATCCTTAAAGAAAAGAGGAGGAGATAGCCACTCACCAAACTTCAGGTTAATTCTACTAGTGGTAAGCCCGGTTTTGTGATGGAGACAGTTAACACGCCTTCATCATAAAGGAGAAATTGGGATCAAAGTGTTAAGAAATGTGTATTGGGTCTTCCTTCTGCCTCTCGTAGAGTTTTATTAATACTTCTCTGAGTCAATCGGCTCTCTGGAATTAATTAAACAGAGTAATAAAAATGCACTTTTATTAACTTTCTCGTTTTCTTTGTGCCCCAAGGAAGGGTAAACTTATTTAATTATCACCTCCCTCATTGCCTGGGTAAGAAAGAAATTCAGGGAAGCTTATTACAAGCAATAGAAGATTAATTTTGCCCCGGTGAGCAAGAAGCTAGGAGCTGAACAGCTGTTCCAAGGCAATTAGCTTCCCAAATGCTTCTCTTAGTTAGGTCTCGCTTCACTTTTTATATCTATACATATATGTGTAGATCTAAAGGAGGACATCTGGTCTAAAGTAAACCAAAGTTACCTCTAACCAGAATTATTGGGGTGACTAGTCTATGGAACTACCTGCCTTCTGTAGTGCAGCTAAATACATCTCAGGGCAGGTCTTCAGAGCCCTGCAGCTTAGGAGTTCACTGAACAACCACTCAGAGAGCATCTAGGGTAGCATTCACATGCCGTGATACTGTGGGGCTGGGACCTGTCACTGCAGCATCCTTCCTTTTCAGAAACATTTTATAGCCAGGGGGTACCCAGCCGGGCATGACAGATGCTCATTTTATTACTATTTTTTCCCTTAAAAATATGTATTGTCCTTTTCAACAATGGTGCATCTTCCCATGGGAATTGTGCTGGTTATCAGGGCAGAAGAAACGGGCCCCGTTTCACTTCTGGTAATTATGCTATGATTTAAGTGAGTTAAGAACAGGAAATGGCACATGTTGCTACCTCTTTCCTCAAGGTGTCAGGGACAGCCTAGATGAGAAGGAGTGGTGGAAGCTGCCTGACCAAGAGCCCCCCCCCCCAGGGAAAGTGCAGAGGGAGAGAATTTTGATCCTGGTGGTGGGAAACCAGCCACACCCTAGAGGAGGAGCTGAGAAGTACTGGAGGCTGGGAGCTTGAAGGTTGGTGAAGGGGAGGAAACAGACAGGTGCCCCAGCACAGGGCAGGGACAGGAATCAGACTTAGCAGTTCTCCCACAGAGGCACTCTGACAGCTTCTCTGCAGCCCCCCTACCAGAATGAGGCGTTTATTGCATGTTGCCGAGCAGAGAGTCCAGCAGACCCAGAGAGCTCGCCGTAGACAGAGCGAGAAGAAGAAGAAGAAGAGTTTGGATTTGATATCCCGCTTTTTCACTACCCAAAGGAGTCTCAAAGCGGCTAACATTCTCCTTTCCCTTCCTCCCCCACAACAAACATTCTGTGAGGTGAGTGGGGCTGAGAGACTTCAGAGAAGTGTGACTAGCCCAAGGTCACCCAGCAGCTGCATGTGGAGGAGCGGAGATGCAAACCCGGTTCCCCAGATTATGAATCTACCGCTCTTAACCACTACGCCACACTGGCTCACACAGAGGCCTGGGGAGTGAAGGAGGAGCTAAAAGCCAGTCCAGGCAATTGCTTTGTCCAGACAAGTGCAACATTTAGAAGTTTCTGTGTGTTCTTTGTCCTGCTTTCCTTAATAAAGAAACTAACTGTAAGGTAGTCAAGCGTTTCTCTCTCTTTCTCTGATCTGTGAATGACCTGCTCTCCTCGTTGGCTTCCGGACAAGATGCTACATTCCAGTGATATCATGTTTTCCTTGTCAGTTTCCTAACACAGGGTTGGAAACTTTGTGGTTATGTGGTTTGTTTGCTTGCTCTAGAATATCAGGGGTAGGGCTATAGCTCTCTCCCTGTCATATCTGGGTTCAGTCCCTGTCATATCCGGGTAGGGCTGGGAATGTGTCCCCCCCTCGAAACCTTGGAGCATCACTGCCTATCAGTGCAGACAATGCTGAGCTAGATGTCCCAAAGGCCTGACTCATTATAAGTCAGCCTCTATGTTCTCCTCGGCTACATAGAAGCAGTTGTGAAACAGCAGGGCGTGGGGAAATGTTAATTGTGTACTCTGCTGCTGAAGTAATGCACATGGTTGTCTATATCTCCCCATTAAGCCCAGAATCTAAGATTACTTAGCTGCACCATTGCCTGCATTGGTTGGTAGCCATTTGGGGTCCACGTGAACCTTTTCAAATTGGAGAAACTGTTGTCAGCACAGCGTGCCCTGCAACCACGTGGACCTACCCGGACCCTGAGATTATCACTGGAGGCCCTTTTTTGTGCATCTCCTGTAAGAGGTCCAGATGGTGGCAACATGAGAAAGGGCCTTTTCTGTAGTGGCCCCCTGTTTGCAGAATGCTCTCCCCAGAGAGGCTCACTTGGCGCCTTCATTGCATATCTTTAGGCACCAGGCGAAAACGTTTCTCTGTTACCTGGCCTTTGGCTGAGTGGCTTTTGGCTTGCTTTTGGTTTTGCTTCGTTATGTATTTTGTGTTCTCATTTTGTATTTTTGAATTGTAAATTGCCCTGAAATCATCGTGTGAAGGGTGGTATACAAATCTAATAAAAATAAATAACCAAACACACAGAGAAACCTATTCTATTGGCTGTAATAGAGACATTCTTTCAGGCCTAATTTCAGCAGAGGGTGAGGTGGGTGGACTCTGTAGGAATCAGTTAATGAGTCCTGTCAGCGGAAGCCCCAACATTTGCTTGGTCACCAAATGCTGTTGTGCTTGGGCCCAGATAGAGCTTTGAGAGTTCATAATGTGCACCTCAAAGAATAGGAGAAATTTATGAGTGCAGAGGGAGGTTAGTTGAAATACAGAAGCCTTTCAGGTGGATTCCTATATGAGGCTATTTAAGAATCGAAAGAAGTGGTCTGTTTTAGAATTACTGTTACTCCGTAACTTGGTGAGTAAAACTAGGATATACATATATTAAAAGTTTGATGCTATAGAATATATCACCAAGGGAAAATATTAGACTTTTAGCAAGTAATGAATTAGGATGTTGAGGTTTGACCTTTTGAAGTTTATGTCCAAACTTTAAATCAATAACTAATATCTTAGATTTTACTGCAGCTCTAGGGAGGATTAATTGCCCTTCTAGATGAAGTAAGGCATCACCTTTAACTGCAAGTGCAATTTCTGAGGTGATTTGACAGACAAATTCACATATACTTAAACCATAAAATGAGCGTTCTTTCATTTATGATGATTGAAAAGAGACACTTCTCAAAAATAGTCACTTGCCACTCGACATCC
Organism: Podarcis gaigeae; assembly: GCF_964106915.1. Lineage (NCBI taxonomy): Eukaryota > Metazoa > Chordata > Lepidosauria > Squamata > Lacertidae > Podarcis > Podarcis gaigeae. Next base: position 68,441,772 of record NC_139683.1, on the reverse strand, counting down.
ATCAGTTTTAAAAGCACAATTGGCAGAATCATGCTCATTCCATTTGTCATATATGCAAAGTGTACTGGTTCTTCAATTTCCCTGTTCGCTCATAAAGCTCGGTTCGGGTAACTTTCTGCTACCCAAACTTAAAACCGTGCTGCAGGCCAGCATAAGCAGTAGTTTCCTGCTAATGCTCCATTTGTACCTGAGGGAGATAATGCAAGTAAATGTATTGTTTCAGACTGGAGCACTGGCAATTGTACAGCATGCTAGGCATACTGAAATCAACAACACAAGGATCCCTGTCTGCCTTCCCCCTTGAGGTCTCTTGGCCCTTGAACCAATACAAGCTCAGAATCTTCCCTGAAGCTCCCTTATTTTTCCTGATGTGAGATGGGCAGGACTTACAATTTGGTGGATCTGCAACACAGATTCTCTTTGTGTGGACAGGCGGAGTCCCCCAAACGCTGGGCTGCTCCTGTGTGGAATAACGACTCAAGACAATATCCTATGGGATTAAAATTACCACAACTTTATTAGGTTTCAGATGTGGGTACACCTTGGCTCAGGCATCGGGCTTTTATCCTTCCCAGTCCCCCGCCGGGGATCTGGGGAACATCAGGGATATCCAGTGTGTGTGGGGATTGGGCTGACTCTGGAGAACATATGTTCAAGCAGAGAGAGCCCATCCCCATTTTGCTGCAGTCACAGGGGAGAGCAATGACAACTTCTAGGCGTACGGCCAAAGCCTCCCCTCAAAGCAACCGCCGCCGCAAAGAGAAGATGGGGCGTGAGTCACTGCTACACGCCCACCCCCATTTAGATAGACTAAAGGATTCTGCCCAATGCCTGATACCGCCAAAGTTGTGACGTTTTGCTACAGGAAAGGCAAACCTGCCAATGCTGGAGAATTCCTTTCTGGCCCTTCAACAGTGACCTTGACGTAGCAGAGCCCGCATACCTGTGGAGAAGAGGTTAACCTGCCAAAGAAGTCTTAACTGAGGGTGGGTAGGGTGGGAGAAGCTCTGGAGCCAACTGATGATTCCCAGGTAAGATCCTTCCCTCTATTGTGTGGGCAGGGTGGTTCCTCCCCCTACCTGGCCTGATCACCTTGGCAACGCCTCCCCAGGTGGGATTGGGCAACTGGCTGAGATAGGCGGAGACCTCCAGGTATTCCACCTGGGGAAGGCAAAGCCAAGCCTGTGCTAATGGTGCCGCATAGGGTCCAGGGGGCTGCGCGTGACCGTGCAAAGGGCGCCCCCCATTTAATGTGGGGAGCGGTTATTCCTGCACTCTGATTAGATTACAGTTTCCATCTGACCATACAGGATTATGTATCTCATGTAGGAATTGGCCAATTTGTAAATTCCTATTTCTGTGCACTTCTCACTTTCCAATCTTAAATTCACATTTCTACATCAGTTTGCATTTTTTCCTTTTAAAAAGTCCCCATAAATTCATAGCCTGAATTTCTCATAAAATGCATTTTTTTTTTGCATTCAGTTTTCCCCAATATACACATATTTGCAAATCATTTTCCCGTAAAATAGTACATTTTGGTATGTTATTTCTACTAATATGTAGACTTTTATACACATTCTATACCAGTATGTGCATTTTCCTACACATTACAGTGGTACCTCGGGTTAAGTACTTAATTCGTACCGGAGGTCTGTTCTTAACCTGAAACTGTTCTTAACCTGAAGCACCACTTTAGCTAATGGGACCTCCTGCTGCTGCCATGCCGCTGGAGCACGATTTCTGTTCTCATCCTGAAGCAAAGTTCTTAACCTGAAACACTATTTCTGGTTACAGATAGGTAGCCGTGTTGGTCTGCCATAGTCAAAACAAAAAAAATTCCTTCCAGTAGCACCTTAAAGACCAACTAAGTTAGTTCTTGGTATGAGCTTTCGTGTGCATGCACACTTAGTTGGTCTTTAAGGTGCTACTGGAAGGAATTTTTTTTGTTTTCACTATTTCTGGGTTAGCGGAGTCTGTAACCTGAAGCGTCTGTAACCTGAGGTACCACTGTACTGCTCAGACTGACTAGAGCTCAGTCAGCAGAGCATGAGACTCTTAATTTCAGGATCGTGGGTTCCAGCCCCATGTTGGGCAAAAGATTCCTGCATTGCAGGGGGTTGGACTAGATGAGCCCATGGTTCCTTCCAACTCTATGATCCTATGACTACAGAAATGCACCACAAAATTCAGAGAAGTATGAATTTTAAAGGGTGTCCCTATTTCAGTTCACATTTTGTTTTGGAAAGTACATAATAGGCAGGTTTGCCTTAAAATAAAAACTGATTCTAAATTCTCCCCCAGCTCTAATATCATGTTTTAAATTGTGATCCAAACTCCTTTTGGTAAACCACCCAGCTGAAGATGTAATATAATCAAACATTTCCTATTTTGTTGAATTTTTGAAAGCTGCTTGCTCTTCTTGCGAAACAGGGGAGTGTTTGGACAACAACAACAACAAAATATTGTGAAATATTATCTCCTCTAGTCCTCTTTATTGATATAATTCTGCCATTACAAGAAATGTGGTTAATCTTAGCTGATTACTCCCATTCCCACTAGTGAAACAAAAGCACACGTGATTGCTCAGCTGGGAAATGTACAAAGAACTTTGATCAAAACATGATAAATGATCCAGAAAATGAAAAGAACATCTATTAAGCCGCAGGAAATTAGATGAAAGGCATTTAAAAACTATGAAAAGAAGGTGCAAGCAATCATGTGGTCCTCTGAGAGTATCTGAGAGACATGAATAGAAAATATTATATTAAGGCAGCAGTTCTCATGCCCAATTCTTGGGAAGTTTCCGAGTAAATTATTATATTTGTCACCACTAGAAACATTTCCTTAATGCAGAGAATATCAGTTTATAAACCAGGAATGGGGAACTCATGGCTCTCCAGATGTTGTGACCAGGGTGTATGGGGGTTTAAGGGAGGGGTGATCACTGCAGATGGTGACAGCAGTCACGAAATTAAAAGACTGCCTGCTTCTTGGGAGAAAAGCAATGCCAAACCTAGACAACATCTTAAAAAGCAGAGACATCACCTTGCCAACAAAGGCACGTATAGTTTATGCTATGGCTTTCCCAGTAGTGATGTATGGAAGTGAGTGCTGGACCATAAAGAAGGCTTTACACCAGTTTCTTGCATGCAGGATTGCTCCCTTAGTTTCTTGCTATAAAATGCCATAACCCCAATAGGGGTTTTTTAATGAAATAGAGGGTTTTTTTTTGAAATGTCCTTAATTTTGCATGGACAGGCGGAGTCCCCCCAATGCCAGGTGACTCCTGAATGGAATAATGACTCAAGACAACGTGCTATGGGATTAGAATTGGCCACAACTTTATTAAGTTTCGGATATAGGGAGACCTTGGCTCAGGCACTGGGCGTTTATCCTTCCCAGTCCCCATCCAGTGATCTGGGAAACATCAGGGTTATCCAGAATGTGTGGAGATTGGGCTGGCTCTGGAGAACATATGTTCAAGCAGAGAGCCCGCCCCCCATTTTGCCGCCGTCGCAGGGGAGAGCAATGACAACCTCTTGGCGTATGGTCAATGCCTCCCCTCAAGACCCCTTTAATGGGGAACCCTGGGATCACCACTGCAAGGGGGGGCATGGGTTACCGCTTCACCCCCCCCCCATTTAGGGAAGATAGACCAAAGGATTCAGCACAAGGCCTGAAACTACCAAAGTTGTGATGTTTTGCTACAGGGAAGGCAAAACCTGCCAATGCAGGAAAATTCCTTTCTGGCCCTTCAACAGAGACCATGACATAGCAGCGCCCGCATACCTGTGGAGAATAATAAATAAATAAGTTTTTATTTATACCCCACCCTTCCTTGTTCAGAAAACCGGGCTTAGGGTGGCTAACAACAAATTTAAAACACTTAATTGATGCAACAAGAAACAGCATAAAATACAGTATAAAACGTGAATAACAATAAATTCAGAATTCAAAATCAATTTAGGGGGGAAATCCATCCAATAAACATTAGATGATCACCAGGGCTAGCTGACTAAATTAGTCATATTTGGGCCAGTGAGGAGACCAGGGGAGAATTAGCAGTGGGATCCCAGAGTGGGTAATCTTCATAAAAAGGGGAGGGTGAGGGAAGGAAGGGGAATAAAAGATCAGGCTAAGTTCAAATTGAAAGCCAGGCAGAATAGCTCTGTCTTACAGGCCCTGCGGAAGGAAGTTAAATCCTGCAGGGCCCTGGTCTCATGGGACAGATCATTCTACCAAGTTGGAGCCATCACTGAGAAGGCCCTGGCCCTGGTGGAGGATAATCTGACTTCCTTAGGTCCCGGGACCTCTAAACTATGGTTATTCATGGACCTTAAGGTCCTCTGCAGGGCATACCAGGAGAGGCAGTCCTGTAAATGCGAGGACCCTAAGCCACAAAGAGAAGAGGTTAACCTGCAAAAGAAGGTTTAACTGAGGGAGGGCAGGGTGGGAGAAGCTCTGGAGCCAACTGACACTTCACAGGTAAGATTCTCCCTCTGTTGTGTGGGCAGGGCGGTCCTTCACCTTACCTGGCCAATTCCCTGGCAACGCCTTCCCAGGCGGGATTGGGCGATTGGCTGAGGTAGGCAGAGACTTCCAGGTATCCAGCCTGGGGAGGGCGAAGCCAGCCCATGCTACCAGGAGCCAAACAGGGATCCAGGGGGCTGTATGTGACCACATAAAGGATGCCCCCCCCATTTGATGTGTGGAGCGGTCATTGTTATCAAACTGCTGCAAAGAATGTATAGGGATGTCTGTGTGTTTGGCAGGGAGAGGAGGAGCACAGCAGAAAGGAAAAATATTCCTTGCATTTGACCTAACAAATAATTAAAGAATCCTAAGAGCCTTAAGCCGGCAATGCCAAAAAAACACACAAAAAAAACCCTACCCAAAGGAAATCAGAATTCTTTGTCTCCACCCTTTTTTGCTTTAACAAGTAACTGGAACGCCCAGAGGCACTATCTATTCAACAAATACCAAACTATGTAAAACAAATTAGTTCAGCAGCAGATACATTTGAGAATTGTGTGTTTGTCCATATTAGGGCTGCTGAGAAATTGCACTTTTTACTACTCTGGATATTTTTCTGCCGTGCACGGTTATTCAGAGCGGCAAAGAAATGGATTTCCAGATGGTGAACAACAGAACAAGTAAGTGCACAGATATCATTAGCAGATTATTTTAAAAAATAATAATCTAGCTGTTCAAGACGTTTAAAAATAGTAATCTGTTTTGAGGATAACTTTGTCAGGGCGAGAGAGTCTGGGACACGGTTTCCATTTTGTACTGATACATTTTAAAAAGCGAAAGAGAAGTCATTCAAAGGGTTTGGGTGGCGGTTGTGAAGTTCAGAACATTTGGGGTCAGAATCCTCAAGGACAAGAGCAGCAAGCACAGATTGGTCTCTTGTCTGCTGTTCCCTCATCCTTGATGTTTGTTTTCCTCAAAAGCCACCTGCTACTTTATATATAATGAGAAGCTATGGTGGTGTTGTTTTTAAACTGCCAGGAAAGAAATTAAATCTTAAAAGCTTCCTTCTTTCTTTCCTGCTAATAAGGGGTGGCGATGTGTTTTAAAACAACAACAACAAAACCCCAAAAGGAACAATTATAAGGTTGGGTTTTTTTTTACTAATTTTTATTAGTTTATTAGGTAACTAATTTTTATCAGGCATATAAGAGCTCAGTCTTTTATCTGAAATGTTTCATGTGCGCTTTCCTGAAATAAATATTTCTGCTGTTAATGTTCAACAGTTAAACAGAAACTTTTCTAAGAAATCTTTGGTGGTTTCTCCTTGCTTCTCCTTCAGTTGCTGTACAGATGTAAAGACAGACTTCATAGAGCTGATTCAGATTTCACATTTCTTTTCATTGTATTCAGATGCAGACACAAATCTAAAAATTCAACATGAGAATGGGTCCTGTGATGTTCTTCCAGGTCTGTAGAGTCTTAATACTTTTGGTCTATCCGACAGTGTTTCTCAAACTAGGGTCCCCAGCTGTTGTTGGACTACAACTCCCAACATCTCTAGCTAGCAGGACCAGTGGTCAGGGATGATGGGAGTTGTGGTCCAACAACAGCCTGGGGACTCAAGTTTGAGAAACACTGGACGTTTGTCCAGGAAATCTCTATGACATGGGTTGCTAATGGGGCAACTTCCAGATGTGGTTGGATCGTGACTATCGCCTTCCCTGACCATTGACTGTGCTTGGTGGGGCTGATGGGAGTTGTAGTTCAACAACTTTTTCAGGGTACTGTATTGGTTATCTGGGCTGTGGATGATCTGCTGTGGATTCTCTGCTATGGAATTCCATCCAGCAAACACTTATTTGAACCCAAATTCTCCTCCTCCTCCTTCTCAGGGATAAACAAATACTTTCTTTAGTAGGAGATGCTTAGTTTAATCAATCAATCAATCAATCAATCAATCATTATGCAATCCAAGACCTTTGGCTAATGACAGTCATTTCAATGGCTTGGATTCTTTCTTTCTTTCTTTCTTTCTTTCTTTCTTTCTTTCTTTCTTTCTTTCTTTCTTTCATTAGTTTTTAATTAAAGATTTTATTGCGTTACAAACCAGACAGACTTCCAGCTGATGGGAGTCTCTCTAAATGGAGATCTGTTTGAGTGATGCTTCGCCCAGCAGAATGGGGCAGGGGAGATGACATTCATTGATCCCTTCTCCCCCCCAACTTGAATAAAATATTGGGGGGGGGGGCAGGTAAGCTCTGCCCTGCACAATTGATCACATGACGCATTGCACCACACCATTTGAATGAAAAAGTCTATCAATTTGGGTGGGCCATCCCCCTTCAGATATTTTTTGGGGGAGCCAATGGGAACTCGACCCCTAGGAGTTGGCTCCTATGCTCCCCCCTATAGCTTCTTGTGCCCTCCCACATGCTCCAGAGGGCAGGTAGATTTAGGGGACTCTCCAGAGCAGTATGAGTCATGAAAATCTGTGAAAATTGCACCCCTCCCTTAAGCAGGCAGGATCCTCAGTCAGAGCTCTGAAGGGAAGAAGCCCCTTCATTCATAGCTGCCTCATTATAATCCAAGCCATAATTTCCCAGTTTCAGGACTCTGGCTACCACCTCCTGTTTCTTATTAGGGTGCTCCCCAGTGTGGTGTAGTGGTTAAGAGCGGTGGACTCGTAATCTGGTGAACTGTGTTTGATTCCCTGCTCCTCCACATGCAGCTGCTGGGTGACCTTGGGCTAGTCACACTTCTCTGAAGTCTCTCAGCCTCACTCACCTCACAGGATGTTTGTTGTGGGGGAGGAAGGGAAAGGAGAATGTTAGCCGCTTTGAGACTCCTTAGGGTAGTGATAAAGCGGGATATCAAATCCAAACTCCTCCTCCTCCTTCTCCTCCTCCTCCTCCTCCTCCTCCTCCTCCTCTTCTGTCTCCTACTGAGCTCCCAGGCTAGTAACCCAATCTTTTCAGCTATGGCTGTTGAGGATCTGCACACAGAGACAATTCTTCACTGCCAACAAAGGGACACCCACTGCCTCACCGTTTCTCCTTTTAAGATTTTCCCAGTGAAAATACGTAACTTCCCAAAAGCACCGGCAGTACATTCAAAGATGCTATAAATATGAAAAGGAAGAATGACATGGGAATACGAAGCGCTGCGGAAGGCATGCAACTGCAAATAGCTAATTGTCCAGGGATATAATTTGACACTTTTCTTCTCTCTTTCTTTCTATCTTTCCACTCCCACTTCCCTTGCCCTTATCAAATTTTTGCAAGTGGTTAGAAGGAAAAGATTATATCTCTGAAATTACTTCACAGTCATTTTGCATGAGTGGGAAAAGAAAAAAAAGTCGCTTTACAACTCATGCTTTCATTTGAGGTATTAAATGTACCAAAATGGATTCTGGGCAAAATGAGAACAGATTTACATTTTCAGCACAGTATATTTTAATGACAATGCCACATTGTAGAATGTGCCATAAAACACACTAGGAGAAAAACAGGGGATTGACACTTAGAATGTAGATTTCTATTTGTAGCAGGTGCAATTTCGCCCCTTCAGATGATTGTATGCAAATATCTTTGTAGGTACCTGTGCTTTGCAGGTAAAACTGAGTCATTAACTGTGTAAATGAACTATTTTTTCCCCCCATGCAGAAAATTTCAGCAAAAATCAAATGCACTAAAACAAATATCAGATGTTTCACGTTTTGTTTTGTTTTCTCTCTGGAGTTGAGTTCTGCTAAATTAATTTTAAATAGCATAGGAGAAATGTTGGAAGGTATGAAGTTATACCTATATAACCAGCCAATGCAGTATACACATACCTTGGGTAAAACCTTCATACCCAAGGAGTGTGACAATGTGCCACAGACCCACTCTAAAAAAGGGAATAAGGGAAGGAGAGGCTATACCTGACCTGGTGAAGCACTAAGTGCAGCACAAAGTTAGGCCATGGAAATACAGTCTCTCACAGGACTGTGAGAGGCAAAGTGAGGCAATTGCATCAGGCAGCAGACTCTGATAGAGATCTTCCCTCACCCCTTCTTCTCTGGCGGGGAAGATTGTGTACAGTGTAGCAAGGGAGCACTGTATTTTGCTATTGAGCAGAACAGTGCCATAGAATTTGCAAAACAAAAGCTGGCTACTGGGATTCATCCTGGTGTTCTCTAAGCACACAAAGAGCAAAAGAATAGGTGAGACCACAGAACAGGTGGAAAGGATGATTTCATCCTATGTACCCTCCTGGAGAGAGGGACACAGGTGGCACTGTGGTGTAAACCACTGAGCCTAGGGCTTGCCGATCGGAAGGTCGGCGGTTTGAATCCCCACGACGGGGTGAGCTCCCATTGCATAGTCCCTGCTCCTGCTTCCGTGCGCTGCTCTGGTTCGCCAGAAATGGCTTAGTCATGCTGGCTACATGACCCAGAAAAACTGTCTGCAGACAAACGTCAGCTCCCTTGGCCTATAGAGCGAGATGAGCGTCGCAACCCCAGAGTCGTCCATGACTGGACCTAACAGTCAGGGGTACCTTTACCTTTAGTCTCCTGGAGTCACTAACACTTTGCTCCCCATAGTACTCTTGTGTGCATTTTTACTATGCATCACCTTCCGGGGTTCCAAATTGAGCAACAGGTGGGACAAGTTTAATGCACTGGTTCCTGCTCTCCCTTCACTCTGATCTCATCACATGGAGGCATTTGTTGCTGTTTAGTCATTTAGTCGTGTCCGACTCTTCGTGACCCCATGGACCAGAGCACGCCAGGCACTCCTGTCTTCCACTGCCTCCTGCAGTTTGGTCAAACTCATGCTGGTAGCTTCGAGAACACTGTCCAACCATCTCATCCTCTGTCGTCCCCTTCTCCTTGTGCCCTCCATCTTTCCCAACATCAGGGTCTTTTCCAGGGAGTCTTCTCTTCTCATGAGGTGGCCAAAATATTGGAGCCTCAGCTTCAGGATCTGTCCTTCCAGTGAGCACTCAGGGCTCATTTCTTTTAGAATGGATAGATTTGATCTTCTTGCAGTCCATGGGACTCTCAAGAGTTTCCTCCAGCACCATAATTCAAAAGCATCAATTCTTCAGTGATCAGCCTTCTTCCATACATCTCACTTCCATACATCACTACTGGGAAAACCATAGCTTTAACTATACGGACCTTTGTTGGCAAGGTGATGTCTCTGCTTTTTAAGATGCTATGGAGGCATTAGGGTGCCTGAAAAGGGCTTGCGTGAGTCTGCCAATCAAGCATAGACCAGAACACTGGCACCAACTCCAGGGGGCCCTGGGGAGCCGGTCAACCACAATTTTGTTGTGCGTGCCTGACCTCTGTACCCCACCAGTACCACTGCTTGGCCTTCACCCCCAGGCTGCTGCTACTGCCTTACCTCTGGCGCTTAGGCAGCGGCTGGACTGGGATGTGCCACTGATGCGGGGCCTATATGGGGCCCACTGCAGCCATGGTCAGAGGCCCCAGGCACCACTGTGGTGTCAGAGCACACATGCCACTCTGTGGTGCACACCCTGAGAGCCCACAGTGTGGTGCCCAAGTTGGCGCAGCTGTGGCGGAGAGACAGGGGATGTTTGTGTGTCAAAAGAAGGGGAATGGAGGGCAATTTACACAAGGAGGTTTACAAGCTGAAGATACTACAAAACAGGCAGCAAAGATCACACACGTAATAACAATCTGATCCAATACAGCGATGGGGCATTGCAGTTTTAAATTGGGTATGACTATTTTAGCAAGCTTACTTATGCTTTGTATTGACCTTTTTTATTCCTCATTTCCAGACAAACAGATCAGTACTGGACCTGACCCACTGAGACAAAAGCGTCTTTCTAGCTTCCAGGGAGAAAGTGAAGAGAGAGAGAAAGATTCTACCATTGAGAGCTTTGTGACCAATTTTTCAAACATCTTTGAGTCAGGTAGGATTAATATATTCGTGTGTGTGTGTGTGTGTGTGTGTGTGTGTGTAGGGGAGAGAGGTGGAAATTTAAGATCTACATGTACAGTTTCTGAATCACCCCATTGTGAATCCTTCAAGACCTGCTTCTCAGGATGTCTGCAGAATCTTGAAGCGGGGTGTTGTTTAGGGGTCATTGTTGTGGTCCATATTTAATTTTGGAGATGCTAGTTTTGCCGTTACTCGTGTTATTTTTGTATACCAATTTTAAAATCTTATTACAGCATGTGGGGAGTGTTTAATTTTGTTGTTGTTTCGATAAGTTTTTATTTATCACTTATGACCACTGTTCTCATATTTTTGAAATTATCTACATCTTTGCATACTGTAAGCCACTTGGAGCATGGTTGGAACTATGGAAAGGTGGCATGCAAAGAAGCAATGCTGAAGCTGGAGACTCTCCCCCTGTACTTTTTACATCAGGGGTAGGGAACCTGTGGTCCTCTGAAAGTTGAGGCTAGTGGCCAGCAGCTGGAGATAAAGTCCAGATGTCCAATATCTGGAGAGTCACCGCTTCCCCATCACTGTTTAACAGTCATTATGTGTTCCTTCCATTCATCTCAAGGTCCTGTTGTGTGGTGCACATAGAGTCCTACTTGCTGTGACTGGGGCAGGGGATGGATGGAAGGACCATGGGTTAAAATGGTTGGGAGAAGCTTGACCCCATTTTTCTATCCAGTTGTAGATTTAAATGTGCAACCTCATGCAAATCAGCCTTTGCCCCAAGTCTCCTCCTGAATCCTACACATCATTAAACAGAATTTCTCTCCTCCAACTCCCAGATCTTTTGCCTAATCAGAATGGCGAGGAACTGACAGAACGTTTCCTGCATGAAGTTGTGGGTATTCTCCTGAGTTACATCAAAAAGACCTATGATGGAAAGACGAAAGTGCTGGATTTCCACCACCCTCACCAGCTTCTGGAAGGGTTGGAAGGCTTCAGCGTGGAACTTTCAGATCAGCCAGAACCTCTGGAACAAATACTTGTTGACTGTAGGGATACCTTGAAATATGGAGTCAAAACAGGTAACTGCTCGTTGTGTTTATACAGCATTGTTTCAGTGGCTAGCAGCCATGTGGACTTTGGGTTCACAGAGAGCATGTGTCTGAATGGCAGGAGCTGGGAGTCAACCACAGGGAAAGGATATTGCCTCCTTGCCCAACTTGTGGGCTTCCCAGAGACATGTGGCCAACCAACATGGGAAACAGGATGGCGGACCACCTTGATCTGTTCATGCTGCTCTAGCATGTGTCTTCCTATTGCAGTCTGGTGGCTTACAAACTTTCTGTTTACATACATTCATCTGCCCATTGGTCTTGTTTATGTGCTGCAGAAATGACTGCATTCAGCACCATTCTACTTGCACATAGTATAATAAGTGACCCAAGAACTTTAGACATATGCCGAATTCTTGTGTTCTTCTTTCTCCCTCCTCACTTTTATGAAAGAGCCATATGGTTGCACACGTCACAATCTCCAAGTGGTGAGACTTCAGGGGGTTCCAACACTTACTCAGAGTTTGGTTTTCTTGGAGTGAAGGTCATTGAGGTCTACGGTGTCTTGAGGAAACTAAGTAGATGTTCATTTCTGTTTGTGTGTGTGTTTAATGAATTATCCACATAAGCCAAGAGCTTTCTTCTACCACAGTTGCTACTGTACCTCCCTGTACAAACACCCCCAATGGCTCTACCTAACTATGTAGAAACCCCTCAAGGCTGGTATCTAGGGATTTCTTCCTTCTTCACAATATATTTTAACTGCCACTAATTTGTACCACTAATTTAGGGTTGCCATATGTCTGGGATTTCCTGGACATAGCCAGAATACGGCAATTGGAAATCACTGAAATGTCTGGGAAAATCCATGTCGGAAGTCTAGATTTTGGTGAATTTCCTTAAAAATAGCCCAAAACCTCCATTTCCCCCCCTCTTTCGCTTTTTGAAATATGGCAACCCTAACAAACTGGAAACTTTGCTGATGAAGTGAAGCACCTCTAATATTTCTTCAAAAGGCATGACCTGTTTTATCTTCAATTTATCCACATTTCAGGGCATCCTCGTTACTTCAACCAACTTTCCAGTGGCCTTGACATTGTAGGACTTGCTGGGGAATGGCTGACGACTACAGCAAATACAAACATGTATGTACTGTAGATGGCCATTTTTATACAAGATTAATCTGAATTAAGAAGCAACAGCGAAACCAAATTCCTTTTTTTTTATTGCTCTTCAAGAATGCGAAGGTTGTATGAGATCCAGCAAACAGAGACTAAATACATTTATGAAACACATTGGGAAGACATGTTTATTGGACTCAGAGGGATGGAAAAACTAGAAAGAAAAAAGGAGTTAAGGAGTCCAGTTTCTACTGAAATAACAAAAGCTTCAGTTTAGGGCCAAATGATATGATTAAAAAGAAACATGTTTAGCACCTGTCACACTTCCTCCTTAACATGCATCTCTCTGTGTGGGGATCCTGATCTGGACTGGGACTGCAGCATAAGAGGAGAGTGAGCGAGCTCTTCACTCCATATCCTCTTTTAAAAACAAAAACCGCTACTCCTTGAGCTATTGCTTTGAAAACACTATTTGCAGCAAGTGGTATCTTCCGGGACAAATAGCAAATTGCCATGAGGACAATAACAATGGTAATCTGAGCCTTTTATTGTAGGCAATATTCATACAAAGTTAAGCATGTTTAAGTCTCACTTGAAGAACTCTTTAAATCAAAAGTGGAGAGCCTGTGGCCTGCAAGATGTACACGGACTCATCTCAGTGGTCCCAGGCAGAAGGTCTTGGGTTCAATCCAGGCACCTCCTGGTATGGCTGGGAGAGACTCCTGTCTGAAATCCTGAAGAGCCACAGCCAGCCAGCATAGAAAATACTGAGCTAGATAGAGGTAAAAGGTAAAGGACCTCTGGATGGTCAAGCCCAGTCAAAGGCGACTATAGGGTTATGGCGCTCATCTCACTTTCAGGCCAAGGGATTGTCCACAGACAGCTTTCCAGATCATGTGGCCAGCATGACTAAACTGCTTCTGGCACAACAGGACACTGTGATGAGTGCCAGAGCTCATAGAAACACCATTTTCCTTTCCGCCCCAGCGGTACCTATTTATCTCTTTGCACTAGTGTGCTTTCGAACTGCTAGGTTGGCAGGAGTTGGGACAGAGCAACGGGAGCTCACTGGTCTAAACCACTGAGTCTCTTGGGCTTGCTGACTGGAAGCTAAATAGACCAATAGTCTGATCTGAGTCAGTATGAGGCAGCTTCCATGACTCCAACTTCCATCAGTCCCAGCCAGAATGGCCAACTGTCAGAGACGATGGCAGTTGTAGACCAGCTGCATCTTGGAGGACCACATGTTCCTGCTATAAATTTACAAAGTTTGTCCAAATGCCTTAATAAAAGACCACTAAGAATTAAAATTAATGATTGTTTGTTTTGGCTGGATCATGCCTAATTATAAATAGCAACTATTTACAGAAGACATATGCAAACTTGTCATAATTCTTTATAGAGGGCCTTTCCCTCATTTGCCTGCAAGAATAACACAATGAATTCTGATGCGCATTGCACTTTTACAAGATTTTTTAAAATAACAACTATCTCATCAATTTTCCTGCATAGCAGGTAAAATATATAAATTTTCAGAGTTTTGGTGGGTTTTGCTGTAAGCAAATTTGAGTGCTTAAATGATACATCTTGAGAGGTCGACAGTGCTGAATTTTTACCCTCCATACTTTAATTACATCTGTGATACTATGAACAGCAGAAAGTCTCCATAGTGACATTTTAACAAAGTGGGCATTGTGTAAGAACTCTTCAAAAGATGAAGTTGGAAGGAGTCTGAGAAATGTCAATGAAAATGCTGTTGATAACTTCAGATATAAACAGAATAATGTCCATGCCAAGTTCTTATGGAAAACTTCAGCAAATTTAATCGTTTTCCTCTGCTGTCTTAAATATTATGTAATGAGCTTGGAACAAAGATAGCTTATTGACTAAATTTGGACTGCAGGACTGCATCAAAGGCTTCAAAAGCTTTCCAAAAAGCCTTTTTGTTGTTGTTCAGAATTGAAGACAGACTTTCACAATGGATTTTACTCTTGCGCATCTTTGATTTTAAAGAGTGACATTTCAAAAATATTCTTAAAACTCCTATGTGGCATGACATCTCAAAGAAAATTGATTTCAACCCAATGAAATCAATTGGGCTAACTTAAATCCCGTCAATTTCAAGGGACACCTTCTAAGTGTAACTAAGCCTAGATCCAAACCAGTTTAATTTGATCACCAGAATGAGTCACTGAGAATTACACCATTTGAGTTTGATATTTTGGAATAAGTCTTGAGAGCTTTTGAGACAAAGGCAAAGATCCAAACAACTGTGCAATCCATTCTACATGCCCAGTGGACCTTTGAATTCATGTTCATTCCAACTGCCGCTTTGATGCACACTCTCTGCTTCTGAAGTTCAGGAGAGCTTCAAAGTCCAAACATGAAACAGACAGGGCTATATGGCAGCAGTTCGAGAAGAGCAGCAAAAATTGCCACTGGGATGGCCTTTTCCACATTTCCTGATTAGGCTCGGAGATCAGCCTGAATTCAGTGGAGCACCATGACATTTCCCTTTTCTATTAATGGAACGTTCTTGGTGGAGTTATGTGCTCTCAACGAACCAAGCACTGGACATGTACTGTGTACTTCAGTATTTCCCTGTACCTTTGTGGATGGAAATGTCCATTACGCCCACGGTTAGCTAATGTTGTTCTCTGAATTTGGCGCCAGCAGTACAGGATAAGGATAAGGTCCTCTTATCCTCTAAGGGAGGATAAAAGGAGCAAGGCATGCAGACAAAGTGCAGTGTGATCAAAAGGGGATTTTGATCAAAGGGAGCATGAAACACAATGACATAGCTTCAGGGCTCGAAACCCATTATGGGTACATATACCTGTACTGTTCAGTAAGCTTTGTTTACCGGCTCGCTGGCAAACACACCTCTCTTTATGGGAGCGTGGGGTGGGGCAGAGCAGAGTGAGCTGTGCCAAGCCAAGAAGTAATGCTTCAGTGTTAGATAGCGGCTTTGTGTTCTTCCACCACGTGAACCGCTCAGTATGGTTAGAAAACAAGCATTTGTCGGGAAAGTTGCTTGATGCTAATGATAACAGAACTACCTCTTGGAGGCTTCCGTTCTCAGTAATAATGTTTTATTATTATGTATAACATTTCTGTATTGTTGTCCACTAACAACAAGTTACCTGGGAAAGTTCAAAAATATCATTATTGTCATTACTGTTGTCGTCATCATTATCAGTGGTGTGCGGTCAGTGGACTACAGGGACTAGGCTAATCCCCCAAAGCAGTGGTTCTCAACCTGTGGGTCCCCAGATGTTGTTGGACTACAACTCCCATCATCCCTGAGCTCTGGCCTTGCTAGCTAGGGGTGATGGGAGTTGTAGTCCAACAACATCTGGGGACCCACAGGTTGAGAAAGGCTGCCCAAAAGAGTCCACTAACCCCCCAAATCTCAACTGGCTTTGGGAAGGAGGTGGCAGGGCTTTGGCATCCTTGAAGCCTGGTGCCTCTGTCCCAAAGCCCAGGAAGCTTCTTCCCAGCTTAGGGAGGGAGGTGTGATGCTCAAATGCATGGCGTCAGACCCCCAACTCAATCATCCTTGCAAGCTGGCGCCTCTGGTCCTAACTATCCCCCTACCAAAAAATTCACTGCATGCCATGGAATCAGTCATCAGCGTAGAAGTTTAAACTGAAGTGTAACAACTAAACTCAGATGTAACATCTTAAACAAGCAGTAGGGAACCTCAGGACAGGGATGGACTGCCTAGTCCTCAGGAATTTCCCACAGGCCACACCCATGCTAGTCCTACTTAGTGCCCTCCTTTGGTGCTTTAACCAGCTGGTCTGTGATAATGCCCCTTGCTCAGCTGAATGCAGCTGTGTGCATAGAGACTTTTTGTTGCTGAGATGTAGCCTACAGTACAAAGACAAAAGTCCACTGACTTTTGCCTCTGGGCCCGCCCACTTCTTGTTCTCTAACTGTTATGTACTGAAGTTCTCACCCTGGGCCAGCAGGGGGATACTGTAGATAGTTATGCAAATGAAGGATCGAAAGTGACGTTCAGTGATTGGATAGTTTTAGAAAGTTGTTACAGTAACAAGGTACTGGAGCTCTATATAAGAAGGCTGACTGAACACTTCAGCTCAGTTCAGTTCTGGCCTCAGAATAAAGAAGAGCTGTTTGAAGAATCGCTGTGTCGTTTGATATGTTCGCCCACAACTTAGCACTAACCATCCCTACTTTTGCCTCTGGCTCCACCTACCACTGGCACAGGTTTCTCCATCCTTGACACAGAAGATGGAAAAGAGGATGGTAAGAAAAGGTACCTGAGGAAAAGAGGGATGAAAAAAGAAATGTGAAGGCCCCAGATCGAACTCTAGCTGTGCACAAGTAGCCCCAAGTAACAACCACATCCTCATAGCCTCATAGATGGGAATGTTCTCTCATATATATATATATATATATATATGCAGGTTTTGGTGTCCTCGGGTGTCTTCCCGTGTAAAAGTTGGGGTGTCTAGGCGACGTTTCGACGAGGTCTCACTCGTCATCTTCAGGCTGGTGCTTTCGGCTTCTTGTTACTGGAACAGAGCGGGATCTCAATGTTTGAGTTCCTATAAATACTGTAGAGGGGGTGTGGTGTCTAGCCTCCAATGTTCTGGGCAGAGAGGAAGTTCCCAGGCTAGTGTGCCTTTTCTTCTTTTGTTCCTTAATTACTTGAGAGATACCTTGAGTGATTTCTTGAGTGATATCCTGAGTACCACTTAGGTGGGTCATTAGGTGTGGATTAGTTGCTAAAGTCTTTGTGTCTTGACCTCTTGAACTTTGTGAAGAGTTTTCCTGAGAAGATGGCTGTATTGCACTTAGTTGTGCTTTGGCTTGGCTTCGTGTATAGGGGCGAGCTGTGGTTTTGTGGCTTGTGTCAGCCAGATCTGTGTAGGGATTGCAGGGGGGTGCAGCATCCGGAGGTGCCACCATGGATATATATATGCATCCAGCCAATTCCTTCAAAGCAGGGTGAACCTTGAGATACAGGTGCAAATGAGCATCTATCCAGGTGTATTAATACATTCTTGTTACCTTCCTGTGTGGAAGCCTGTTTCTGTGAGCAATTCTCTGTTGCTTGACCAAGGTGGAAATCTGTATTGATTTTTCTTTGTCTTTATTAAGATATTCTGATGAGTTCATTTTGTATTTCTGACTACCATTTTTTGTTTCGTTTTTAAAAATAGGTTTACTTATGAAATAGCCCCAGTATTCATTGTAATGGAGGAGATCATACTTAGAAAAATGCAAGAAATTATCGGATGGGGGGAAAGTGAAGCAGATGGCATATTTTCTCCCGGTAAGTAGATCAGAAATTATTATTCATCCAATGAGTCTTATTCAAACCCTAGAACCGACATGGATCATTTCCTGACATTTTAAAATGTGAACATTAATTTGAAGATAGACTGTGTATAGAAAGATGAATAGATACTGGCTCAAAATCACTGTAAGAACATGTTTCTTAAGGGGAGGGCAGAGAACTCCGAGAAAGTGGTATGGCTAGATTATCCAATCAAAGCTTTAAATAGAAAGACTTTTTTTCTTTTGCTGTGATCAGGTATCGCACTAAACTATGGCTTAGCAAGAGATTAATGACCCCAGCTTCCTCCCAGCCTTGTTTGCTCTACTTCCCAATGCGAAGAGGAAGACATTGGATGGAAATACCCATCCAAACATTTATGTATACCACTACAGTGGCTCGGATCTTATTAGCCCCAAACTGGCGAGTGAGTGAGGTCCTTACAAAGGATTGGCAATTAAAAATGATAGGATATGCAGAGCACTTCCTTCCCAATGAAGAGCTTTTATGCTCGCAAGACTAAATGCTTTCCCCTCCGCAGTGACCACAGGTAGATACCCGCAAATTCCTTATCAATCCTGCCTGTGTGCCTTCAGTCAGGAAGTACCAGACTCACTGGACCATAGTCTTTTGGACTGCCCTTTGCACAGCAGACTCTGCAAACAGATGCTGAGCAAGGTGTTGGACCTGGGACCCATGGCTCAGAGAAAAAGCCAAATGAGGTTCCTCCTAGCAGATAGGGATTAATCTCCATCTTACCCGAAAGGGTTCTTAATGAATCATCCCTCTAGGGCAGGGGTCAGCAAACTTTTTTGGAAGGGGACCAGTCCACTGTCCCTCAGACCTTGTGGGGGGCCGGACTATATTTTGAAGGGGGGGAAATGAATGAATTCCTATGCCCCACAAATAACCCAGAGATGCATTTTAAATAAAAGGACACATTCTACTCATGTAAAACACGCTGATTCCTGGACCGTCTGTGGGTCGGATTTAGAAGGCGATTGGGCTGGATCCGGCCCCCAGGCCTTAGTTTGCCTACCCATGTGTTATGTTGTACTGTTCATTCCCAAGGAGACTGTTATTCAAGCAGGTGCTTAATTTCTTTCTTTGTTTTTCAGGGGGCAGCATATCAAACCTCTACAGTGTTCTAGTTGCCCGCTATAAACGTTACCCTGAGATTAAAACCAAAGGCATGGCAGCCATTCCAGACATCATTCTCTTTGTTTCTGAACATGTGAGTATGCACTCGCAATAAAGTCTATGCGATGTTATTTGTCTGTGATATGATGCCTTTTAATGATAATCCTGTAGAGGCTTGTTATCACTATATTTTAGTAAGGCTTTTTATAAGACCAGTAATAAACCTTTGTAAGCTTTTTCTCTTTTTCTTGTTGTTTAAGCTTGTGTGTGTGTGTATATGTGTGTGTGTGTGTGTATATATATATATATCACTGTCTTGTGAGAACCGCCACACTAAGTCAAATCTAACCGAAATCAATCAGTTTGCACCAAACATTTTATGCATACATGCAAAATGAGTACAGTCATACCTCGGGTTAAATATGCTTCAGGTTGAGCGCTTTTGGGTTGCGCTCCGTGGCGACCCGGAAGTAATGGAACGTGTCACTTCCGGGTTTTACTGCTCGCACATGCACAGACAGTCAAAATGGCATCATGTGCATGCGCGTCGAATTGTGACCTGCGCACGCCCAGACGTGCAGGCATGGGTTACGTTCACTTCAGGATGCGAACGGGGATCCGGAACGGATGCCGTTCGTATCCAGAGGTACTACTGTACTCCAAATTTGCTACCAGTTCATGGTAAATTGGGGGCCCATTTCATTCCAGCCCTAGTTCAAACATCTCTATTCTTATCCTTGGCCAAACTCTGGGGGAAAACAAACAACCTGATTCTGCAAGTTTCAAGTAAAGATTGCATATACTCTGTAAAGATTTGCTTGGTTCCCACATTGTGACCAAAAGAGCTCAAATTTATGCCTTGTTTCACTTGCAAAACCAGGTGGAAAGTTTTCAAATATCAGATTTTATCTTCACCCATTGATTTCAATGGAGCTTAGTCACAACTCATTGCTGGCCTTAACTGGGGCTGTGACCATCGTCAGTTTCATAAAATAATGGTTGGTAACCAGAGAAATCTCAAGGATGCCTTATGAGCTGGTGGCAATGCCTCCCTCTGTGGAACAAAACAGTATTAGAGATGATATATGTTTTGGAATGGTTACTCTGAAACCAGCAAACACAGGAATGGGCAGTTTCACCGTGTATGATGTTCACTCTTCTACTCAAAACAATGATTTAAGTAGTATTTTAGTTGAATTGTACTCCCCTAGATGTCAACTGACGACAAGGGCTTAAATCCCTGTCTTGTCTGTATTTCTTTAACATAGAAGCAATCATGAAGTAGTCTTTCAGCTCTAATGTATGTTGTGAGATCTTTCCTCTATTTAACCTTTTCAACCTTACTATCTAAGAGCCATTATTCTGTAAAGAAAGCTGCAGCAGTTCTTGGGATCGGAATGGATAATGTTATTGTCGTCAAGTGTGATGAAAGGTAAGGCCTTCAGCTGCTTTTTGTGCATGATTTATATATCCACTCAAGCAATTTACTTGCATTTGCAGAGATGTGTGAACCTTTTATTTCTTCATATTCTAGATTCACATATTAGGAACACTTCAACCCCAAAACAAATGTGTTGCTTTCACAATTCAGAACTCAATAATGTTTTCTGTATTTTAGGCATAATATCTGAAATAATATCTTAATTGCACATCATTCAGTGAACTGCCTGTTTAGTCGCCATATTTCAATAAGTAAAAACCAGGACACCCTGAAAGTTGCTGAGCTTTTTTTAGGAAACCACAAAAATTGTTGAGATTCTTTATGACAAACCCCAAGGTTGTTGATTTTTCAATTGACTTGCCTAAGAAAGTGCCGGCTTTTGGAAATTACGTACCCCTAGACGTCAATCGACTTTTGAAATCCTGGTTTAGTTATAGGCCCAGAGGTCTCCCTAAGCAATTGGCTTCATTCCACAATGGCTTGTGCATCCAACAGTTATGTTTTTCACAGGTCTGATAATACTTTCTCACCATTTCAAAACATTCTGGGAAAATACAATGGTGACCACCTCAAAAAGTGGCAGACGTCAGGCGATAGCTGCCCAAATCAACTCTGTCACTACAGCAAAAACAACACTTAATGGTTTTTGTTAGGAAAAAACAATGAAAACAAATGAACAGAAATGAACGAATTGAAGAAAAATTCCAAAATCTGTATCAGGAGAATACTTTTAGCAGGTCAATCAAAATGGCACAAAATAACATTGGGGCTTTTCAGTTCTCCGGAACAGAATGGAAGAGACCAGGAAAAACTGCTGGTAGTGAAGTCATGGCGTCTGCATTTGGGTCACAGCTCACGTCCACAGCAAACATTTCACGCACATTTAAAGTTCATGGCTTCAGCACAGAGCTACAATTCCTAGCATTCTTTGGGGGAAGCTGTATGCTTTAATGTTTGCTGTGGGTGTGACCACAATCTCCAGATGGAATGTGAGATAAAATAGCAGACATGAAAAGGAGGTTCTGTTAGGCGCCATGCGGATTTCAGGTTCCAGCCCAAATTACAAAACTGGGGGCGGGAGAAATATTGCACACTCCCAATGTAGAGCCAAATGCCCTGTTCTTCTCTGAAGCGGTGCATTGAGTCTTGTGGGGGTTTCTTCCACTATGCAAAACTTTAGCTTGAAGGGGGAAATGGATGGTGCCCTTAATTGTTATGCATTTGGAAGGTTGCACGATGAGTAATATTTAGCAAGCACTGCTGCTGCTGCTTTGTTCTTAACAGGGGGAAGATGATTCCATCTGAACTGGAGGAAAACATTATCCAAGTCAAAAAACAGGTTTGGCTTCCATCACCTTCATGTAACCTTTCAGGTCCTTGTACTATAGCTACTCTGCTGGAATTTAATTGTATGTATGTGATATCCCTATTGAGCTAAATTGGACTTTGGCAGGTTATTTGGAACTGGTCGGGTCTCTAGCTCCCTCCCCCCAGGCAAGTTAGCAGGTGGTTGAGGATGACTTGGTGGCTGCTCCTCATCTCTTCCTCCTCTTTGTCCTTTGCAAAGTGAAAGGGATGGTGGTGAAGGAGGAGGACAGGGCTAGGGAGCTTATAGCCCTCCAGATGTTACCAGAATCCAACTCCCATCAGCCCCAGCCTGTATAGCCAATGGTCCTTCCTCTCAGGAGTAGGAGTCGCCACCTCTGGAGACCAATATCAAAACCTGTCATTGGTGATCCTATTTATGGTATTAAAAATATGCCATATGAAGCAGTCTCAAGCAATGACTAGAGCAGCCTTTCTCAACTTGTGGGTCCCCAGAGCTCAGGGATGATGGGAGTTGTGGTCCAATAACATCTGGGGATCCAGAGGTTGAGAACCACTGGACTACAGAGTCTCGCTAGTGGAAGCCTGTGCACAAACTTCCACCAGTGCAACAGGGTTTCCCTTGCTACTGTTGTCATAGTAGCAAGTTGAAATGCCTCCCAATTTTTAAAATGCCAGGTTTGGGGAGATGGAGGGTCTGGAATGCTTTCTAATGACAATGTGTCAGCTGGCTGTTGTTTTTGGCTCTTCCATGATTTCCCCCTCATCTACCTATGAGCTGCTACCCCCCTCATGCCCTTGTTGTAAAGCTATACTGTCTTTCTCTTCCTCCTCCCTGAAAGGGTCAGAATGGGGAGGAGGTCTCCACCATTTCCCCTCTGCCCAGTCCCTGACAATTAGTTGTCTTTAACAGTGGAAGCAGGTTTTCAGATTAACCACAACTCTTCTTCAGGCTTTGATTATGAGAGCAAAAAATGAACATACAATAATCTAGATAGTAACAAATGGGTAATCAAGCTGATGGTTACTTGGTTGCAGAAGTTTACTGGCCATTGCTGTTGGCATGGAGATAGTCTAGGTTGAATGCAAACATGCCATTCTGATTTCATGTGTGATGTCACAAAGAGGATATGTTTTAAGTCTTGGTAAAGCCAAAAGCAGTTAACAGTCAGACTGCATCTCAGCATTGTCAAGATGGATCTCCATAATAGGTAATGAATAATTTTATTTGGGGGATATATTAACTTTTACTGTTGGGGAAAAGTTTTAGATTGGTTTGCCAGTTTGTACCCCATCAAGTTGAGGCCAATAGATAGATATTCATAACCCTGTACCCATCAAATACTCAACTTTATGGGTGACTTTGGGACTGATTCACACAACCACATTTCCTTTCTCTACTCTATACCCTGCATCTTTCCCACTTCCTCATTCGTCAACCTTATCACGTCCTCTACGGGTGCCGGTAAATGCCCTCTTTTTTCAAGCTCTTTACTCTCCTACTTTAAGACTTGCCAGGTTCTGGGAGATGGTGGGTCTGGAATGCTTTCTAGTGTCAATGTGTCAGCCAACTGCTGCTCTGGCTCTCCCATGATTTCCCAACTTTCCCCCTCATCTCTGAGGGGTGACCTCCCTCAAGCCCCTGTTGTAAGTCTATACTGTCTTCCTCTTCCTCCTCCCTGGAAGGGTCAGGATGGGGAGGCGGTCTCCACCATTCCTTCTCCTCTGCCCAGTCCCTGACAGCTGTTGAGCCAAACTGCAAAAAGGACGTTTCTGACAGCAGCGTTCCCGGTATGTCCGGGAAATTCTGGTTGTATGGCAACCTAGGTTATGACAAAGGACAAGTCCTTGTTGCATGTGCACTAATGCAGGCTGCCATCTTGAATTTCTTTTCAGGGCAAAGTACCATTGTATGTGAGCGCCACAGCTGGGACAACTGTGTATGGAGCTTTCGATCCACTCGTTCACATAGCTGACATCTGCGAGAAGTATAACCTCTGGATGCATGTGGATGTAAGGTGGTTGTTGGCTATCTGTTCCATCTTGCTCCTGGAAGTCGATTTTGAAATGTTAAATGCTTGTAAAATCATTGAAATGTATAAAATTGAAAATCATAAATAATAATAATAATAAAAAATCTTCCAAGCAAAGAGATCAGTAGTATAGCGACTAAGTTCAGAATGTCTATAGGATTGTCTGTAGATTGGATTCTTATTCAATTATGAAATGTACTTATGATGAGTTGAAGGCAAAATTTTAATAAACGGTATTGGTGAACGGTGGCATTCTCCCAGTAAGATAAGTGTGTGTTTCGTTTCTGATAGGCAGCATGGGGAGGTGGCCTGCTTCTGTCGAAAAAGCATTCCCACAAACTGAGCGGCATTGAAAGGTAATCACATTATGTTCTTTAAGGGTAAGCTGCAGTGAGATCAACATATTAGCCAGTCTTTCTCCTCGGTTCAGACCTCTTGCTGAAGTGCAGACTGTAAGGCCTGTCACCATAGTAATAGTGACTCATAGTAGGAGTGGAAGCGAGTTGTTGCACTGAGTTTGAGGGGAATGGAGAATAAATCTAGAGCAGTACCAAGTTTTATATTATGGAAGACAGGGATGAGGCGCCTCAGTCCTGGGGGCTGAATGTGGCCCTCTCTGGCCCCCGAGACCCTTCCAAGGCCACAGCCCTCCCTACGCCCCCCCCAGCATCTGGAGTGCTTGTGTCTGGCTACAATGTGGCAGAGAAAGAGAGTGAAACACTAGCTGACGTACAGTTAGTTTCTTTATTAAGAAAGCAGAAGGAAGAGCACATGGAGATTTCTAAGGATTGCTCCTGTCTAGATGAAGCAGTTGCCCAGATTGGCTTGTAACTCCCTCTCCACACTCACTCCTTCTGTGTCAGGCCCCTCCCTCCATCTACGGTGACCCCCAAGGGACCCTCTCTGTGTCTGCCTAGCTCTGTGCTCTGTGGTATGCAGCAGATGCCTTGTTTTGAGCATGGGGGGTGGCTGCAGGCTGTCAGAGAAGGAGTCAGAGTAGCTCCGTGGTGGACCCGCCAAGTCTGATTCCTGTTCCTGTCCTGTTTCCTCCTCTTCATCATCCTCCAAGCTCCCAGCCTCCAGTACTTCCCAGCTCTTCCCTTCCTCTGTGGTGTGGCTGGTTCCCCACCACCAGGATCCAGGGTCCAAACCCTTTCCTTCTGCACTTTCCCTGGGGGACTCTTGGCTAGGTGGCTTCCTCATCTAGCCAGTCCCTGACACATCTTCTACAAAGAGTTGCACCTGTTCCCCTGCCCACCTTTTGCCTCCCTTTGCCCCACTGCTATGCACCCCCCCAAAAAAGTTGGCTGAACAAGACCTCTCCTCCCCTGATGTAAGAGACCTACAAGTTTATTTGCAGAGTTCTCTGTTCCCTGTTGGCATAATTTCATACAATTTTATTTTATTTTTAATTTTTTTTTCATGCAGCAAATGCTGCGTCCCCATTCTTTCGAAAGTCCTGCTGACTTTTCATTTTGCTTCCCCCGCCTCCTGCTCCCCATTCTCCTGTCAGGTTGCTTTGATGATAAACCTTGTGGATCAAAGTTGCTGATATGAACATCTCTATAAAGTATTATTAGGTCGGTGACTTCATCGCTAATGCTTCCAACTAATATTTATGTGTGCGTTTATATGCTTCAGAGTATACGACCCATTTCAAACTTGGCATATTCATTATCTTTTAATTTTCTTCTTTACCTAGGGCTAATTCTGTCACGTGGAATCCTCACAAGCTGATGGGAGTTCCTCTGCAGTGCTCTGCTTTCTTAGTCCGTGAGAAGGTAACACCCACCCCTTTCCTACCATGGACAGAGCTCAATATCTCAGGGCAGACACAGGATCCCAGACCAGTTTTCAATGCCGCTTCTTTAAGAAGGAGTTAAGTTCCACACAAGCATGACTAGATTTGGTGTCTGATGCTGGGATGTGACTCCTATTGCACCTGGTGGGACTTGCTTTGGAGAAAACATGTGTATGACTGGGTTGTAAAGTGCATTTAGTTGTCTGCATCTGGAGAGCACCAGGCTGTGCTAGGCTATATATCTGCAGGTGATGTACACATAACAATGTGTGAAATGCCAAGCTGAATGCAGTCCATCAGCTGTATAGTGTAGCCTGCTAGATGCTGGCTGTGTGCAGAGGCAAGGATTTTGAAGTATCTAGCAGGCCATAATATGTGGGAGTGGACTGCATTCAGCTTGGTGGGTCACAGGCTGTACCGAGACTGTTTGAGTTGATCTCTTTGACAGGAACACACTGGCTGGGGCAACCCGGCCAGATCGGCGGGGTACAAATATGATGATGATGATGATGGTGATGATGATGATGAATAATACTTGGGTTGTATCCAGACTAACTCAGTCATTCTTATTTAATAATATTTATATACTACTTGATAAAAAACCAAAAACCTCAAAGTCAGGCATCCCCAACCTTCGTCCCTCCAGATGTTTTGGACTACAATTCCCATCATCCCTGACCACTGGTCCTGTTAGCTAGGGATCATGGGAGTTGTAGGCCAAAACATCTCGAGGGCTGCAGGTTGGGGATGCCTGCTCAAAGCGGTTTACAAAAGGGATAAGGCAATAAAAGTATATATAAAAAACCAGATTGTGGTGGTCCTGATGGCCTTGGCCAACTGGATGCCGCACTGAGGGGTCGGCCGAGCAAATAGATGGGGGGGGGGCGGATGCAAGGGAAGCCTGCTTCTCTCAGGTCCGCTTCCCATGCCCCGCCCCCAAGGCCACCATGGATTGGTCCATTTGAATGGGCAGGTTTGGCAGGAACCCATGAGCCTCCACGAAGGCCGAGGGGGACAGGGAAAAACAGCTAAGATGCTGTGTTGTGTCTGGGGAAAGAGGAGGTGCCACATTAGGCCGCAAACGCTGCTCACTGGAAGCAGCTGTGGTTTTTTTGCAATACAATTTCTAATCAAATTTTTGCAAGATTTTCACAATAATCTTCATTTCAAGTAATTACATTGTTTCATAAATTGACTTCGCGCCCCCTCTCTACCATGTTTTCACTCAAACCTTTTCTGCTGCATTATATCTTGATCGATTACAAAAAGTTTCTCTACGTACCGTGACCTTATCATTTTTCTTTTGTCTTGAATCCTGCCTGTGATTTCATTCGACTATAGTTAAAACAGCTATTTAAAGCACAGAAATCATCGCTGAAATCAGTGATAAGCTAAAAATATATATTAAAACACATGTAAACATTCTGCACAACTGGAGGAGGCATGTCTAAAGCAGGTACGGAAAGGAGTGCAGTGAAGACACCTGCTTGATGTCAATAGGGAGTTCCAGATTGTGAGTGTGGAAGATCAATTTCTTACAAATCCAGAGTATTATCTGCATCTGCAACAGGGCCAGATCCACAGACTGAGTGGGCATATATGAGGAAAGTTGATCTCACCTGTAGAGTCTCATGCTGTAGTCCCACTGAAATCAGTTGTATCTAAGTTAATTGTGACTAAGTTATGCCATTTACTTCAATGGGGCTAAAACATGACCATTGTCATCATGCCCAGCTTGTGGGCTTCCCTTAGCCATCTGGCTGACAATTGTGGAGATCAGGATGCCAGGCCAGATGTGATTAGAGAGATCTGTCCCAGCAGAGTTCTTCTTTATGTTCCCTGCATATCATGTTCAGGCAAATCTCTCAGAGCAGGTTCTACAAAATCATTAAAATGTCAATAAAGTATGTTTACTTCCTGTCACTGAATAGTTTCAAACGTGAAGGTGATTTCAGATGCAGCATTATCTTAACAATTCTATCCCTCCGCTAGGGTCTTCTCCAAGCTTGTAATCAGCTCTGTGCTGGATATCTCTTCCAACCAGACAAACAGTATGACACAGCTTACGACACTGGGGACAAGGCGATCCAGTGTGGCCGGCATGTTGACGTATTCAAGCTGTGGCTAATGTGGAGAGCTAAGGTAGGAAACATCTTGCAGGGATGGGAGGAAGTCGCTGAGATACATTGCATAACAATGACATTCATCATGATGAATCTGAAGCCATGGAAGGGAGGGAGAGTTAGGGAGAGCAGGGGAACTGCAGGTAAAGTGAGGTTGCCAAACCCACAAAACTCTTCTATATTGATGCTCCCAGGGCTTTTTTTCAGCTGGAACTCACTGGAACTCAGTTCTGGTATATCTCATGTGGGCACCGTTGCCATTCTAAGAGAATAAGGGAGGTGTTCATGGTGCGTTCTGGCATTTCTTTTTGTAGAAAAATAGCACTGGATGCACCTGCTGAGGAACATCTGCCACAGAGTGATGCATTAGTTTCTGAGGGATATTCCAAAGGACATGTTTCCTTCTGCTCCAGAGGGTAGAAACTGAAGCAGTGGATTCAAATTACAAGAAAGGAGAATCTGGCTAAACCAAACAATTAAACCCCTGTGTTGCAAACAAATATCAGTAATATCCAAAGGCAACACAATGACCAAATACAACAATGCGATGTCAATATAAACTCTTTATTTAATCTATACAGAAAATTGAACAATATGAATATAGGGAATATGCACTCTCTGCAAAACCAAATAAACAGAAATCTTCTAAATCTCTGTTACAGATAGGTAGCCGTGTTGGTCTGCCATAGTCAAAACAAAAAAAAATTCCTTCCAGTAGCACCTTAAAGACCAACTAAGTCAGTTCTTGGTATGAGCTTTCGTGTGCATGCACACTTCTTCAGATACACATCTGCTCCACAGCCATTGTTGTTATACAATTCCATTCACCATATAGATGGGTTTAGGAAGCATTTCTGTATCCTCCTGCTGTGCTGAAGAAGAATTTTGTGGAATATATCCAGAATCACTGTTCACTACGTCTGTTTGTGGACAACTTTGGTAGTGTTGGAAGTCATACAACAAAGCTTTATGGCTTGTTTTCACCAGATAAGCATCTGACCCATTGCTTTTCTCAGAGACTTGCATAGCCCACAAAGACTTTCAGAGACCTATAAGACTTATGTTTATTTGGTTCTATGTTTTCAAGAGAATCCATCAAGAGTGCATATTTTGCGACTTTCAGAGATTTAGAAGATTTCTGTTTATTTGGTTTTGCAGAGAGTGCATATTTCATGTATTTCATATTGTTCAAGGTTCTGTATAGATTATATAAAGAGTTTATATTGACATCGCATTGTTGTACTTGGTCATCGTGTTGCCTTTGGATATTATTAAACATTAGGAAGGATTTCCAACAGTGGAATGGACTACCTCGGAAGATGGTAAACTCCTTCATTGAAAATTTTAAACAGAAGTTGGATGGCCATCTGCCAGGGATTCTTTAGTTGGGTTTCCTGTGCTGCATGGGATTGCACTAGATAGCCATTGGGACCCTTTCCAAGTCTACAATTCTATGATTCTGTGACGTCATGCAGAGGCTTGGTCCATCAAGCTCACTAATGTCTACACGTGGCTGGAGGTGGCTCTCTAGGGTTTAAGACAGCCCCACCTGAAGATGCCAGAGATGAACCTGGGACCTTCTGCATGCAAAGCAGTTGCACTACCTTTGACTTTCAGCTCTTCCCTGTAGGCAGCACACATATTGTCTAATTCAGAGATGGGGAACCTGTAGCCCTCCAAATGTACCTGGACTACAATTCCTACAATTCTTGACCATTGGGCATGCTGACTAGGGCCAATGGGAGCTGGAGTCCAGCAACATCTGAAGGGCTGCAGGTTTGTTGTGGATTTCTGCTATACCTGTAGATTTACTGGCCTTTCCATCCTTTAAATAGTATGACACAGTCTAGATGCAAAGTGAACTCTCTCACTTTGTCTCTTTCCCTCCACTGATATCTTACAGGGCACGCGAGGATTTGAAACGCATATCAACAGATTTCTAGAACTTGCAGAATACCTTTACAAGGAACTGAAGACAAGAAAGAACTATGAGCTTGTGTTTGATGCCGAGGTAAGTATTGAACAAGGAGAGTACTACTGGATTACGTATTGATCCTGGCATCCTGCATCAAATTTAATTATTACTAATAAACACACAGACCAACACACAACCCAATAGGAGTGACTGCCTCTAGCTTGTGGCATGTGCTCCTCGAGCTACTTCTGTTTCCTGTTTTCCAGAGCCATTTTGTTTACTAAGTTCCACTCATCTGGCCATGTACATGACTCTGTGTACGCAGCAATTCCATTCAAGTGATTGTTTCAAAAAGTATATTTAAACTTTGTGCATCATGTTGGGTTTTTGGCAAAGTGGAGAAGTGATGATCAATGTCTCTGTGCTATCTGTCAATCAATCAATCAATCAATCAATCAATCAATGGATCCGAAACCTGTGATCCTCCAGATGCTGGGCTACAACTGCCACTTTCCCTGACCATTGATCATGCTGGATGAGGCTGGTGGGTGTTGGAGTCTAATAGGGTTGCCATATGTCCTCTTTTTCTAGGACACAGCCTCTTTTCCACGATGAGAGTCATCACAGAGATCCATAGTTAAAAGTAGAAGTCGGCAAATGTGTCCTCTTTTCTGCTCTTCAAAATATGGCAACCCTAGCAGTCTAACAATATCCAGAGGGCCACAGATTCCCCACTCCTGATCTACAAAAAACATAGGGTTTTAGAAAAAATCAAAAAAATTGGTCTGAGTCAATGTAATGAAATGTTGAGCGGTTTTCATTTTTGAAAAGAAAAGGGGAAAATGGATATTTCCAGGCTATGTGGAACTCAATAGAATTTCCAGTGATCTATGAAGTTGGAATGTGTCACACAGCAAACCTATAATAAGTAGAAGCCAAATAAATTAGGCAAAATAAGTAAATTATTTTTCTCAGGTTTTTTTTAAGGTCTATGAGCCACACATTGTTGCTTCAGCTGGTGTAGGATTGTGACGATCAATAAAATACTTCCAGCAAGTTTTCTTTTGCAATGTATGCAGATACTTGTACTGTGTATAGATATGAACCACAGGTAACCTCACTGATTTCCCTGAGCTAGTAATGCATAAAATGCTTAATAAAGATGTGAGTATCTGAAGGAGCTATCATCAGTTTTACGCAATATTCCAGAGAAGAAAAAAACCAGGCTAGGAAATGATGCTCAGTAAGAACCAAAGAGATATTAAAAGTAACAGAGAGGCTTTATGATTCTAGCTGGCCGGTGTAAAATACATAATGTAAATATACAAGCAGATGTGCTCTGCCACCAAATATGTGTGGTTCTTATGGGATGTTGCCACATGAGTTTCATTTGTGCCCAGACGTGCTATGCTGAAACCCTGTTTCCTCCCAATTTGATGTAAGCCTAGTCTTGGGGAAAGAGATGCCTTTAAAGGTGAAAATAAATCACATAGATGCACCAGTGTCCTAAGTGTGATGACTGTAACTGGCCAAGATTGGATCCACACTGACACCAGGAATCATTTATGAATCAATATATCACAGAAGCAGTTCAGTGAAATCCGTCTGTCAAATGAAAATTGTCCATCCTTTCAGTATATTGGATTGTGTCCAATGGAGATTTTGCACTAGCTTCTGCAAGTGCTTTCACAAGGACTGATGGTTGTCAGTCCCTCCAGCCCAATGAATATCGCCAACCCTCAAACGCTTCTCCTGAGGTCTGAGGAGACAGTGCAAAACAGAGCATCCAGGGCTGCAACTGGAACAGGGCAATGGTGAAAATATGGTCTCTTGCTTTGAGGCAGGTGGAAACACTTCCAACGGCACAAAGCCACCATTGTTTGCAACCCAATGTCTGAAAGTTAGACTTCAAGTATGGCAAATTCAGCACCGAATTAGGGCTGCAGTGAATTCAGCCTGTCGTAACCCACAACCTTTGCAGTTCGTAGATGAAGACTCTGATGTGGATGAGGTTCAAGCCACTTCCTTGATGGGAGAAACTTATTCAAAGGATGAATCTCCTGTGTTATCTCTGTCTCTCTAGCAGAAGTCAAGGACTAGAAGACGATAAGTTGAGGGCCTTTTTATCCAGCCAGCCAGCTCCTCCATGGAGGCAGAGCTTTATCACTGGTTATCCTGTACATAAAGCTTCATTGAGCTTCATTGGGTTCTAGCTCCCTGCAGAGGTGGCATCTATTGTAGCAGCATTAGTAGGGCCTCTGGGAGCTGTCCAAGGTACCATCTCCTTTCTTTGCCAATAGAAACTACCAGTTTCCCCTGTGAGCTTTGAATGTCAAAGCATTTCATGCTCGGACCCACAAATTCAGCTGAAATACGTGTCTAGGTTGATTTTATTCTTGGCTGAGACCCTATTTATGACTGAATTTGGGCAACCTTGGGCAAGTCACTAACTCTCAGCCTAAGCTACCTCACAAGGTTCTGGTGAGGATAAAACAGAGAGATCTACATACTCCACATTGAGCTCCTTGAAGGAAAGGAGGACTATAAATGCAAAAAATAAATGAATACTTTTGTATAAATTAGAATTCTGACTTTTCAGATATTGTACTGAGAGTGCTGGCAGTTGTCATTTGACAAACTGATTTTATCGAACTATTTGTGTGACATATTTGCTAATAAATCTGGCTTCCCAATAGTCATCTAACTTGGGGTTTTGGTACATTTAAATGATTTATTTTCGCTTTTTAAAGCCAGCTCTTTCCCAGAGACCAGGCTTATATCATACTGGGATGAATTTAGATTTCACAGTAACATACCACTGACTCTTGTAGGACTTTTTTTGAGTAATGATCGTTTTGCAACTGCCAGCTAGATTATGAAGCATCTCCTGGAGTTTTTATATATTTGGAGTCTTACTAAACATTGGCTTCCATGTTAATTTTGTGCAAGGAAATTGTGAAAACCAAGATTCTCTCCTTCAGATTCTGGAATCTTTTTGAAATATTTTATATATTAAAAGCTCAGCGAGAATCATTGGGCTTAGGTTTGCTTCACATTCACACACAGTAAGCATTTGTGAGTGAATTGCACTAGAGAAATTGCTGAAAAGGAATTGCAAAATTTAGAATCTGTCCAGGTGAGTTTAATAAATGGAAACATTTGTTGCAGATAGACATTGGCATTTTGTAATTTGTATTTTATTTTGTTTGTCTAAGCCTGAACTCACCAATGTGTGTTTCTGGTACATCCCACCCAGCCTTCGAAAGATCCCAAAGGGACCAGAGAGAGAAAAAAGACTACATCAGGTAGAATTTCTCATGCAAACCTTTTTGTCAGTCACGGAAAGTGTGTACAGAAATAGGAACACCAATGCTGTTGTTGTGAAGATCTGTTGCAGACCCCAATTTCTTTCATCTACACACCAGAACTAAGGATGGTCTGTGGCAGTTTTGCATATTTTTTAAATCTATAATTCCATTCTGTTGCATTTCCATGTCAATCTGCAATTTTAGGGGGAAAGTCTCACAGGAATATTAAGGCACAGTTCTCTTAAAACACATATTTAAATGTGTTTTGGTGCATTCTTCAACCCTGAAACGCTTGGATGCTGATTCCTAGAGACTGGTTCCCTCCTGCTGCTGCCCATGGCTTAGTCCTGAGAGTGTCCTAACTGTTGTGTTTATTACATCTTTGGAAGTTTTAGCCAATCATGCCACAGCACCAGTGACTAGATAGCCTTTTAAAAGGGCTGTTCATAATTGTCTCATAATGTAAGCTCTTTCTTTGCATTTGTTTCCAATACCTGTATTTATTTTATTTAGAGAAATTTATAAACTGCTGAATCAAAGAGCTCTCTTAAGAGGCATACGTAGTAAAATTGTAGCTAAAACAGCAAAAAATATATAGCTATTGTTCAAAGCATTGTTCAAAGCATTGAGAAACCAGTAAAACTTTGGAAACAAAAATAGTTCAATAGATTACACATGGGTGTAAGTTTGCTTAAAAAATTGTTCAGCTGTCATCTAAAACAAAATAATAATAATAATAATAATAATAATAATAATAATAATAATAATAATAATATGTTTATAACCCACGCATCTCCCACTCTGGGCAGCTCCTAATCTAATATTAAAAACACAATACAGCATTAAACATTAAAAACTTCCCTGAACAGGGCTGCCTTCAGATGTCTTTTAAAAGGATAGGATAGTTGTTTATTTCCTTGACATCTGATGGGAGTTACAGATAGGTAGCCGTGTTGGTCTGCCATAGTCAAAACAAAAAAAATTTCTTCCAGTAGCACCTTAAAGACCAACTAAGTCAGTTCTTGGTATGAGCTTTCGTGTGCATGCACACTTCTTCAGATACACAGATCTGATGGGAGGGTGTTTCACAGGGCAGGCGCCACTACTTAGAAGGCCCTCTGTCTGGTTCCCTGTAACCTCACTTCTCGCAGTGAGGGAACAGCTAGAAGGCCCTCGGCGCTAGATCTCAGTGTCCAGGCTGAACGATGGTGGTGAAGACGCTCCTTCAGGTATACTGAATTTAGAGAGGATGCCTGCCAAATATCAAAAGCACCTGATTAATCTCTTCTTCTGGATGAGCCAGTGTGGTGTAGTGGTTAAGAGTGGTAGACTTGTAAACTGGTGAACCAGGTTCACATCTCCGCTCCTCCACATGCAACTGCTGGATGACCTTGGGCTAGTCACACTTCTTTGAAGTCTCTCAGCCTCCCTCACCTCACAGAGTATTTGTTGTGGGGGAGGAAGGGCAAGTAGAATGTTAGCTGCTTTGAGACTCCTTCGGGTAGTGATAAAACAGGATATCAAATCCAAACTCTTCTTCTTCTTCTTTCACATGTCCAATGAGTTCAATCCTTTCTTTACAACCAAACATTACAGTACCGTATCAACTTTGCTACAGATTCAGACCATTGCTACTGCCTATTCATGGAACTAGTCCTTAAATTGTTCCAGAACATAATTGCAACTTTTTATATATATATCCATGTCTAGGTTGCTCCAAAGATAAAAGCGAGGATGATAGAAGAAGGTACTACAATGGTTGGTTATCAGCCTCACGGGAACCATGTGAATTTTTTCAGAATGGTCTTCTCTAACCCAGCAACCAAGAAATCAGATGTTGATTTTCTCTTGGAAGAAATTGAAAGGCTTGGGAAGGATTTGTGACAGTTGGCCATAAATCTCAAAAAGTGGGGACCAACATTTCATTGGTATAGTGGTTCCTGTTTAAAGTTTTGTCACTGTTGTTCTGATGACCTTGGGTGCATATTGAGGTTTTTCAAAATAGGAACAAACCATGGTTAGAAGCTGCTCATCTTTAAAACTATCTTCAAATACAAGATCTATTAATGTAGCATTTAAGGAAGGGGTGGGTAGATGATAGACTTGTAGATATCCCATATCTCTGACTTCAATTGTCTAACAAAATACAGTGGTACTTCGGGTTACATACGCTTCAGGTTACATACGCTTCAGGTTACAGACTCTGCTAACCCAGAAATAGTGCTTCAGGTTAAGAACTTTGCTTCAGGATGAGAACAGAAATCGTGCTGTGGCGGTGTGGCGGTAACAGGAGACCCCATTAGCTAAAGTGGTGCTTCAGGTTAAGAACAGTTTCAGGTTTAGTACAGACCTCCGGAATGAATTAAGTACTTAACCCGAGGTACCACTGTATCAGCACTTTTTAGTTGGTGCATTTTAAGCTTGCCTAAGGTCTGTGAAAAGGGTGTGGCAAGAGAGAGGTAACTTAAGCTGAATCCCAAGCTTTGGCAGCTCAGTCATGTGGCTTGGCAACCTGCCCCAAAGCTGATGTAACTTAAACACTATATAAAAGGTTTGTTTTGCCTCTGCCAGGCCAGCTCTGCCAGCAGTAGCCATGCTTTGGATGTGGCGTAGCTTTCTTTACATCAGCTTAACTCACACCAGCTTGCTTTACACCAGCTTCTTGTGCAGAGGATTGCTCCCTTAGGATTTGTCTATTAAATCCTATTTCTCAGATTTGGAATGCTGTTTTCCTTATGAAGACAAGAGGAGTCCATGTATCATTTTCTTAGAATTAATAGGCCCAAGTCCAGGCAGATAGATTTAGATCTACACACAAAAAATATGGTGCACTTTTCATTGCCTTTGATTTGAACCAAATGGACCAGGTCACAATAGACCAACAGATGCAAGCCTGCTTTCTTATACGATGGCAGCCCTAAGCAAAGCAAGCATCACAAGAGGTCAAAAACACATTTCTTTCTTCTGCCTGTAAGATCCATAGGGATGATTTTTATTTTTTGATGTCGGAATAAATCCTTCATATTCATTAGGAAATTATATTTGTGTTGTGTTGAAAAGGGGCATTACTATCAGGGACATTGACAGGGATCTCAATAAGCACAGAGTAATAGATTATTAGCTGACGTTATATGGATTTAATGTACATAATCCAGAATAGGTTGAACAGCATTGCAGCAATATTGTCATTGTATTATGAATGCTAAATAAATTAATAAACGCACAAGCGATTTCCCAATTATGTAAAACGTGGTTGATTTCTATGAATTATGTACCTGAAACATGCATGTTAAGACAGAGGATTCTTGTTTTCATCTAGGTATGTCTCCTGTTCATTTGGTGTTAGCTAGGCAAGAGTGTGGAACTTATATAATTGAAGGCCAGGAATCCTATCCCTCCAGCGGGGAGACAAGGCAGCTAGAGCTGCCCATTTTTTGTTCCAAAAATACTTGGTTCTTCTGCTGTTTCAGTGCGGCCCTCAGGGGGATCTGGCGAACCAGAGCAGCACACAGGAACGCTGTTTACCTTCCTGCCAGAGCAGTACCTATTTATCTACTTGCACTTTGACGTGCTTTTGAATTTCTAGGTTGGCAGGAGCTGGGACCGAGCAATGTGAGCTCAGCCCGTCGTGGGGATTCGAACCGCTGACCTTCTGATCAGCAAGTCCTAGGCTCTGTGGTTTAACCCACAGCGCCACCCGCGTCCCTTAGTCAGCTTCATAGGGTGATTTTAACTAGAAAGATACTCTGTGCTTTAAACTGATGTCCAGTATGGCTATTCTTCATTTTAAAATATCAGCAGGCCCTATTCACATACTTCCCACTTGCCCGGTTTGACATGAATAACCGGAGCCCTACTACCAGTTGGAGTAAGCATGAGTGGACTAAATTTGTCAGTGGTCTGACTCAGAATAACTTGGATGTTGGTTTCTTAGGAGAGGTGATGCTCAGCCAGCTCAGTCCCTTATGGTGGGCTCCCTTGGCTCTACTAGATTATGTGATTCTTCACATTTGAGTGGGATCAGAAGGATTGCAGATACAGCAGGAGGACTCGAGCTGGATAATCTTGCCAATACTGCAGAAGGACTCATGATAGAGTCTTTGCTGAAGCACTAGCAACAGTCTGAGGGGAGAATCTACCCTGCATGTATGAGGCATAAAATAAATTGAGGATGTGTTTTTATGGCTTCTCTGAGTCTCGTTCCATTCTCACAGGTGATGCATCCTACCCCTGGGCAGCTCTTTTATGGTCTTATGAAACTTCTCTGAACAATAATGACTCACCCATATATTCTCACATCTGTGCTGTGTGTTATAAAACATCTCGGTTCAAATTTTATGAATGCTCTCAATGATTATAGAAGCATTAACTGCCTATCCAAACCTCAAGGGGTTTGCATATCACTTTCCCCAACAACATATATTCCAATCCTGATTTAATTTGTCTAACGTAGGTTAGTATATACTATTTCTAATGTTCTGCTTATCAATTTGTTAAGAGCACCTAACTCTTAGAGATTAAGAGTCCCCAAAAGAAATAGCCTCATGTAACTCAGCATACACAGATATTTTTAAAGCTGTGAAGCTTCACACACACTAGATTTTCCCCGGTCTTATTAAGAAAATAATCATCCCACAGCTATAAAATTACCATTAACACAAGAACATTTCTTTTAGCTGACACTTCTCCAAGTTAACCCCTCTGTCTCTGTCATAAAACAAGGAAATAAACTTTAAGTTACTGAAGCTACATGCAAGCTGGAAAACTAAGCTTTGTATATTGTAACCATTGGGTGAATTGGGCCCATATTCATGTATAAATTAATTTGTTCACCTATATGTAATTTGATTTATCAATACCAGGTGACCTGATAACTTGAAGCTGGATGTGTGAATGGGCTCCATCAAAACGTATTAGGTTTGAAGTGATATGGAAGTTGTATCTGTGATATTTGATCTGTAGTTACAACACCAAACTTCACAATGACCCAATTTGGAATGCAAATTTGGTTGAACTATTTTCAAAACAAATGTCACTGATGTTCGCTGCATCCCTTCACTGTGGTTGTCTAAACACTGTCTGTTCCGTTCCCCATATTGCATGTGGCTTAGGGCCCTCGTATTTACGGGACCACCTCTCCTGGTATGCCCCGCAGAGGACCTTAAGGTCCATGAATAACCATAGTTTAGAGCTCACTGGCCCTAAGGAAGTCAGACTATCCTCCACCAGGGCCAGGGCCTTTTCAGTGATGGCTCCCACCTGGCGGAATGCTCTGTCCCATGAGACTAGGGTCCTTCAGGATTTAACCTCCTTTCGTCAGGCCTGTAAGACAGAGCTATTCCACCTGGCTTTTAATTTGAATTCAGCCTGATCTTTTATTTCCCTTCTCTTCCCTCCCCCTCCCCTTTTATTAAGATTACCAGCTAATTCTCCCCTGGCCTCCTCGCTGGCCCAAGTAATTCAGCCAGCTAGCCCTGGTGACTATCTAATGCTTATTGGATGGATTTCCCCCAAATAGATTTTTGAACTTTGAATTTTATTGTCATTCATGCTTTTATACTGTATTTTATGCTGCTTTTATGTTGTATTACAATTAAGTGTTTTAAATTTGTTGTCGGCTGCCCTGAGCCCGGTTTTTTGAACTGGGAAGGGAGGGGTATAAATAAAATTTTCTTCTTCTTCTTCTTCTTCTTCTTCTTCTTCTTCTTCTTCTTCTTCTTCTTCTTCTTCTTCTTCTTCTTCTTCTTCTTCCTCTATTTTGGCACCTGTTAAATCAGGAAATGTGGCCCTCCAAATGTTGTCTGACTTGTATGTTTCTGTTCTGCCTAACCCAGCCCTTCACTGCTACCAAACAGTGGCTCAATCTTTCAAATGCGTTGGTAGGACCACATGGAAATCAGACATAGAATTTGGTGTCACCTGCATACCAATGACTCTACAACCCAAATCTCTGGATGACTTCACCCAGCAGTTTCATGTAGATGTCAAACAGCATGTGGGGCAAGATGGAGTCATAGGCCACTAGCCAAAGTGAAGAGCAACATTCCTCAGCACCATCTTCTCAATCCCATCTCTTGGGAATGAGTTCAGCTCTCGAGAACCACTGTGCTCCCCCCCCCCACCTAGTTCCATCCCTTTGTGGTAACCCAGTTAGTGGTATCAAAAACCAGTGAGAAATGCAGGAGAACCAACAGGGTGCCCTCTTTCCTGGTTCCCATCCCTGCCTTAAACCATAATAGGAGCCAGGTTGATGACTGGAGATCCACCTGCTCTGCTGCAATAAATGGTGGAGCCTTGGGGGCACAAATTAAACAGAAGCCCAACACGTTCTGCTGATCCAGGCGTTCCTTTTATTTGTCTATAAAGTGCATTTTAGCGTATTGTTCCCTTGTTCGCTTTACAAAAGAAATGGATGGGGGCACTTTGCGACGAGCCGCATAGAGTTTGAAAATGGGGTTCTGCATCCCATCTACAGTAAAAGATCAACTCTAATGAGCTTGCTTGCAACATGCAGTTCACAGGTAGTCACAATAATAAGCACCTTGTGAGTATTTTATGTCCTACCTGCTTGTCGCAGCTTGGTAGTATAATAGCAGAACCTCCTTTCTCTGAAAAGAAATCCCATCTGCAGTGGCTTTTGGAACAAAAGCTTGATGCACCCCAAGCTATTTTTCAGCTATAAAGCACATATCACACGAGAGGGGAGAGAATGCTTTACTTTTGTAGAACTCCGCTTGTCTGTTTAAATGACAAAGAGAGAAGATAAATGATAGAGTAGGGTTGCCATATTTCAAAAAGGGAAAATCCGGACAAAAACATGTTGAGCTTTTCTTGGCGAAATCTAAAAAAGAAGAAGGAAGAAGCTATTTTTAATGAAATTCACCAAAATCTACACTACCAACATGGGCTGCCATTGATCCGGATTTTCCCAGACATTTCAGCAATTTCCGCCCAGATGCCTGGACGCCCTTACATCCGGGAAATTATGGACGTCTAGCAACATTAGATTAGGGACGCGGGTGGCACTGTGGGTTAAACCACAGAGCCTAGGATGTGCCGATCAGAAGGTTGGTGGTTCGAATCCTGGCAACAGGGTGAGCTCCCGTTGTTCGGTCCCTGCTCCTGTCAACCTAGCAGTTCGAAAGCATGTCAAAGTGCAAATAGATAAATAGGTACCACTCCGGCGGGAAGGTAAATGGAGTTTCCGTGCGCTGCTCTGATTTGCCAGAAGCGGCTTAGTCATGCTGGCCACATGACCTGGAAGCTGGATGCCGGATCCCTCAGCCAATAAAGCAAGATGAGCGCCGCAAACCCAGAGTTGGTCACGACTGGACCTAATGGCCAGGGGTCCCTTTACCTTTAGCAACATTAGATTGCGGCAATTTTCAGTTCAGGTTTGAAGACTGCAAGCCGTCAAGGGTCACTTACCTGGAATCCTTTGCTAGTTGAGGGGCACTTATGGTGCATTTGATAAGGGGGTAGGATTGGATGAGGAACTCCCAGGGTTCAAATAGCTGCTCACTGTTGGTTGCATTTATATCCCCCCTTTATTTGCTGGAATAAAGAAATGGCCTCCTTCTCCATTCTATCTTCATAACCAGCTTGCAAGGTAGGCTAGGTCAAGAGACAGTGATTGGCCCAAGGTCACCAATCAGCAAGGATTTGAATCTGGATCTCCTCAATCTGACACTCTAACCACTACTTGGCACACACTTTTTTAGCTGTTGTGCTCATGGGTGTCCTTGGACAATTCACTGGCTCTGGATTTAGCCTACTTCCCCGGGTTGTTATGTGGCTAAAATGTCACCTTAGGAAACCATTTCACATCATGGCTCCCTGATGGGTGTGTTTGTATAACAGGCTTGCATTCCTACCCTTTAACATTTTGGTTGCTCATTTAAAACATCCCCCTGAAAGTGGGATACAAATAGGATGAATAAAAGAAAACCCTCATTTGAACTTTCAACTAAAATGCCGATGAATTTTCGAGATGACTTTTCTTTTTAAAGAAATAATAATAATCACACTGATGGTGGAAATGTGAAGAACAAATTTTAAGATGGGGAAAAATGAGAAACGGAGGGAAACTGAAATTTACAGGCTCATTGATACCTCCTAACTCTGGATAAGGCTGACATTGGATCATGAGTTTTGCTCCACCCTCAAAATTCTCCCACAGAAATTGAAATACTTTATACTTTATTGTCACTTGTACAACTTGTATACAGTAAGATTACACGAGCACCCCCCCACTCAGACTAAGAGTCTTAATTCCCCTCATTTACTGACGCACACCCGCCAAACCCGAAAGTCAGTTGCCTTGTTGTTATCTTTTCATTCAGCAGCCTAACGGCCCACGGATAGAAGCTGTTCTTTACCCTGTTGGTGCGACTAATCATGCTTCTATATCTTCTGCCTGAGGGTAGGAGATCAAGAAATTGCCGGCCAGGCAATCACCCCTGAGAATTTTCCTCACTCTCCTGAGGCAACGTTCTTCCACTATTTCATCCAGCGGATATCTTGTGCTGTATTCACCACCCTCTGTAGGCACTTCCTATCAGTTGATGTCAAACCAGCGTACCACACCGTGATGCAGTATGAAAGGACACTTTCTACTGCTGACCAGTAGAAGGAGGTCATCAAATGTTGATTGACATCATTCTTTTGCAATACTCTGAGATGGAGAAATGTGAAATGTGAAAGATGGAGAAATGGGAAAGAGGAGAGGCAATTCGGCTCCCTCTTTCATTTCTAAGCCCCTGTCGCCCACAATTTGAGCCTGCAGTGGGTTGCATGGCATTTGAGAGTGGAGGAGAATCTGAGCAGCTCATGGTGGACTCACAGAATCATACAGTTGGAAGGGACCCTGAGGATCATATGGTCCAACCCCTGCAAGGCATGAACATGCAGCTGTCCTTTATCAGGATCAAACCTGCAACCGTGGTGTTATCAGCAACCAAGCTCTAACCAACTGAGCTATCCAGCTGATTTCAGGTGTTCTCTCTCTGAAACACCTCCCCACTTCCCTCAGTTGGGCAAATCAGCTATAAAACAGCTTGATAAACTGGGGCAAATTCAGCATCAGTGGCAGATAGAACCCTTATTTGCTAGCATTGACAAGTGCATTCATTTGCATGGCCTTTCAGCCATTTTCCCTTGCCGAGGGAAGCGTTTCAGCATTCCAGACTCATTTTAAATATAGCCTTTATCCTTAAATAGGTAGTTAATTGGCATGTCCAATTACTGAACATAAAAACCGCACTAAGTAACCAAAGGTCAGCGAGATAAAGACGAGCTATCCTGTAAAGACCTTGGCATGAGGGGAAAGTGTTAAGAATATCATTTAAAATGCCACCCATTTTTGAGTAAGACATAATTATAGCTATAATGAATTGGCGCCCAGGCACCTTAGTGATTTGCGTCGAATACAGATCACTCATACATCTCCTTCTTTGACAAGGTTGGCGGCACATTTTACTTTCCGCATAGGAACTGAGAAGAAGGATGAAAAGCAGGGAGGACAGCTACCGTTAAAATAAAACCATGCTAACATTACCAGCAGGTGAGGGCAACCCTTTTGATGAGTGTGGTATGGGATAGAATGAGGCAACAACGAAATTGCTACCCTCCTAAATTGGAATCCCATAGTGACTCAGATGTAGATTTGAACAACTTGCTTATGCAGGTCATTCCAAGAGGGCCAACTTGCCCATGAAGCGTGATGAGGCAGTTGCCTCAGGGCGACAGGCCGCAGACAGCTGGGAGAGGTGGCAGATCCAGCCTCTGAGGCATGCACTGCTCACTATCTCCTGCCCTTGATAGCTGTCCACACAGCTTCTTTCTACCCCCCTTCTGCCTGCTTCTGCCTGCCCATTGGCTCCCTGCCACCCAGAGGGGGTAGCAGCAGCAGAGGGGCTGTGGAGGAGTGGGTCATGGTGGCTGGGTGTGTTTGTGTAGCCTTTCCTTTTTTCAAAATCAAGTTTTCCTTGAAGGTTTTCCACTTACAACAAAAGCCTAACTAATCTAAAGAAGAAAGATAGGGAAGAAAGCAGGAAAGAGGAAAAGAAGAAAAGAAAGACGAAGACAGAAAAGAATATAGTACAGTGGTACCTTGGGTTACATATGCTTCAGGTTACAGATGCTTCAGGTTATAGACTCTGCTAACCCAGAAATAGTACCTCAGGTTAAGAACTTTGCTTCAGGATGAGAACAGAAATTGCACAGCGGTGGCACGGCAGCAGCGGGAGGCCCCATTAGCTAAAGTGGTGCTTCAGGTTAAGAACAGTCTCAGGTTAAGAACAGACCTCCGGAACGAATTAAGTACGTAACCAGAGGTACCACTGTAATACCAAGCTCTTTGTATCTTTATTCTGCACACAGAAGAGTGAACTTGCCTAGCTCTTACCTGGGAGCCTTGTCCCTTTCCCTCAACTTCCCACTCTAAGGGATCCTCTCTACCCTGTGTCTCACACAGGGCCCTTGACCTTTTGTCCATCACCTTCCTGTGTGTATACTCCTTTATCCATTTTCTGTTTTTCCTTGAGCCTCAAAGCATCCTGGGCCAGCCCCAGGGACAGTGCATCCTGTTTTGCTGCTTGAGGTAAAAGATGTCAACCTGCCCTGCCGCTGCTGCCTCAACCACCCATGCCACCAGCTCCATCGGAGACAGAGAAAGGGACCTTCTGATTGGCATGCCCAAGAGGCTCAGTGGTTTAGATCACAGTGCCACCCGCATACCCAGAACAACACAACACAGCCTAAGCGAAAGGTCTTCTGTATACCATAATTTAGGAAAACCATGGCAAACACATCCCTGCAGCTCTCAGACTTTAGCACCAGGTGGCACAGCTAGCCCACAATAACTAACTTAAGCATGAGAGCGTTGGTGTTGCTGTAGCAGCACTCAGTTCTGTGGAAACTGAATGCACAAATGGGAGTGAGGGATATCCGTCAGCCCTTTTGCTCAGCCAAAGTCCTTGTGTTATCAGTCAGTCAATGACTTATTTAGTTCCACCTTAGTTTCAAAAGAAATGTAACTCTTTCCCTTAAATAACTTCCATGAAGGTAGGCAGGGAGTGAGTGTGCATCACCATATACTATGATGGGTGAAAGTTACATGTGTCTATTTTGCTGCAATTTTATGAGCTGGGAAGTTGGGACACAGGGCAAATGCCAAGCCAGTGTCACCGTGGCAAAATAGACACAACATGAGATGATCCAGTCCCTCTGTGGATCCCTCTGTTGGAATACACTTCTCTGTTCACACGCAACACAATAGCATCAATTCTCCTGTTACAGTA
The DNA here is from genome assembly GCF_964106915.1 of Podarcis gaigeae. Lineage (NCBI taxonomy): Eukaryota > Metazoa > Chordata > Lepidosauria > Squamata > Lacertidae > Podarcis > Podarcis gaigeae. The sequence goes on along the minus strand of NC_139683.1, from coordinate 68,397,519 downwards.
AATGAGGTCAGAGCACCACAGCAGACAAATTAAAGTCTCTGTGTTGTGGACCAATGGTCTTGAACACCCCCCCCCCACACACACCCGTGAAGAGCCTTGAAGGATGTGATTCTCCCACCATGTACCAATTTAGCCCCTGCAGTGTCTTTTTCTCTGCCAATGAAATTTAAGAGACTGGTGATCCCCAAACTTCCTTCACCCCCATGGACCACTTGAGGACTGCTGAGGATCTTGGCAGGTCGCTTAACTATTTATGTGACCGTGGTAACCGTAGTTTCCTTTTAATCACTTCTTTTATTTCTTATAATACTGTACACTGGTACATCGGGTTAAGAACTTAATTCGTTCTGGAGGTCTGTTCTTAACCTGAAATTGTTCTTAACCTGAAGCATCACTTTAGCTAATGGGGCCTCCCACTGCCACCATGTGATTTCTGTTCTCATCCTGAAGCAAAGTTCTTAACCCGAGGTAATATTTCTGGGTTAGCGGAGTCTGTAACCTGAAGCGTATGTAATCTGAAGCATATGTAACCCGAGGTACCACTGTATTGCGTTCCGATGCCATCTAATTCAAATTGTAATGAAATAATAGAAGAAACAATATCAGCCATAAAAATACAATTAAAAACCAATAGGAACATTTAATGTGATGGATGTTTTCAACCACAAATCCACAGACCAACCCTGAACCATCTGTATGAAGCTTGAGGAGCCCTCCTGTGGGCCACAGTTTGGGAATCTCTTTAATAGAGTAAAAGTATTTGCACCAAGGCAAGGAAAAAGATGCTAGGAATGGGGAGGAGAATCCAAGTAGGATCTGGGGAAGTGACCCCATTAGCACAACCTTGAATTTGTCAATAGCACACTTTTGTTAATCAAACCTTTCCTAAGGGGGAAGGTAATTTTTCCAAATTCTCAGATTTCTTCTGAGTTCTTCTGATCATGCTCTCTCCCTCTCTTGAACCTGGGTGATTTCCCAGTTACTTAATGGGGCCTATTGAGAGCTCACCTTTCTCTCATTTCAGCCATGTCAATACTTGCTTATACCCCAGTAATGCTTTTGTCTTCTGGGTCTATGCACATCGCTTTCAAGCCACCCTTGTTGCAATGTATTCCCTTGTCTTCCAGATCAGTGAAATAAATAATGCACAGAGAGGAAGTTTAGGTTGGCTGAAACAATTTGTTGCCGTTATCAAAAGGCTCCAACTCTAAATCACCCGCAAGCTGTTTATTGCCTTGTTCCATCTCTTAATTATACGAAACCTCAGCAGTTTGTTTAGTTTTTAATTAGCATAATCCAAGTACAGGGTTCATTCTGGGCAAGGACACAAGGCTATTGAGTATCTGTCCTTTATGCCACAGGGTCAAGAATCATTTCTGTGCTGTGCTTATTAATATATGTTCGTAGGAATGGCACTGAAAATCTATCATTAATATTGATCTTGATTTTTAAGCAGTCAATGGTCATTGATGCAGGCAGATAAATTACTGGAATGAATTTTGCAATTGCTTGCTAAGGCTATTCATATTGATAGATGCGCTATTGAGCAACTTTTCCTTTCTCCTTTTCAAAATACTAACCATGCCGATAGACATGTGGATGACTATGTGTGGGAACAGGTACGCAAATCATTTTTTCCTAAGTTCTCACAGAGTGAGAGAGAGAGATATACACCGCAGCAGGTCCTTTTTTCAGACTCTGCCGGAGAACTGGGAGGTTCCTTGGAAGCTTCTCGGGGTTACATTGGTGAGGAAGTGGTTAGGAACACAACCTTTTCTAAAGATAGTTTGTCTACCCCTTGCTATCCAGCTTCCCTCCTGTGTGGTACAGTCTCATAAGAAGGGCTGTGACCATAGGCACCAAGTTGCCCCTGTGACTGAGGGGACCCTGCCGCATGTGTGTGACATCACATCCTCTAGAGGAGGCCCAGCACTCTAGTAGAGCTGGGTGCTAAAGCTGCAATGTGCACTACACTGGGCCCCTTCAAACAAAAATCAAATAGAGTTGGCACACCTGACAAGCAGAAAGTCCCAGATTCCATCCCTGGCACCTTCAGCCATGTCCCCTGTCTTAAATCTTGGGAAACTGAAACAGCCTCGCTTTTGCCCCATATGAACTGAAGGTGTGTACTAGAACAATTGTCTTCTTCAACTATGAATCAGGACCCACAAGTAGGTTGTAGCTTGACCTCAGATGAGGCACCCCAGGAGACCATAGCATTTATTATCTCTTTCTCTCTATTTTTTTTTTTAAGTAGAAAGAGCAAGGCAGAAGGAGACCATACCCTCCAACATTTCGCCGATCAAAATAAGAGAATAATGATAATTTTAGTATTTATACCCCAAACATCTTACTGGGTTGCCCCAGCCACTCTGGGCAGCTTCCAACATATATAAAGACACAATCATTAAACATTAAACAAAACTTCCCAATACAGGATTGCCTTCAGACAGCTCAGGGTCGGATAACTCCCTACCCTCCAACGTTTCTCCAATGAAAAGTGGGACATTCCAGGATCAAATCAGAAACTGGGATGGCTCCTGTAAATCAGGGACGTCCCTGGAAAATAGGGACTTGGAGAGTGTGGGAGACAGAGAAGGAAAATGTGTCTTTACTTCTAATTTATACGTATTTTGTTGTACAGTGGCTTCCTTGAAACAAATGAAGCCTGTAAGCTGAATTGTGGGTGCTAAGAATTCAAAGATTTTGCTCCTCAAGCTGATGAATTGAAGTGCCATCTTAAACATATCTACTAATAGGTTCAGTGGGGCTTGTGTTCAGGTAAGTGAGAATGGGCTGCTAAACCTTCACACTGTGGAAGAGGTTTGCTGAAGTCGGAGAACCATTGTGTCATAGCAACTTGCCAGGCCCTCAGAAATTTAGTATGATATCCATCCAGTAGCCCCTTTTCTCTCTCTCACTTGGTGGCAGCAAAATCCTTATTTTTACCAACCTCTGCATGCATGGGAAAGAGAGAAGCAGTGGTTCTCAAAATGCTTGACGTCTCTGTTCAGGCATACAAAGCTCTGCAGACAGAAAACATTGGGAGAGATAGTAGTCTACAGTATTTGACAACTCAACTAAAATATTCTAGAAGTGAGTAAGGCTAAAACCCAGGCAGTATACGAGGATTTTAGACCAAGGACTTTCAGTATTTTGGACTCTTAGTACAAAATATGAAAATCTTTGGAATGGAATGCAATACTGGAGAATTACAAACATGTCCCACTCCTAGGATGTATGGAGGGCAGGGTTTAGTTTTGTAAGCCCTAAACTTTATATAGCAGCTAGGCAACTGAGAATATCAGCATGGTTTCTGCAAAGGTAAGCCCTGTCTATGTCACCTGTTAGAGTTCATTGAGAATAAGCATGTGGATGGGCTGAGGTGGGGAGTAGCCATTGTACACTTAGACTTTCAAAAAGCTTTGGTGATCTTCCATACCAAAGACTCCCAATCAAGTTTAGCAGTCACAGATAGATCCTCTTAAGGATCAGTAACTGGTAAAGAACAGAAGAAATGGACAATTCTCATAATGGTGGGATGGAGTCCCACAGTAGCTGAATTGGAACCTGTGCTCTTAAACTCATTCATAAATGTTCTGGCATTAATGTGAGCAGTGAGATGGCAAGGTTTAGCACCGAAGCTCAATTATTCAGGGTAGTTTTAAAAATGGCATTATGAGGAGCTCAAGAATGGTTTTCTCCAAACGGGGTGAATGGACATTTAAATGACCAATGCAGCTCAGTGTAAGCTGGTGCAAAGTGATGAACGTTGGGGCAAAAAGTCCTACCTTCATATATATGCCATTGTGAACTGAATTGGTGGCGATTGACCAGGAAAGAAATCTTGGACGTCTGGTGGATAACTTGATGAAAAGGTCGACCCAGTGTGCAGCAGCTATGAAAAAGGCCGATTCCGTGTCAAGGATCATTAGGAAATGGATTGAAAGTAAATCTGCCAATATCAAAATGCTATTATACAAATCTATGGAGGGACCACCTTTGAACTACGGTGTACATTTCTGGTCACCACACCTTAAAAGGGAGATTGCAGAGCTAGAAAAGGTTCAGGCAAGGTCAGGTAAATTGATCAACGGGCTGGAGCAGCTCCATAGGAGGAAAGATTGCATTGGTTGATGTTTTTAAGTTTAGAAAAAGGTATGTAATGGGGGACATGGTAGAAGTGAACAAAATTATGTATGGTGTAGAGAGAGATGATTTTTCTCCCTCTCTTATAATACCAGAACCAGGCGTCATTCAACAAGAATGAATATTGGAAGATTCAAGATAGACAAAAGATAGAACACACAGTGCAACTATGGAATTCACAATCACAAGATGTAATAATATCACTGGCTTGAATGTATTTAAAAGATAATAATACCAATTCATGGAGGACAAAGTTGTCATCATAATGGCTATGTTGCCTCCATTATTAAAGGTAGTATGGATACAACTTGCTGGGGACATGAGAGGGAGAGTGCTTTTGCATTGAGGGACTGTTTGTGGGCTTCCCACAGACATCTGTTTGGCCACCATGAGAACAGGTAGCTGTGGTAGACTGGTCTTTAGTCTAATCCAGCAGGGCTCCCCTCATGTTAATCCAAACCTTGGTTTGACACCATCTTCATGAAGTCCAATTATTACTTCCCTTAGTTATCTGTCTGCTCCCAGTTCAATTTTGATTCCTCTGCTACAGCCCTTGAACCAGAAGCCCTGTGAGTCAGGCAGTGGTTCCATGCTCCATGCGGATGGTTGGAGGAGGAGACAGCTAGTCATTCAAAGTCAGGTATCATGGCTGGGTTATAGGCAGTTGTCCAAGACAGTTCAGGAGCCAGAAAGCAAGAGTTTAGCCAGGGAGTGAACAATGAAGAGCAAAAGGAATCAGAGCTGAGGAGTAAGTTGAAGTTGCGGGACAAGCAGGAGCTACTGTTGAAGATCAAACCAGAAGTCAGGGGCAAAGCAATGTACACTCAGGAGAGCTAAATAAGACCTAGGTCCCAGGCAACCAAGCCCGTTTATAGTCCTTCCTGCCCAGGAAGGTCCCATGGCCAGCTTGCAGGTCATAATTGTTGAAGCAATTGCTGCTCCAATCTTCAGTTCTGTGGCTTTCCATATGGGGAGCCACACACAGGTCCAAAACAACCTATAGTTACAATCCTAGCAGTTCCTGAAACCATCACTGAAGCCTGGAGTCTTCTTAGTCCTAGAAATCAGGTCATCCCAGATAAATGACAAGCACCTCCCACACCAGGTGCACTTCAATATTCTGGATCCGATTTTGCTGAGGGAGGCCACCAGGTATTGGCCAGACAGCCCTTAAATCTAAATGCATATCATTGAACCCAGTGCCCCACATCAGGGTCAGCAAAATAAGGTAGGAAGAATGCAGCTGCCGCTCCTTGTCTTTGCTTGCCTTCAAACCTCTGTCATTCTTTTGTCCTCACCTTTTTGGAACCAGCTGATTTTCTTAATGTCCTTAAAATATTTCTGTTGTTGTTGTTGTTGCTTTGTTGTTGTTTTTCTGTTTGCTGCCCTGGGCTCCAATCCTCTCTTGTTGTCTCTCTACCTTCTGCATAATCTGTCCTCACATTACAGGACCGGATCCTCTTTCCTCTGTGCCTTGGACCAGCTCCTACTTTGCCTTCTGCTTGGACCTCATTCCATCCTGCACCTGCACCTGCCAAATCTCTTTTCTGGCTGGCGTTCTGCAAAGATCCTGAGAGGCTGCCCGCATTCTGGGCTCTCTGGCCCCGTTCCTGACAATTCCACACTTTAATTACAAAAAATGCATGATCTGATATTAAGCAAAGTGAGTCCTGTCAAATTAGTCATTCAGACAAATGTTTCCATTTCGTGGGATGACTCAACAACTTGTTGGAGAGGGGAAAAAAAATCTTCATTTACATAACTATAAGTCCTACCACAGCTTAATCATCCCTTTTGTCTGAACACATTCCATTTTTTGAATATTTGCATTTCATTGGCCACCTGCCATTTGTTTAAAGGGTAGGATGTAATTAGAAGCACTGGCAGTTCAGTGGTACATTTTTTTTTAATGGCTCAAATGCAGTTTGGGTGTCATTACCGTATCTGGTGCAATGCTATATACTATTGGAATGTCCCTGCTACTCAGAAATGTAATTGAAAATGTGAATAAATTGAAAAGGCCTCTTTCATCTTGGGGCCATGATGCACGCCACAAAAACGCAACATTTGAGGGCAGAGTGCTGTGCTCACCATAGCTCTGACGCAGTGTTCGAAACTCCCATTGTTCTAGGTGCATTATGCCACAGGAGATCTCATCTCTGAGCTCTGGGAGCAGTACTGTGCCTAAGATTTCAGATTAAAACTGCAGAGTGAAAGGAAAGGACCTTTTTCTGCCTCCCCACTTCCAGCTACAAAGTAATGGCTGAAAGTTCTAACTAGTGATGTGAAAGAAGGGCACCATATCTTGTGTGCTCCTCTCTACTGCTGCTTCAGGCTGCCTAGTGCTGCCAAGAAGCAAGCAACTATGGTGGCTGCTGGGTAGCACTGAAGAAGGGGGTCTATGCAGGTGACTGTAACAGCCATTGGAAAGGATGGCCACTGCTACAATCATCTCAAGGCTTCTGAAAACATAGAGGCTTTGCTTAGGGCTGCTTCGTGAATCAACTCAAATGCTGCTTCTCTCTTTTTGGCACATCGCTTTCACATACCCTCCAACTTTTCTCTGATGAAAATAGGGACATCCCATTCCACAATGATAATTTTATTGTTTATACCCCACACATCTTACTAGGTTGCCTCAGTCACTCTTGTTGTTGTGGTTTAGTCGTTTAGTCGTGTCCGACTCTTCGTGACCCCATGGACCAGAGCACGCCAGGCACTCCTGCCTTCCACTGCCTCCCGCAGTCTGGTCAAACTCATGCTGGTAGCTTCGAGAACACTGTCCAACCATCACATCCTCTGTTGTCCCCTTCTCCTTGTGCCCTCCATTTTTCCCAACATCAGGGTCTTTTCCAGGGAGTCTTCTCTTCTTATGAGGTGGCCAAAGTATTGGAGCCTCAGCTTCAGGATCTGTCCTTCCTGTGAGCACTCAGGGCTGATTTCCTTCAAAATGGATAGGTTGGATCTTCTTGCAGTCCATGGGACTCTCAAGAGTCTCCTCCAGCACCATAATTCAAAAGCATCAATTCTTTGGCAATCAGCCTTCTTTATGGTCCAGCTCTCACTCCCATACATCACTACTGGGGAAACCATAATCAGTCACACTAGGCGGCTTCCAACAGCAGGTGAGCTGCATCTGATTACTGGGAGGGAGAAATGGAGGGATGAAACAGATGGGAGGGCAGCATGGTGCAAAAGCACTGGTGGGCTCAGCCAGTGTGTTTGCACTGCTCCGACCTGATCCAGCCTCACCATTTCCAGTAAGCAGCACCTTCGCACCTTCTGGGAAGTCAGTTAAGCATCTCTGCCCCACATCTCTGGCCTCTGCTGCTGCTCAGGATCTTTATGCAGGTTTCTCTCACCTTGACCAATGATGGAAAATTTCCTAAAGGCAGGGGGATTCAGATGACCTACTGAAGAGCCATTCATTCTGTAAGATGGTCAATTTTTTTAAGGCAAGCTTCTTTCCTGTTGTGAAAATTGTACATGTACAAGTAATGAGGACGGAAATTAGATAGCAGCAGCCAAAATTGGATAATAGCAACATCCCCTCTCACCATAAACTCTGAACAGGTCATAACCCTTCATGCAAAAATGAATTCTTGTCTTCCTTCTGCAATGCAAAATCGTAACAGGGATCTGCTTGATTGTCAAGAAAGCACTGGCTGAGAAATGAACATGTCAGGTCAGAGCGGCAAAGGGCAAACACAATCCCTATTCTTTTTATAACATATGGCAAATGTTTATTGACTATCCAAATTCTTTAGAGTGGGGCAGGAGTCCATCCAACACTCACAGAAAAATGTGGTGTGATCTTTTAGAGTAATTAAATGAAACTTTATTACACAGCATGACAAAAGTCTGTAATTTATTGGGAATTCCGGGGGAGGATCAGATGGGCAGGGAATAATAATAATGAAGATTGTGATGATAATAATTGTTGTTCTTTTGTCTTTCATTTCTCCTTTCTTTCTTTCTTTCTTTCTTTCTTTCTTTCTTTCTTTCTTTCTTTCTTTCCTTTTCCCCATTTTCATTTTGTTGCATCAAAAAAGCTTTAATAAAAATTGTGCAAAACAGCAAAAGTCTGTAATTTTATCAGGATAAGTTCCCCCCCTGCTGTAACAGTTTTTTTTTATCAAAATGTATCTTCTGTGACATGAAAAATAAATAAAAGCATTATAAAAAAGAAAAGAATAGGAATGATATTTAATATATGAGATGCTCATACCATGTGCTTATCTTGCAGTAGAATGTGCTGTGTTTTTATATTGTGATTTTATCTTGTGAACCGCCCTGAGACCTGCAGGTACAGGCTGGTATACTACTACTACTACTATTACTACTACTACTAATAATAATACTCCCCAAATCCTGGTCTTCAGACTCTGCCCTGCCATTTGAGAAAATAGCCAACTGTAGCAAGATCTAGGGAAACTCAAGGTCAATTTATTTGTTATATTTTTGCCCCCATAGGTGGATAAACATTTGGATCTTCTGTTCATGTTGCCTTGGGCTAGATGCTGTGCACATTTACCTGGAGGAAACCCACTGAACAGTGTGGGATGTATTTTTGAGCAAGCATGCCTAGGATTGTGCTGTCAACCTCAGTTCAGTGTAATATGGGCCTCCTAGCAGTTTATCTGATGGTTGTTGCCAACCATGGGCTCTGGGGAATTGCCAACAATGACTTTTAGAGGAAGGCAAGGATCCCTTACTCCCCCACCAAATCACACCGGGCAAGCAGCAGACGCTCTCTCATTAGTAAGAGTTCAAAGCATAAATGGTAAGATTTAAATTTTATAATTATGACAGTATGTATGATCTGAGCGCGGATACCTAGCTCAGGTGGGTAATTACAGATCTTTAATACATAATTATGTTTCTTGGAAACATAATCACCTTCCTCTAACTACTCTATTTTGCAACATTCAGTGCACACGTAATGTAAATTATGCATTTAATCAGAACAGTTCTAATTGGGCCATTTTCAATTCCCTCCCATAAATACAGTTATTCATTAGCTGGGCTTCTAAAAACTTTATGCACCAAGATAATGTGGTTCTGAAAATATGCTTTTCCCGGAATAAATTTAGCTGCACTTGAAGGGGTTGTGTAAGGACAAAAGTGCATCTGTTGAAATCAACTCTCCCTTTAAAATAACAACAATAATTAATAAACTGCTCAAGTGCGATGCTGATTGGACATGTAAGTTGCAACCCACCTGTAGGAAGCAAAAATCCCATTCAACTTTCATAAAAGGACCAAGATGGAGAAGGCATAAATCCATTGGGGATGGGGGTTGTCCTTCTGGTCTGCAACTGTGCTTAGTTTTACCAGTTTTGCAACACACCCGTAAATCATCTGAGAAATGCACATATTGGGAGTAGGAGGGCTCATAGCCTAGAGTTAAAGGTAAAGGGACCCTTGACCATTAGGTCCAGTCGTGGCCGACTCTGGGGTTGTGGTGCTCATCTCGCTTTATTGGCCAAGGGAACTGGCATATAGCTTCCAGGTCATGTGGCCAGCATGATTAAGCCGCTTCTGGTGAAACAGAGCAGCACCCGGAAACGCTGTTTTCCTTCCCACCGGAGTGGTACCTATTTATCTACTTGCACTTTGACGTGTTTTGAACTGCTGGGTTGGCAGGAGCTGGGACCGAGCAACGGGAGCTCACCCTGTCGCAGGGATTCGAACTGCCGACCTTCTGATTGGCAAGTCTTATGCTCTGTGGTTTAACCCACAGCGCCACCCGTGTCCCTAGGGCTACTGCTTGCCAATTTCTTATCCACATGGAACTAACTGTGGTGCTTCTCTCTATACCAATGAAGCTTAGTAGCGGATTCAGGAAAGTTTGTGATTTTCTGAATATCCCTTAAACATAAAATAAAATGGTCTTGCCAGATCACACCAAGGTCTGACTAGTCCAGGATTTTGTTTTGAATAGTGGACAGCTGGTCCAATGCCTCTGGATAGTTAAGCCAGGGAAGGAAGATATTCAACATCTCCTCTTGTTAGTCCTATGTATCAGGTATTCAGATACCTTTCATGGGCACCATAGGAGGTATGGGCAGACATATTGGCTTAAAGCATCCTGCAAATGACCCTAAACCACAATTAGGTAACCTTGCTAGGAGTCTAACTAGGTAGGAGCCATTAAATAATCTTCTACGGAAACAGCTGAGGTTGCATTTGTTGCTACTTCTGGCATATGGCACCCATTGGGCTGAAGATTAGGAACTGGGAGGGACGCCAAGAGAAAGTGTGGGCTGAATCATTGTCTGAAAGGGGAAGTGGATACCTGTAGAAACTATTTCTACAGTGATTTGCTAAGAACAGGTTGCAGATGGTGTACAGGGGTTTGAAGTCATAAAACATTATTTCTCATTCAAAAGTTACTGCGTGCCCTCTAGAACTTCTCTGCTGTTTAATGTATGGAAGAAGAATACATATGCTATATAATAAATATGTAAGAGTGTTGTCATGCTGTGGTTTGGTTGGTTACATACAGGTGGCGCTGTGAACTACAGGCAGTCCACTCAATAGCAGAGGAATAGCCAGAAAAGACTGTGGCAGCTCTGCTCAGCTCTTCTTCATCTACCTGCCAGTCTTGGGGGCCCTGCTCTCAGGACCATGAGAGAGAAATCCTGAAGAGCTGCTGCCAGCCGTTGTAGACAATACTGAAGTAGATGGACCATTGATCTGACTCAATATAAGGCAGCTCCTCATGTTCCTATGAGATGGTTAGCTGAAAATTGTGTGGCCAAAGAGAGCTGGCAGTAGAGTTGCCAGCTTTTGGTTTCAAGATTCATTTTTCCTGGTTGGGGAGGGGATGAGATAAGGGGCCCAAAGCTTAGAACAATTAAAGGAGCAGAGCCTCTTGTAGTCTGGTGGCCAGCTGCAAAGCTTTCTGTTTCCTCCTGTGGGTTGCCTCAACCCATTCTTCTTTAGCTCCCTCTGCCAGGTTAGCACATTGCTTTGGCACCACCACCCTCTTTCCCCATGCTCAACAGAGTCTGTAGAGGCTAAACAAGAAGAAAATGCCTGCACTCCTCATTGAGAGGAGCTGAACACCTTGACTCCTCAGGCCGCACAGTTTGAGCATGTGTACCAGTCATGGTTGGTGATGCAGGGCTGCTGACCTAACCTCCCTTGCTATCCAGCTATGGTGTGCTGGGTGGTGTTGATCAGAGGCAGTGCCAAGGGCAGTGTGGTTTGGCTTGGACAGCCTGCATGCACAGCATCAGTCTCACTGCCGCCTTGAACTCTCACTTGTCATCTCTCAGGGAGCCAACAGGTGGAGCAGGTTGTTTGCAGGTCAGAGAGAGAGAGAGAGAGAGAGAGAGAGAGAGAGAGAGAGAGAAGCATATGGCAAACTTGCAGTTAGCTTCTTTATTAAGGAAAGCAAAACAAAGAACACAGAGAGACTACTAAAGGGTGACCCTGTCTTTCCGTCAGGATGCTGTCAGTGGCTCCCGGCTGACTGCCCAGGAAAGTTTAAAGGCAAGAAAAAGTTTCTTAAAGTCCTTTTTTATTTCACAGAGGAAGGCTATAGAACCCAGCATCTTGGATAATGGCATTGTCCCAAGTTAATCTCCACCCCCTTCTCTCCCACTTCCTCATTCGTCATCATCATCACCTCCTCTATGGGCGCTGCTACATGCCCTCTGTCTTTGAGCTCTTTGCTCTCCTAGTTTTAAGGCTCGCCGAGTTCTGACAGATAGAGGGTCTGGAATGCTTTCTAATGACAATGTGTCAGCCAGGTGTTGTTTTGACTCTTCCATGATTTCCCACCCCCCCCCCTCATCTGCCTCTGACCTGCTACCTCCCTCAACCCCCTGTTGTAAATATATACTGCCTTCCTCCTCCTCCTCCTACCTGGGAGGGTCAGGATGGGGAGGAGGTCTCCACCATTCCTCTGCCCAGTCCCTGATAATTAGTTTTCTTTAACAGTGGAAGCAGGTTTTCAGATTATACACAGCTCTTCTTCAGGCTTTGATTATGAGAGCAAAAAATGAACATCCAATAGTCTAGATAGTAACAAATGGGTAGTCAAGCTGATGGTTACTTGGTTGCAGAAGTTTACTGGCCCTTGCTGTTGGCATGGAGATAGTCTAGGTTGAATGCAAACATGCCATTCTGATGTCATGTGTGATGTCACAAAGAGGATATGCTTTAAGTCTTGGTAAAGCCAAAAGCAGTTAACAGTCAGACTGCATCTCAGCACTGTCAAGATGGATCTGCATAACAGGTGATGAATAGTTTTATTTGGGGGATATATTAACTTTACCTATTGGGGAAAAGTTTTAGATTGCTTTGCCAGTTTGTAACCCATTAAGTTGAGGCCAATAGATATGCATTCACAACCCTGTACCCATCAAATAATCAACTTTATGGGTGAATTTGGGACTGATTTATACAACCACATTTCCTTTCTCAACTCTATAGCAGCTTTTTCTCTGTATTTTAAAAAAAAATAACCAAGAAGGAGAAGATAAGGAACCAGGCATAAGATCTAGATGAGTATGGTAAGGATCTAAGCTTTATAAGTGAGGGGGCTAGGAAGATGGCTTTGTGGTCCAGCATAGGAATGATGGGTGCTTCATATTATTGAATTCCTGTTGCACAAAGAGGAAGACTTTGAGGTCTTTGCTCTCCTACTTTTAAGGCCCGCCAGGTTCTGGGAGATGGTGGGTCTGGAATGTTTTCTAATGACGACGTGTCAGCCAGCTGCTGATCTTGCTCTGCCTGCTTCTCCTCTCCCATAATTTCCCAACTTTCCCCCTCATCTGCCTCTGAGCTGTGACGTCCCTCAAACCCATGTTGTAAATCTATACTGTCTTCCTCTTCCTCCTCCGTGGAAGGGTCAGGATGGGGAGACACCACTCCTCTTCTGCCCAGTCCCTGACACTTAATGAAACAGTTGTTTGAACTGGCTTGAAGCTCTTCCATCACTCCCTAATCTTCTGTGTCGGGCCCCTCTCTCTGTGATCTTTTACTGTGGGACTCTCTCTGTGTCTGCCTGGCTCACTGCTCAGGAATATGCAATAAACGCTTCATTCTAGGAGTGGGGCCGGCGAGCTGTCAGCAGAGAAGCTGTCATAGTGGCTTTGAGGCAAAACTCCAGGGTCTACCTCTCCTCTGTCCTCTCTGTCGGTGCCTGCATCCAAACTGGAAACCTTCTCACCTTGCCTGTGCCTGCTTCCATCTCTTAGCTACCTCTCAAGCGCCCTACTCCTAGCATGTCCCAGCTTGTCCCCTCCTCTGAGGTGTGGCCTGTGTCCCGCCACCAATCCCCAGGCTCGAAATCCTCTTCCTCTGCACCTTCCCTGGGGAGCTCTTGACTGGGCAGTTGTCACCACTCTTCTTCATCCAGCCAGTCCCTGACATCCTCTTGGTACGCCACAGCAATGATGGTGACAGGAGGGCAGGTAAGCAGGACCCCCTCCTGCTGTTGGTGAGACCAAGTGGAAATGTGACTACTGACTGTCCATAAACAACCCTGGCTTTATTTGATACATTATGTTAACCAAGCTAATATCCCATTTTTACACACACACACACACACATGGACAACTGGCCTAAAGCCAAGTTGGACTGTTTCACTGAAGCATCTCATTTTATGTTCTCTCAGGATCCCATCATTTCTCTTAGCAGCTTTCCTTTTGCCTCCTATTTAAAAAAACGAGTGCAGCTGAGAGCAGTGCCCTGAATGAAGCTTTTTACTAGTTTCGAAACTTTTGGGGACATTTGCCGCCCTCTTGAAAATGGAAACCTGCAATTAAAATGCAAAGGAATGCCATAATAGCATAAAAATGGGTGAGGGAGTTTGAAAGCCACTGCACTTAACTGCTGGGGGTGGAGGTGAACATAATAAAATAAACCTTAAATATTGAGCCGCGCTCTCCAATTGCGGCTGAATGTCAATTGACACCGACAGAGTGAAAATCCAGCGTTCATTAGGAAGTGCTTTTGTGCAATACTTGCCACGAAGAAGAATGCAACTGAAGGGGCACATTCCCATCTGGTAGAAATCAAAGGAGCATATTAGCATTTATTTATTATCAATTAAGGTACCCCACTTTTCACTATATATCTCAAAGCGTCTTGAAGAGAAAAAAAAGTAAAGCATATTAGGTTGCATTCGAAGTAGCACTAAGGGGGAAATTCCATTAGCAGAAGGATTCCTACTTCTGCAAGAGAGAGAGAGAGAGAGAGAGAGAGAGAGAGAGAGAGAGAGAGAGAGAACGCACATACTTTTGTAACCTACATAATTATTTTAAAACAAACAATGCTCTCCCACTCTCCTCCCCCCACAAGTCCCCTATATTGGTTCTGGGGTTTCCTCCCACACTCTGGAGCAGATATGGAAATAGCAGGGAGCATCTCAGCAGGGAGGAGAGGGGCTGAAGACCTCTTGCACAAGCAATTATTTAGGAATATAGGAAGCCATCTTATACTGAGCCAGACTATTGGTCCATCTAGCTCAGGATTGTCTACATTGACTGACAAAAGTTTGCAATGATTTCAGGTGGGGTTCTCTCCCAGACCTACCTGCAGATGCTGAGGGCTGAATCTGGGATGTTTTGCATGCAAAGCAGATGCTCTACTACTGCAGCCCTCTCCAACACTGACCCACAGCTGAATAACATCCAGGCTGTATCTACGCTGACCTGTTTTAACATTATTAGAAAGTTATTAGAGCATCTGGGAAAGGCTGGTATCCTGTACTGCCCAGCATCTGCCTGAGGCAGTCCCCTCACTTTGCTTAATACAAGGGCCGGTCCTATCCTGCATAGACCTTATTTTTAGTCTTGGACTCCTTATTCCCAAGGTTCTTTTAATTGCTGATGCCAAAGAATCTGGAACCTTATGTGCACAAAGTACAGTGGTACCTTGGGTTAAGTACTTAATTCGTTCTGGAGGTCCATTCTTAACCTGAAACTGTTCTTAACCTGAAGCACCACTTTAGCTAATGGGGCCTCCTGCTGCCATGCAATTTCTGTTCTCATCCTGAAGCAAAGTTCTTAACCTGAGGTATTATTTCTGGGTTAGCGGAGTCTGTAACCTGAAGCGTATGTAACCTGAAGTGTATGTAACCCGAGGTACCATTGTATATGTTTTCTGACTGAGCTGTGATAATTCCAATTGCTGTATGAAAGCTATTATTGGAAAAACACCTTCAAACGTGGCATGGGAACAGGAGAAAGTCCAGGACTGCTACCCTCCAAGTGAAGAACAAGAAGTTAGCAGGCATGGGTATCAGGATGTTGTCAGTGGCTCCCGGCTGCCTGCCCAGGAAAGTATAAAGACAAGGAAAGGGTTCTTATAGGCCTGTTTTATTCCAGTCTTTACAGAGAGAGGCTATAGAACCCAGCCTCTTGGATAATGACGTTGTCCTGGGTGAATCTCCACCCCCTGTATCTCCCACTTCCTCATTCGTCATCATCATCGTCACCTCTACGGGTGCTGCTGTTGGGTTTCTATTCCTCTCACTGTGCAGATATTGTGTAGGATTGGTTCATCACAAGTCTGTCTTATGTATGTGAAGTTAACATATGAGAGTGCTGGAGGTGAAATAGTTAAACAGGTTACCCAATCAGGACCCAGGGGGGTGGAGTCAGAGGGACTATAAAACCAGCTGGGGGGGCAAAGGGGGAGTTCGTGGGGAGTTGGGTGGTTGGTTGGAGTGGGAGTGAATTGGGATAGAGTTTGTAGGTAGGTTTAGTTAGTGCAGTGAAATAAGCTGAGTCAGGAACAGTTAGGGGCTAGGAAGACAAGTAAATATCTGAGAGGTGGTTTAGTGAGTGAGAGCAGGTAGCAGAAGTTATAGGTCTGGATAGGCACCCCATGAATGTAATTGACTGCTGCTGTCTATGAAACCACACACTTGTTAAACTGTGATAAATAAACAGAAGTTTATGTTTCAATTTAACCCTGACTGGACTCAGTATTGTACCAGGTAGGGCCTGGGTGGTGGCAGCGAGTAATAAAGTGGTGGCACAGGGATCAATAGACGGTGAAATGTCTGGGGACCCTGTGTGATCGCCACAATGTATTCCAGCACCGACTGTTGGAATCACGGGAGCAGATGTTTACTGTACTGTTTCTGGTTTTTGGGTTTGTTTTTTTTTGCTTTTATGTCTGACTTCTTTCCAAGGAAGACCAGAGAGAGGAGGCATGTTTTCTTTTGTTCTGCCTTATACTTGATAAAGTAGCTTAGTGCTTACAACCCTAGTTTAGCTCTGACTGCGTTTTATCTCTGCTGGACTCTGGATGTGTTCTCAGTGTCTCCAAGGCCTGAGTCACTATAAATCATTGGGGAAGGCTGTTGGAACTCCCTAGAGGTGCACACTGATGGGAGGGACAGGCTGGAAACGTTCCTGTCATTTGCCTAGGGGTCGTCCTAGCCCCTGGCCAAGCCGACAGCTGCTACGTGCCCTCTGCCTTTGAGCTCTTTGCTCCCCTACTTTTAAGTCCTGCCGGGTTCTGGGAGATGGTGGTCTGGGATGCTTTCTAATGACAACGTGTCAGCCAGGTGTTGCTCTGGCTCTCCCATAATTTCCCAACTTTTCCCTGTGACCTTCCTCAAGCCCCTGTTGTAAATCTATACTGTCTTCCTCTTCCTCCTCCCTGGAAGGGTCAGGTTGGGGAGGCAGTCTTTGCCATTCCTCTTCTGCCTAGTCTCTGACATTGGGTACAATACAGACAATGTGGGGCTCTTGCTTTTTTCAATAATCTGGAACATACTGGGAGCTTATACACACTGCCTGCAGTCTCTTGCTTCTGTAGCAAGCTGTCCTTTCCTATTTGGGAAGCAAGCCGCAAACCCCAGTCCTGCCTCTGAGCATACACTAGTCTCTCCCAACAAAAGAGACAGCTCTGCTTTTCACCCATGCCTGGGCCTGCTTCTCTGTCAGACTTTTGCCAGAAGGGATGGTCAGTTTACCACCATAATCTGAAGCTACAGTTCCCTTTGCTACAGGATGCCCATGGCCCAACCCAAAGCTCCTAGGCTGCCCGAGACCAAACTGTAGGACATGCTTTGCAAAAGGTCAAAATAAAGCTAACCTTGAAGCCCAGTGTACCAGAGTTTTATGTCTTTGCAGATTTGCATTTCATGGGCTTGTCTTTAAATCAGGAGCTTTCACTGACTAGCTTGAACCAGAGAGAGAGAGAGAGAGAGAGAGAGAGAGAGAGAGAGAGAGAGAGAGAGAGATATCAGGTTGTTGTTGCAAAAACAAAAGTGCCAGGGACTTTGGAGTGGCGCTAAGTAATAATTTTGCTCAAATTGGAGCGCTTGTGGAAAATGTTTTGCTTCAGTCAGGGCTTCACCAAGATGCTTCTCACAGTTGTTTAGCCTCTAAAAGATTATTTATCAAACCACAGGGAAGCTATTAGCCAACTAGAAAAAGATTG
Source organism: Podarcis gaigeae (assembly GCF_964106915.1). NCBI lineage: Eukaryota > Metazoa > Chordata > Lepidosauria > Squamata > Lacertidae > Podarcis > Podarcis gaigeae. The sequence continues at coordinate 68,379,954 of NC_139683.1, read as the reverse complement.
TATGCCTCTAATGAATTGGGGGATGAAGACCACTGTTTCCAGTGTGGGGAAAAAGTAGAAAGAAACAGCATAGCTTTTTTTTTAAAAAGAATCCATATCCACAAATTGTTCACAGTGCACTCTAAAAAGATAAAATTAAAACTACTAATTTCCTATTAATTAAAAAGACTTCACCACTTTTTGTGTTCACATGGTTAGTAGTGAGGGCAGCGAGGTGACCTAACTTGTCTGATACCTGACATTAGGAGGAAGACAGGTGAGAGTGGCTTTGCCAAAAGGATTTTGTGGGCTCAATTACACCTGTAGACCAGAAGTTCCCCATTTCTGCTTTATGATCACTTTTCTCAGATTCTCAAACAGCATCAATACACAGAAACCAAATCACTGCAGTGTATCAATAATTGTTTATTTTTTTAATATTCATACTCATCCTGGGACCCCGTTGAAGGTCAGGGTGTAAATCAAATATATTAAAAATAAATAATCCCTGATATGTTGCAACGACCAGTTTCAAACAAACTAAAATACAATTGCATGACATATACTTGGAAAAGAACTTCATCAGACTCCTTAAAATCATTCTGAAGCATGAGAAACTGCCTTCTCCTTATAGCTGAAATGGATTTAACCATCAGGGCCAGCCCTACCATTAGGCAGAGCAAGACAGCAGCCTCAGGCAGCAAAATGCTGAAGGTAGGTGGTGTCAACGATGTGTGACACATACTCAGCATGCCCTAAAATAGGCTGCTGCCATCATGTGCGGTTGAGGATGCTATCCAGTTTAGTGTTCGAGTAAAAAACAACAGTCCAGTTGGTGTACACTGAACTAGGGGTGGTGCCATGTTTTCCTTTGGTGCAGGCAGCAAAATGTCTTGGACCTGTTGACCATTCACAGTGTTAACACAGGGCCAATGCTTCAAGCCTGATTCCTGACTTAATCATTCAAAGGACGGACTGACGACATTGCAGCTTGGCTGATGTGGGTGGCTACTATATGGACAGAGTCTCTATGACCGTATATTTGTATATTGCAAGGAGCCTTTTACCTTAATGAGGAATTGCTCTAAGAGTGTTGTTTATAGCACTCAGAGATTCAATCAGCATTTTAGGTCTCTAGAACAGAATAATATAATGCCTAGATGTCCCACATAAATAACACAGAACCATAAATGGTGTGTACACTCAGAGATTCCAGTTATTTAAAGCATGCCTTCTATCTGGAGCAGTAACTAACTTTATGCAATCTGCAATGCCCAGGGGAGTTGGACGGAAAACTTGATGCCGGCCAAACCTTTTTATGTGCAAATTTGAAAAATGAGAGGTGTCAAATTTCTTTGGCCTAGAAATGCTGATTTTAGGATTTTCCTGTTGTGTTCAGTGAGGTTTGTAGGTTAATTTTGGAGTTAATTAAAGCGTGTGCTCACTTAAGGGAGTTACTGCACAGTTCATCAAATCTGCAACTCTGCTCTTAAAAAAAAACCCCCAACCTAAACATTTAAAGATAACTACGAGTTGCTCAAATCACACATGATAAAACTGAGTTTCTAGGAAACACCTGAAGGTAAGGTCTGAATTCGTGGGCCAAACTGGACTTAACGTAAATTCTGGGACTGCAATTAATTGTGCATGCTTTATGTAATGCAAATAGCATCCACAAGCAGCATTGGGACCATGGAGGTACATATGTGGGAAGGGATAGTATAGCCCTTTTCCTCCTGTTATGGTCCTAATGAAATCTCTCATCCAATACTGCTGATTGCATTGGGAGGAAACCTTCCTTAGTGCTACTGGATGGTTCTCTCCTGATGCAAATAGCAGCTTCGGGTGGGGAGTTTCATTGAGGCCGTCATGCATTGATGGCCATCTCAGACAAATTTCCTGAATGACCTAAGGATCCTTGGAGCTGCAAGTATGCTGAGTGTTGTTAAGAAACCCATATTCACTATGTGAAGCTGCAATTTCCAGAGTGGTTTAAGAGTCAATCCCTCCTCCCAAGGAACTCTGTGAATTGTAGCTCTGTGAAGGGATTGGGGGTCTCATGACAAATCGGGTCCTCCCTTCAAGAGGGCATGTATTGTGGTGAGACCTGGAAGCCGACACCCTGTGTTTTGGGTGGGTACGATTGGTCAGCCACAACACCCGATTGGTAGGTCCCTCGTAGCCGGGTGCAATCTGGTCAATGGGACACAGTCCAAATGGTTCGAGGGACCTATTTATACCCATGTATGTGACCCAGAGGACGCAGGTGGCGCTGTGGGTTAAAGCCTCAGTGCCTAGGACTTGCCGATCGAAAGGTCGGCGGTTCGAATCCCTGCGGCGGGGTGCGCTCCCGCTGCTCGGTCCCAGCGCCTGCCAACCTAGCAGTTCGAAAGCACCTCCGGGTGCAAGTAGATAAATAGGGACCGCTTACCAGCGGGAAGGTAAACGGCGTTTCCGTGTGCGGCTCTGGCTCGCCAGAGCAGCGATGTCACGCTGGCCACGTGACCCGGAAGTGTCTCCGGACAGCGCTGGCCCCTGGCCTCTTGAGTGAGATGGGCGCACAACCCCAGAGTCGGACACGACTGGCCCGTACGGGCAGGGGTACCTTTACCTTTATGTGACCCAGAGCTTCCTCTTTCAGCGTGTGCATTCGGAACACCCACCCACCTTGCTATGCCGTTGTGTGTCATCTGTCATTGGGACAGGGAGAAGTCAGGAATTTCCCCCACTTGGCTGATTGGCTGTTGCCATTTGGGTTTCGCCTGCTGCGTAGCAAATCGTCACAACTTGTAAGGTTGTGGATAGGCTCTGGTTCAGGTGATAGGGATGGGAGAATGCTCTCGCCATCCCTATGTGAAGGGTATTCCGTTAAAGGAATCCAGGGACTCGATGGTTTGGTCAACCCCGTGCCTGAGTCCAGGGGGACATTTGGGTGGCAGAGATAGCCTGTTCCCAGCTTTCCACTTATCCAGGTGTTCACCCTTGGCTGACCCATGCTGGAACCCTGGGTCAGCGCTACCTGCATGGCAGGGAGCTAGTCGAACCAGAGCCTATGAAACCATTCACTTTCTGAAATCAATAAAGTTGTGGCCTAAATTCTGCCAAAAACCAAACCCAAAATTTGAGTCAAGTGTGGATTTATTTAGGAGAGAGGTTTCTGGGTCTGAACATGCAACTCTCAGATCCCTTACAGCTCCCAGGACTCATTGGGGAGGAAGGCGTGATGGTTTAAAGCAGCAAGACACTGCTTTAAATGTATTGTGCCAATGGAAACAGGAAGGATGCTGTGTTTTTTTGGTACCAGTCTCATGTTTGCCATAAGGTTATCTCCAACATCAGTCCAGAGACAATGAGCTGATTTAAAAGAGAATTGAGTAGCTTTAAGGAGAGAGTATCAGGGCATGGCTGCATCTGCCATCATTTCAGGTCAACAAATTTTGTAGAAGTTGTTGAAGAATCTCCTAAGCAGAGATGACTGTGGGCATGAGTGTGTGCACCGTGGCCAATGATGGGTTTTCTGTAGCATTTTCAACTCTCTGAAAAGGCTGTCATCTTGTCTCCAGCCTGAATATGCCCCCTGCAACCTAGTCTGTCAGGAGACTGGCAGTAGAATTTGCACTAAACCGCAGTTCCAAAAATTGCCTTCAAAGACCAGGCTTCATTTCCTTCCATTGAAAGGCATTGATTTAAAGAGCAGGACAATTTCTCCATCCCTTTGCCTGGCTTTTAAAGGATTGATTCCCTTATGCAACTCAGGGAGGCAAGAGAAATAATTAATAACTTAAAGAACTTCATCAAATTCCCCTCTTTCTTCTCCAAACTCACTATAAATATACAAAGCATAGATCAGATGGCACTTTGAGAATGAGGGGATGATTTTTTTGGTTTTTTAAAAAGTTAATTAGTAAAGAAAAAAAACACAACCACCGCATTTTAAAGAAAAAATAACTGCTTTTATTTAAAGACGCTTCTTTTCAAGAATATTTTAAACAACAACTATACAGCCTATTAATAATGGAACAGATTTATCTTTTGCGGCCCCAACTATCGCTGATTAAACGAACGGAATATTGGTATGATAGGAAAGTTTAATGAGATCTCATGAACAATTAACAAAAATAGCAATTCCGCATTCTTTCTTTTTAAAAATCTTGTTGGATGATGCACAAGGAAGATTTAGCTTTAAACCGCATGCTGAGAGGCAGAACAAAAGAGGACGGTAAATGCATTTTACTCTTCTTCCTAAAGCCACGATTAGCACTTTGGGATGCTTATTAACATGTATATTGCTTTGACCTGATTTACCACTGCTTCGTATTTATGCCGATGTTTTAAGCAGGTATTCAGCCGGGCACTCTTTCAGCTGCAGTCATGAGCCGTCATCTTCACATATATGCCATCTTTGCTTAAGGCTACGGGTGGAAGTAACTCAGAGCCAGAAGATTAATTAGCCAGCTATTTGACAAATGTCTGATAAATTCATCAAAATGACAAATCAGAGCCACTTGCTGATCTCCTTCCATAGGACATTGGAAACTGCATTACACTGGATCCACCTAGTTCAGTTCTGTCAGTAATGACTGACTGTGGCTCTGTGGGGTTTCAGGACGGAGTCTTTTCCAGCTGTACCTTGAGATACCAGAGATTGGCTTTCTGTATGCAAAACATGTTTGTTGGAGAATAAGGAAGGACCCTCGCACCATTGTTGGAAGAGGGTCTACACTGCTGGCCTGGCCCCTGCAACATCTATTTTCTGGGGAAGGCTGTGTGTGAGTAATTGCTGGTGGGTTGAGATAATAAAATGCTGCCCATCTTACTGGGCTGCCATAGCCAACAAACTATTAAAAACACAATAAAGCACAGAGGTGGAGCATGGGGGGCACCTTGGGGGCCGTGGCCCAGGGCACACATTTGTGAGGGGGCAAACAGGTGTTCCCCCAGCAAGATCCTTCATCAGAGCCTGGCTCCATGCAAGAAGGAGCAGTGCTGTGGTACGTTTACTTGACCAGAGCTCTAACCCCAGGTAGGCCTGACCCGGGGGAGGAGAGTAAGAGAGGGGGCGGCAACACTGCCGCCTGCCCTCCTCGGCTGCGGTGCACCTCACGCTCAGGGCCAGTCGTACATATCCCAGGATCCAAGATCGTTCATTACACCTTTAGCTATAACATGTTACTGAAGGTTCTTTTCAAGCCTCGTATATTCATTCCTTTTGCAATCACCTGCCCTGCACCTGGCTCCTGAAACAAATGTATACGTAATATAAAATCTTTTTCAAACAACAACAACATGCTTATTTTTTAATACATATCTATCCCACTCTTTTGGTTCTCTTGGGGCTGAATTAATATATATATATATATTATTAAAAAACACACCTTAAAAATTAAAAATAGCTATACAATTTTGCTATAGCTGTTACATTAGCTTATTTACTTACTTATTTATTTGTACCTCGCCTTTCTTCCAAGGAGCTCAAGCTGCCATGCTTGGCTCTCCCCCTCCCCATTTAATTCGCACAACAACCCTGTAGCTTAGGCTGAGAGATAGCAGTGACTGAAGGTAGCCCTGCAAACTTCAAGGTTAAGTGGGCATTTGAACCCTGGTTTCCCAGATCCTAGTCCAACACTCTCACTGCTACACCTCCCTGGCTATACTTCTTATAGACTTCCATGTACTTAGGATCAAACCATGGGTCAGCAAACTAAGGTCCGTGGGCTGGATCAGGCCCAATTGCCTTATGGATCCGGCACACGGATGGTCCGGGAATCGCCGCGTGGATCACTAGTGCATGGATCACCAACGTGCGTGTTCTTTCCCTCTCTCTCCATCTCCCATACACGGTGGTGCTTTTTTTTCTCCTCAGGGATGGAGCAATCTTGTCCCACGCCGGGTGCTGTCAATGGCGGGAGTCGGCTCGCCCGCCTGCCCGCCTCAGCAGGGCGGCGCTGTGAAGGGGGCGTGTGACACCGGCTGCTTGTGTCTGTGGCATTTTCCTCCTGCTCCTCCTTCCTCTCCCTTAGTCCGCTCTTCCTTCCTTCTCCGTGCCCCTTTTCTGTGCCGCTTCCTCACACGCTTTCTTCGTCACCGCCTGCCTGCCTGCCTGCCTGCCTGCCTGCCTGCCTGCCTGCCTCTCTCCTTCATTCCTCCCATGGCTTTCAGATGGGTTGTTGCGGTGGCTGCAGCTGCTGCTTGTGGGTTGGCAGAAGGCTCTGTCTTTTTCTCCGCAGTGCCTCCCTGGAAGCAGTGGCAGCAGATGGTGAGTAACAGCACTGTTGACGCCCCAGTTCCCCTACCTCTGTCCGCAGCTCCTCCGCCGGGGCTGCTGCTTTTGTCTTCACCGGCCAACACAGCCTCCTACCCTGCCACAGCGCCTGGCTGGCGGGAGAAGCCCAACTGCGGCTATTGGGACGACAACTGGGACAGGTAAAGAAGAAGAGGAAGAAGGGTTTGGATATGATATCCAGCTTTATCACTACCCGAAGGAGTCTCAAAGCAGCTAACATTCTCCTTTCCCTCCCCCCCCCAACAAACACTCTGTGAGGTGAGTGGGGCTGAGAGACTTTAAAGAAGTGTGACTAGCCCAAGGTCACCCAGCAGCTGCATGTGGAGGAGCGGAGACGCGAACCCGGTTCACCAGATTACGAGTCTACAACTCTTAACCACTACACCACACAGGCTCACCCAGAAGAAGAGATTTATCAGGTGCTTTTGATATTTGGCAGGCATCCTCTCTAAATTTAGTATACCTGAAGGAGCATCTTTGCAGGCAGGTGAAAATCGTTCACCCCCCCAATATAGTCCGGCCCCCCACAAGGTCTGAGGGACAGTGGACCAGCCCTCTGCTGAAAAAATGTGCTGACCCCTGAACTACACATTATGTTCACATAGCCGGCTGCCTTCTTCTTACTTTACAGTAAGTCTCTCCCCCTGCCCTGCCCCAGTTCAAACAATAGTGTGCAGGGAGGGGAGGTTTAATTCTTCTTTTTCCAGCCACGACTGCCCTGAAACTTGCCTCCCAACACGATACTCCTCAGGCTATTCCTAGGATGCTTCTTTCAAACTTCATGCTGAGGTGATGAATGACCTTGGTACCCAAAAGTGGGAAAAGATTCTTGCCACAGCAGCTTCTGGACACAGTAACTTGCATGTCTCTAAGTCGTCCGTAGTAGAAATAGCACTCACTCAATGTGACTTGGGAGCTTTGGAAATGTATTAATTTATAGGAAAGTGCAAGACAATTCTATTGTAGGTTTCAGGGAAATTGATGTACGCAAGAATATTTGATACAACAGAGAAAATGTTAGCCTTGCAAGATAGAAAAGACTTGCAAAATTACACGTTTTTCGAACGCATTTAATTACATTTATTTCCTGCTCCATTTATCTGAAATGTCTTGTGGCAATGAGCATCATACGATTTAGTCACTGGTAGGGCTTTGAAAGGGAGCTGGGCATGTTTAGCCTGGAGAAGAGGAGGTTAAGGGGTGATATGATAGCCATGTTCAAATATATAAAAGGATGTCACATAGAGGAGGGGGAAAGGTTGTTTTCTGCTGCTCCAGAGAAGCGGACACGGAGCAATGGTTCCAAACTACAAGAAAGAAGATTCCACCTAAACATTAGGAAGAACTTCCTGACAGTAAGAGCTGTTCGACAGTGGAATTTGCTGCCAAGGAGTGTGGTGGAGTCTCCTTCTTTGGAGGTCTTTAAGCAGAGGCTTGACAACCATATGTCAGGAGTGCTCTGATGGTGTTTCCTGCTTGGCAGGGGGTTGGACTCGATGGCCCTTTTGGTCTCTTCCAACTCTATGATTCTATGATTCTATGACATGCATTTGAAAACGAGGAGAGGAGAACTCTTTTGGAGCCAAAGCTCACGCAACATGCAACATATCTAAGAGAGGCCACCTGAGTGCCTTCTTTATAATGGGGATAGCCATCTGAATTGTCCACACTAAAGACTGTCAATTACCGTATTTTTTTGTGTATAACATGCCTCCATGTATAAGACTCCGTGTATAAGAACTCCTGTCTTTGCTGCTCCCTTTCTGTTTTTGAGTTGACGTGCTACTGTCATGACTCAGTTTGCAGTTTGGAACTGGATTCTGAACTTTGTATGTGCCCAGGTGATCAGGCCTGAGACTCACAGCCTGAGGTGTTCCTTTGCAAGTGAATGTGGAGATATAAAGATAAACAGCCAGACCGCGATGGAAGTTTAAAAACTTTATTTCCTAACCAAACTTTTACATGGCTAGCTAGGGCAGCCTTTCTCTTACGGGGAGTTAAAAGGGAAATAGAAATGGGATAGAAAGAGCTATCCTATCTAAGCGAAGTAACCCTAATCCACACAAATACCAAGAGTGGGGTGAAACTCATACACACAAAGGATCGTGGCCAGGGATCCTTGTAGAAGCAAAAAATAGAGAAAGGTGAGGCATTGGAGAGGGAGGTGCCTGCAGACACCTGTTGCCTCTTTGGGTTTTGCTACTTCCCTGCTTGGCAGTGAGAGATAGCCAACATGGGATGGAGAAGGAAGTCCTATGCCAAGGATCTGGAATGCCATAAGGTTGCAAAAGTAGCAAATCCATTGCCCCAAACCAGGTTTGTCTCCATATTGTCCTCTTCTCATGCACGGGAACATAATTCATCACGTAGGTCCAAAGCAAATAGCAAAATCCAGAATACTTGCATTACAGTTACAGCTTGATCTTCACCCCTCACTTCTTCGCGCCCCACCCTGTTTTCTTGTTCTCAGCCTCTGTAAGTAAAAACCAATCATAATGCATACATACAAACAAATGTATCCTTTCAGTTATTTAGTTGCCAAGCAGTTGCTAAGGCACTTTATTGGTAAGGTTGAATTGCTCCTGCAAAACTTCGTTTATTATGCTAAGTTTTCAGCCTATCTGGGTTACAGACACTTAATCTTTAAATGAAAGGCAAGGACAGAATTGAGCAGTTTGCTACTTGTACTAAAAGCATTATATGTCATAAAGATTGAATGTGTCATGAGCATAAATGCCTCAGAAAAGCACTGATTTACTAGGTGGCCAAATACACGAGTTTGTCCTGGCACTTCTGCTTTCTTAGGCTTGCAAACTTCCTAGAACCATGTTTCAATAATACAATATGCCTTTTAATTGTGACTCTACTCCCCAAACACAGGTAGATGCCTCAATTTTCTATGGAGTACAGTGGTACCTTGGGTTAAGTACTTAATTCGTTCCAGAGGTCCGTTCTTAACCTGAAACTGTTCTTAACCTGAAGCACCACTTTAGCTAATGGGGCCTCCTGCTGCCGCCGTGCTGCCGCTGCACAATTTCTGTTCTCATCCTGAAGCAAAGTTCTTAACCTGAAGCACTATTTCTGGGTTAGCGGAGCCTGTAACATGAAGCGTATGTAACCTGAAGTGTATGTAACCTGAGGTACCACTGTATTAAACACTTTACCAGGAAAGACCTGCAGAAGAAAAAAATCAAAATCAAAAGTCTAGATCAAGGGTTACCAAACCGTGGTCTGCAGGATTGTTGTTGAGGTTTTTTTCTAAATGACACTGATGGCATGTTTGTGGATTTGTTACTCAACAAGAGGAAGCAGCACATTCATTGCATTGAATACACATAATGATTTTTAATTGTATTTGAATTCCTTCTTTTATTTCTCATATTGTGTTTTATTGCATTACAGTTTGAATTCTATGGAAAAGAGTATCCACACTACAGGAATGGAAAATGCAAATACTGATGATCTCCACATATATTTAAGCATCAAACATGGGTGTCCATGCAGGGAGCAGTCACCTTCCCCATGAACCATATCTCTGAGATTCCTGGCTTCCTTCCTTCCTTCCTTCCTTCCTTCCTTCCTTCCTTCCTTCCTTCCTTCCTTCCTAGCAAGCTTCAAGCATCTGCAGAACCTGAGATATGACACAAAATGTGCAGGCACTATTCTCCCTATTGCCTTTGTGAGAAGCTAGCTAGTTTCCGCCTTTCAGAGCTTTTAGCCAATGATTGAAGTCATCGCAATGACTGACATTTAGGAAAGCAGGTTCTAGCCAATTAGAAGGCTAGAGTGAAACACTAATTATCTAGACCAGGCTTCCTCAAACTTGGCCCTCCAGATGTTTTTGGCCTGCAACTCCCATGATCCCTGGCTAGCAGGACCAGTGGTCAGGGATGATGGGAATTGTAGTTTCAAAACACCTGGAGGGCCAAGTTTGAGAAAACCTGATCTAGACTAAAGGTTTCCATGTCTTTTCCCCACTGACCACTTGAAAGTTGCTGTGGGTCTTGGTGATTTCTGTCCCCCTACATTTAATTGAGTTTTTTTCTGGTACATTTGTCTGTAAATATTGTAACCTGCCTTTTAAGCATGTTTCCCTTTTTTAAAGGGAAATTCCCTTATTCCGAATAGGATTCCTAGCAAGAAAAGGGAAAAGTTGACAGCTATGCTTTTAAGTCTAGGCATAAAATGTGTTAACCCCCCTCCCCAATGTTTTTAGAAGTTCTTATTTTTATCTATAAGTAGGGTCGCCATATATCTAGAATTTCCCAGACATTTTCAGAATATTGCTGCTGCAAGCAGAGTCTGGGTGTAAATCAACGAAATGTCCAGAAAAATCTGGATGTATGGCAGCCCATGTCGGCCATGTTGTTCTTGTCGATTTTCCTCAGAAAAAGCTCAAAAATGCCTAATTTCTTTGGCCAAAATTTGAAAAATAGCTCAACGACTTTTCTGTCCGGATTATGGCAACCCTACTATAAGCTGTCTTGAGGGAAATATGTAAAGAATAAGAATAACAACATACTAAGTAAAAAGACAAGAAAACGTAAACCAAGCCAGGTAAAAATCATCACTAAAATCAATAATACAACCAGTTAATACACCTTCCGCCTACCAGCAGAAGGTCATCAGAGCCGGGTCTTCTTTGGCAAGCAGTTTCAGATATAAAGCCTACATTAGCCAGAACGTTGCTCTGATTTAAAATTGGCTCCCTTCTACTTTCCTCCCATTAATTGGAAGCCGCACTTTCCCAACATACTTCGCTGTCTCCCACACATGTCTATTATTAATGCACCCTTTGTGAATATAGCATCTTCGTTTCATCGCCCCCAGCTTCCTTCCACAATTCCTATACTTTTATGGTTTTGCTTTTGTTAGCATCTTTCCTTTTTTTTTATTAAAAAAAGGTGGTTAAAAGGCTTGCGACATCAATGTCACCCGTTACAAGTGACAAGAAAATTACGTAAAATGCCGCACATGCAATTATAGTTGGGGGCCCTTGTCGGTTTGCGGCATAATACGAATGACATGGCTAATTTTGTGCTCTACCTTTAGTTGCACTTAGGGGGGGGGGGATATTCCATTGTTTCCTGAGCAACAACACGGGTGTCGAACGTTTTGACGCTGCTGTCAGCATCTGGCCTCACGCTAAGCAGGATTAGCGGTGGCTGCCATCTGCAGCGCTTTTCAGGAGGGAGTGCACAACACTGGCTGGCAGGGTAAAAAGGAAGGCCATTGAGCTCAAGGCTGTCACATCCTGTGGCATCCTCTGAGGGCCAGCTTACAGTACTGAATCTCTTCACATTTGTGTATGTAGGGCCGGATTTAGGTTTGATGAAGCCCTAAAATACTGAAGGTAATGGGGCCCTTTATATGTCCAGCTGTCCTTTGTCATCAACAAATTGTTGCTGTTTTTTGTGTTGAATATATGCTATATAGTAATTTAGGGACTTAATAGGTATATAAAGCCATTTGCTTTTTTAACGTGTTTCTTGGAGATAAAATTGTTCCCCACTAAAATTGCTAGTTTCTATCCCAAGATGATGACTGAAGAATATTTAGACCAGCTCTAGTATTTTACTGAAAATGCCAGAATAAATGAGCATCCATCTAGTAAAGGCAAGAGTAGCTAAGTGTGGGTAGCCTTTATTATTCAGCCACAGTTGTGCCAGACTATTGTTAGAAAAATTGTCCCATCCTAAGGCCATGTTGTGTTCGAATTGTTTTCTGGAGTTCAGCAAAATATGTGACTTTGTTTTATTTTGGGTAATGCATTTTTGTGTTGTCCTCCCTCATGTTACCTGTCATAGATGTATTAGGTGTCAATCCTATACTCAATTATACCTGGGAGTAAGTCCTCTTGAACCCAGCGGGGCTTACTCCTGAGTAGGCACACGAAGGATCTTGCTTTATGTCTGTGGCAATAACTGTTAAGTGTGTGTGCATGAATTTCTGATCAGAGACACCATAAAATGAACCCAGTGGTTCCGTAATGATCTATAATGGGTGAGCATCTCTTCTTTATGTTAATGACATCAACTAATGAAATATACAGCGAGCCCATAAAAGCAGTAGGTTTCTGAAGACGTGTTTATGTGAAATGCAAACACAAATTTATTTTCGTGTTTTTTTGTGAAAAACTGTCATGCGTTGAAAGGAATGTTGTTAACTGTCTGTCAATAGTTAGTAATGCCATCCTATTAGCTGCATTGAAGTGCATAAAAAATGCGAGAACGGCAATATATATCCTTCTTAGATAGGAAACTCTCAGTTTCCAGATATATTTCAAGAGTTTGGGCTCTGATTCACCCTGTTTTGAGCCTCTTCAGGTCTTCCATCAGCAAGTAAAATAGTCACATGAGGAGGGGCGAGAGGAGTCATGTGATGAGTCACATGAGGAGGGGCAAGGTGAGGGGATGAATGTGCTAGCTCCTCCCTTATAGTCATTCCTGTTTGAGGGCTTCCCACTGCACCAACGCCTAGAAATCAACCGAAGCAACGATGAGGATGGTTGAGATTGTGTGCGCTGTCTTGCCCCCAAAATTGAGGGGGCTGGAACCATGTGATGTCAGCTCACTGTGTGAACACACCCCATGGCGTGCCGACATCACTCACACACACCAGGAGGGGTGCTGCTGTGTTGTGTGGCCACCCCGTGGCTTGCACACATGACACAAACAAGCCCAACGGCATGCGCACACAGCCGCTGCAGAACTTTGAGTGGAGTCGGCCCCCTCACTGAATTTGGCCCCCTCCCTAGATGGTGTGCCTGGTTATGCACTTATCCCAATGACCCCCTGTGGTGATCACACAGGGTCCCCGGATGTTTGACGGTCTATTGATCCCTGTGCCACCACTGTGCTCGCTTCCTTGCTGCCACCAACCCGTTACTCTCGGGTACACACTGAGTCCAGACAGTTGTTTAAATTGACCCAAATAAACAAGTTTATTTTATAAGTATTAACAAGTTTATGGTTTCTCAGATAATATTCTGGTCAGTTTCTTAACTTTAGTTTCTTTACTGGCCTATACCTTCCTAATACCTTCTGACTGATTATCTCAACTGTTTGACTGACTGCTCTTAGCAGATTCTCTCACTCTCTCACATCAGACTAGCCCAACCCACAGACTTATCCTCTCTCTCTCTTTAACTCCAGACTCTTCTTAACAACTCTAACTCTAACTCTAACTCCTTCCCTTGGGTTCCTTTTGGTTAGGCATTTTACAATTAGTTAACCCTTTCCTTATGAACCCAGTATGATGTCACACACCTAGGAGGGCAAACGCCACCCCCCCCATATGATTCTTGACCTGCTGATGGGACACTGAAGAGGGCTTTAGAAATAGACCAAAGTGCGGTTCTTCTCACACAGTGAGGAAATGATCTCATCTTCAGCATCCCCTTTTCAATTACTTCCCTTGCTCCCATCTTACCCCAAATTCCTTGGCATGTAAAAAAAAAAAAAAAGCATCTTGCATGGACTTGCTTAGGACATCTAGTCTGGACAGCAATCTTAAACATATCTGGAAAGTATGTTCCAGGTACTTCTGAGCACACATAAATAGGACTGGGCTCCCTCCTTTCTGGTATAAAAGACTTGGAGTTTCCCTCTTTTCCAACTGCCCTCTCTTTTGTATCTGTTCAAAGCTCATCTCTCATATGTTGTAAATGATTGTATGGGATAATCATGCACAGCTCTCTCCCGAGAGCCAGTCCCAAACTAGGACTGCATCATTCCATAGTGTAATGGTTCTAGGGGTTGCTCGTGCGTAAGTTGTTGCCACACCTGGCTGGGTTACCTGGGTGAACCCTTTCTGTCCGGACAGCACCCATCCATGGCTGTCTCAATCACTGGCAGAATCCGTCAGTGGGCGTTTCTTGAACTTCTTCCAGCAAAGAAGTTCTTTGACGCCTAGTCTCCTCCTACTCTCCCTGCACGGAAGTCTTCTGCGCAGGGAGGGTGTGGGCAGCGGAGGACCCGTGCTCTCCCTGCTGGTCTCGGGCGAGGAGTCCTGGAGCCCCCTCGCCGATTCCCCCATCTGCCCCCCTTCTCCACTGGTGCTACGCTGATTTCCTTCCCCAGCAGATGGGCTGCCTCTCTCCCTACTGGGACCCTCTCCGGCATCCCTCTGGAGCCTTCCCTCCGCCTCTGGCTCCAATGGCAGTTCCCTGACACATAGGTTATGTAGTGACCTCATGGAACTGAGGGAAAGGGGCATTGTTAGTTCAGATGGGAACAGCAGGGAACATAGGGCCACCCTCTTAATCAAGAATGGGTTAATATGTGTGACTCTCCTGCCCCGCATGTGTTACTAGGCAAACATGTGGCATATGAATCTTTAAAAAGTCTAAAACAATACTCATGCTTTCCATATTTATAAGTAAAAGGTTGCCCTGGGGGAAGGTGGGAGGTGGTGTTGCTTAGCAACCAGCAATTTTAGTCTGGAATTTTTTTATATAAAAAAAAGCCTCATAAGAACAGAGCAGATGGAAGGGGTAAGGGGATATGTACCTGGTGACTTGGAGCGAGAAACAAGAGAAGGAATTAGCGGGAATGAAACAAGGAGCTCAAGTTTCTTAGGAGGACTCCGGATAAGAGTTCTTTAAGATCTACTGATGTACTTTTCTTTACTGTGCCACACTGAAAACTTCACTCCTGAAGTAAGGCTTGCCAGATCAGACCATTTTCATTTGGTGTAGGTTTCATTTGTGCTTCATGATAGGCTTAATCCCCTCTTCTTCTTTTTTGCAGATTAAAAAAAAAATGAAACAAATTGTATTCAAATGGTTTACATTTTGTATGTATCCTTTCCCTAAACTACACATTTTGGTATGGTTTTCAGTATGTAGTACCCCGTAAACTGGATTATGGACAAAACTAGAAAACTAAAAATAGAGAGTTCTAGAAAGACATCTATTTCTGCTTCATTGACTATACAAAAGCCTTTGACTGTGTCGACCACAGCAAACTATGGCAAGTTCTTAAAGAAATGGGAGTGCCTGATCACCTCATCTGTCTCCTGAGAAATCTCTATGTGGGACAAGAAGCTACAGTTAGAACTGGATATGGAACAACTGATTGGTTCAAAATTGGGAAAGGAGTATGACAAGGCTGTATATTGTCTCCCGGCTTATTTAACTTATATGCAGAATTCATCATGCGAAAGGCTGGGCTGGATGAATCCCTAGCCGGAATTAAGATTGCCGGAAGAAATATCAACAACCTCAGATATGCAGATGACACAACCTTGATGGCAGAAAGTGAGGAGGAATTAAAGAACCTTTTAATGAGGGCGAAAGAGGAGAGCACAAAATATGGTCTGCTGAGGCTCCAATACTTTGGCCACCTCATGAGAAGAGAAGACTCCCTGGAAAAGACCCTGATGTTGGGAAAGATGGAGGGCACAAGGAGAAGGGGATGACAGAGGACGAGATGGTTGGATAGTATTCGCGAAGCTACCAGCATGAGTTTGACCAAACTGCGGGAGGCAGTGGAAGACAGAAGTGCCTGGTGTGCTCTGGTCCATGGGGTCACGAAGAGTCGGACACGACTAAATGACTAAACAACAACTAGCCTGCTGCCCTCTGTTGTAATGAAGGACACTCCCACCATTGAATTAAGATCCAGTTGCCTTCTGATCTGCTTCTGTAAGTGTAAAGAGGAGGCTGCCATCTTGTTTTCCACCACAGGGGCCAAGTAGAGATTTTCCTCACCTATCAATCCGCAGTCAAGAAATCTCCTTTTCCTTCTCTAATCATCTTTCCCCCTTACCTGAAACGGTTCATGTAGAAAACCCGATAATTTCCTCAAGGATAAGTTGGCAATTTACCAGTTGTTCCTATTTAATCTTAACCATTGGCATGTGTGTTTAAGCCTAATACATGCTTTGAGTCTGGGTAACGGAGGCGTAATCTTTGTCGCTAAAGAAAAAGCCACCTTTGCCATTATCGTTCTGCACCTAAATCACCCCTTAATATTAAAGCAAAGGAGTGTTTGTTTTTCATAATGACTTGTTAAAATATTCAGTATAAAATGCAAATACAAACGTGTACTCTCCTATGGGCTACCAAAGGTGATTTGTCAAAAATGATCACACTCATTTCCTTTCCTCCACAGGCAGAAAATTAACACTGAAACACTCGACTTTGCTATAGTAACTTTTCCCTGTATTTGCTTGTTTATAAGCCCAGAGAGCAATTTCCATTTATTCACTGTGAGCCTGGGAGGAGGGATTGAACCTCTCCTTGGCACTTTGTCGTCGTACTGTAATGTCAGCATCCATTATAAACAGCAGATGTTTGGTAATGATAATTTAGTAATGAATAGGTGTGTGTGGAGCCCCCTGAGGAATTTCTCCGCCTGAAAATGCTTCCCTCGAAATTCTTCAGGAACCTCCACGTTTGCTTGGCATTTTTGCTTCAGGTAAAATATGGCGGCAACCAGTGCTTTTTTTTTCTTAAAAAAATGTTTCGGGGTACTCTCATTTTGACTCAAGAAAATCACCATTTTATAGTTCAAATCGGGAAAGATAAATACAGTGGTACTTCAGTTTACAAACTTGATCCTTTCTGGAAATCTGTTCTTAAACCGAAACCATTCTTAAACCCAGGCGCGCTTTCCCTAATGAGGCCTCGCCGCCGCCAGTGCCCTTCCACCATTCAGATTCTGTTCTTAGACTGAGGTAAAGTTCTCAAACCAGGACACTCCTTCCGGTTTTGCAGAGTTGGTAAACCAAATCGTTCTTAAACTGGACTGTTCTTAAACCGAGGTACCACTGTACCATAAATGGATGAAAGTACAAATGTTTACAAAATGTTTAGGGTTATGTGTACCCCTTCGTCCCCCCAGAAAAAAAGCACTGGCGGCAACTCTTATGATGTAATCCAGCACAATGACGCCAAGGTTACTAGCACTGCAGTCATTTTACCAGTAGTTATTACATGGCAGGAGAAGATGCATATTTAAAAAGTTCTCTGTTTATGTAGGCAGTGGCATCGCAATGGGGGGCTGGGGTGGTGGTTTGACCCAGGTGCCATGTCTGGGGGTGTGTGACAAGAAGGCACCCCGCAGGGGCTCGCGGCGGCACAAGCAGCCATCGTGCCACTGCAGCCGCATGTGGAGAATCTTCCGTTCGCGGCTGCAGCTGCGAGTAGAGGATCCCAGTGCCAGCAGCAAACCACTATGTACAGTGCATGTGCGGTGTCACATGCATGCGCCGTACATGACGATGCCGCACATGAGCTGTACATAGCGGTTTGCCGCCGGCACCGCTCAAGCACCGTACGGCCGGTGGTGGGATCCCTTTGTCACCGCTACAGCTGCATGTAGAGGATCCTCCGTTCGTGGCTGCAGTGGCGACGGGGGGATCCTGGCACCGTCCTTACGGCACTAGAGGGGCGGCGCCAGCAAACCGCTATGTACAGTGCATGTGCGGCTTCGCTATATATGGCGCATGCACCCTACGTAGTGATACCCTGCCCCGAGTGTCACGACACCTTTGTTCACCCCTGTATGCAGGGCACCTCCATGTGGTCTATGCACCCACACACATTGGCCACGTCTCTCTCAAGCATGCACAAGATGCTTATCAGAGGGTCTGAGTCCCTTGGTGTCAGAGCAGGAGGGCAGTCCTTACTGCAACAGTGACCTAAGTGCAAAACTTTCTTTTTTCACATAGAAGCAAATGGGAACTTGCTCTCCAACAGCTACTGGACTCCCAACACCCATTAGCTCCAACCAGCATGTGAATGGCCAGGGATGATGGGAAATAGTTTTCCAGCATAATTTCAAGCCCTCCAAGTGTCCCTATTTTCCAGAGATGTTCTGGATTTAGAGAAGCCATCTCGGTTTCTAATTTGATCACAGAATGTCCCTATTTTCAATGGAGAAATGTTGGAGGACATGGAGTTATCAGACCCCCAAGCCGTCTGAAGGCAATGCTGTATAGGGAAGCTTTTTTTAAAATGTTTAATATTTTATTATGTTTTCATATATGTTGGAAGCTGCCCAGAATGGCTGGGGTAACCCAATAAGATGTGTGGGGTATCAGTAATAAAATTATCATTATGGAATGGGACATCCCTATTTTCATGGGAGAAAGATCGGAGATTATATAATTTAAATGACTATTGCTCTTTGTTCCCTGCTGTCAGGGTGCTGTCAGTGGCTCCCAGCTGGTTGCCCAGAAAGTATGAAGACAATAAAAAGTTACAGCCTTACAGTCCGTTTTTCTTTCAAACTTTACGGAGAGAGGCTATAGAACCCATCCTCTTGGATAATGGCATTGTTCTGTTTGAATCTCTATGCCGTCTCTCCCACTTCCACATTTTTGTCATCATCATCACTTCCTGTACAGGTGCTGCTATGTGCCCTCTGTCTTTGAGCTCTCTGCTCTCCTACTTTTAAGGCTCGCCGGGTTCTGGGAGATGGAGGGTCTGGAATGCTTTCTAATGTCAATGTGTCAGCCAGGTGTTGTTCTGACTCTCCCATGATTTCCCAACTTTACCCCCTCATCTGCCTCTGAGCTGCTACCTCCCTCAAACCCTTGTTGTAAATCTATACTGTCTTCCTCTTCCTCCTCCCTGAAAGGGTCAGGGTGGGGACACGGTCTCTACCATTCCTCCTCTGCCCAATCCCTGACAATTAGTTTTCTTTAACAGTGGAAGCAGGTTTTCAGATTATACACAACTCTTCTTCAGGCTTTGATTATGAGAGCAAAAATGAACATCCAATAGTCTAGATAGAAGCAACTGGGTAGTCAGGTGGATGGTTACTTGGCTGCAGAGGTTTACTGGCCATTGCTGTTGGCATGGAGATAGTCTAGGTTGAATGCAAAGATGCCATTCTGATGTCATGTGTGATGTCACAAAAGCAGTTAACAGTCAGATGGCATCTCAGCACTGTCAAGATGGATCGCCACAATAGGTGATAAATAGTTTTGTTTGGGGGATATATTAACTTTTACTATTGGGGGAAAGTTTTAGATTGGATTGCCAGCTTGTAACCCATTAAGTTGAGGCCAATAGATATACATTCACAACCCTGTACCCATCAAATAATCAACTTTATGGGTGAATTTGGGACTGATTCCTACAACCACATTTCCTTTCTCCACTCTATAGCAGCTTTTTCTCTGTAACTGGGGGGGGGGGGCAAGAAGGAGAAGATAAGGAACCAGGAATAAGATCTAGATGAGTATTGTAAGGATCTAAGCTTTACAAGTGAGGGGGCTAGGAAGATGGCTTTGTGGTCCATGATAGGAATGATAGGTGCTTCATATTATTGAATTCCTGTTCCACAAAGAGGAAGATTTTGAGCTCTTTGCTTTCCTACTTTTAAGGCCCGCCACGTTCTGGGTGATGGGGTTGGGTGCTCATCTCACTTTCAGGATGAGGGAGCCGGCATTTGTCCACAGACAACTTTCCGGGTCATGTGTCCAGCAGGACTAAACTGCTTCTGGCACACAGAGGTCCGTGATGAGTGCCAGAGCACACAGAAATGCCATGTATCTTCCCGCTGCAGCGGTACCTATTTATCTACTTGTGCTGGTGTGCTTTCAAACTGCTAGGTTGGCAGAAGCTGTGACAGAGCAATGGGAGCTCACTACATTGCGGGGATTCAAACCGCTGACCTTCCAATCGGCAAGCCCAAGAGGCTCAGTGGTTTAGACCACAGTGCCACTCACTGTAGAGTAAAATGGGTTCCTTTGCCATGATTTGCTCTTGATGAAACCCAAACTGCCACCACCACCCCTTGCCCGCATTATATCCTGTGGCTGCTAGTTCTCATAATGTTCTCTGATCATTTACCACATAGTAATCTCTTAATACTTATAAAGCTTTCCCATCAAGAATTCCTAGTATTATGCCTATTTTGCTCTAGTCCTCTGGGATCTTCCTATCTTCCAAGAGATGAAGAGCATAATTGCCCATGACTCCATGATTACTGCACCTATTTTTCCCCCCTCTTACTCTCGGGCAAATTTCATTTAGACTCTTCTGACATCTGAACATCCATAATAACTGAATACATTCATTAATCTGTATCTTCCCTTTACAGGCCTGCAGCTTTCCTTGTTAACGTTGACTAAAAGCCTGGCTTGGGCCTCCATTTTGTCACCTCTTATTGCTTTGTGTTCCTTACATTACAATCGTCTCATGTTTTCCGTCCCACAGCTTTAAAGCCTTGCCTTACATCACCATATTTCCAAGCTTTGTATTACTAATTGCCATTCTTTTCATAATTTTTGTCTTCCTAATGCCGCGGTCGCTCGCTCCTCTTTTGTGCTCAGCTGAAGTAATCGTGTGTCTCCTCTCTGTAAAAGCACTTTCAATTCTCAGCTAATTAAAAGCATTTCTTATATGACCATGCTGATTTCTTCCTCGGTCTTTTTATTTTTCTCTCCTTTGGCAAAATGGCTTCCTGCTATCAACATCGTGCTTCTCTTGAACCTCAGTCCTGAGCATGTGGGGAAAGTCCTGAGCATGTGCTATGTACACATAACTTGCTTTCAGGTAGCTGTGCTTAGGACAATGGCTTTGGAAATAGGGAGAGAACTATTGGCTGGTCACTTGGGTTGAGAACAGAGACTAGGAGTGCCCAACAACCTCTCAGAAGACATTTTCTGAGGGGTTTGTTGTTGTTGTTTTCTTACCACACTTGGACAAAGATGGATCTAGGCACATTACTAAGCTACGTATCTGGTCCTTCAGAAGGAATACAACCCCATCTCGGGGGTTGTGCTGACAAGCAGTCAAACTATTCTCATCCCCCCCCCCCTCAGAGTTGCCATCTTGCTGGGGTCCATTACTGTTGTTGTTTCCTGTATTTGAAACCCTCCTGAGCTCTCCTAGGACATGAGGTCTCCTCACCATCTCACTAACAAGTATTACCAGATAGCTTACCACAACTCCTTCAATAAAGAAACAGTTCAGCTCTTTAATACCCCATTTCCCTTATTTTTGGTAGTAAAGAATCTATATTTATTGCACTACAAATTCACTATGAACACAAATACGACATAATGAAGACTATCTCTTTTTTATGCTGGGCAATATGTGTGTAAGTAAGAGCTGGGACAAAATTACACATAGTGTTTTGTGAACATTTATCCAGGGAAACCACCCCGTGTTGATTTGGATCATTTTAAGCAGAGGTTATCGGTCATGGATGCTCCAGTTGAGATTCCTGTATTGCAGGGGCTAGACTAGATGAACTGCCATCTTCTGTGTATAAATCAATTTAACACAGATTCTTCTTCCATCCACAGCTGAAGTGATGCAGGTGTCAGGAAGATATCTCTGCCCTGCTACACAGGCCGCTACTGAATGGTATGATATCATTGTGGAGAAGGCACCAAGTAACTGCATCCAAAAAGAGGCCATTTCAAGTAGAGAGCTAGTGTAGTGTAGTGGTTAAGAGCGGTAGACTTGTAATCTGGTGAACCGGGTTCACGTCTCCGCTCCTACACCTGCAGCTGCTGGGTGACCTTGGGCTAGTCATACTTCTCTGAAGTCTCTCAGCCTCATTCACCTCACAGAGTGTTTGTTGTGGGGGAGGAAGGGAAAGGAGATTGTTGGCCACTTTGAGACTCCTTTGGGTAGTGATAAAACAGGATATCAGATCCAAACTCTTCTTCTTCTTCTGGCCTTGCTAACATATAGGTAAAGGGACCCCTGACCATTAGGTCCAGTCGTGACTGACTCTGGGGTTGCGGCGCTCATCTTGCTTTATTGGCCGAGGGAGCCAGCGTTAGTCTGCAGACAGCTTCCAGGTTGTGTGGCCAGCATGACTAAGCCGCTTCTGGCGAACCAGAGCAGCACATGGAAACGCCATTTACCTTCCCGCCAGAGCGGTACCTATTTATCTACTTGCACTTTGACGTGCTTTCAAACTGCTAGGTTGGCAGGAGCAGAGACCGAGCAACAGGAGCTCACCCCGTCGCAGGGATTTGAACTGCCAAACTTCTGATCGGCAAGTCCTAGGCTCTGTAGTTTAACCCACAGCGCCACCCGTGTCCCATATAGACGCTAACATATAGAATAGCTTAAATCTGAAAGTGGTAACCAGAGCAGACTGAATAGGGCAGGGGCAGTGTGGAAGACCTCTAGAACACTGGTTTTCAAAGTCTATGGAGATTCTTCGATCCCCAAAAAGCTTATTGCTTTTACTCAGGGAGATGTTTCATTAGTGGTGGGTGCACGTCCTAGAAGATGTCCCAGAATGCTTTGTATTCTGGGCTACCCCACATGTTTGAAAACCACTGCAAAAACACATTATAAGCAATATTATATATAAGATTCCAACATTTTGTTTCTTGAGCTCTTCTGTCCTATCCTTCTGCTATCATTCCCCATGAGGTTTAGTCTCTTCTTGAAGGTGTCATGGTTTGCACCAAAAACCCAGGGCAGAATTCTATGGAATGGCCAACAGCAGCTTAGCTCAGATCCTTTGCACGAACATCTCTGGTATCTCACCAATCAATTTCTACTTTGGTTTATATATTTATATTATGGGGTACATTAGGTTTGAAATAGGAGAGTGAAAGTTTGGAACATGTCTTAGAAACGAGCGTGTGAGTTCCAGGGCCCTCTCATCAAATCCTGGTTTTGGTATCATAGATACCAAATGGAACATCTTTTAATGAAAACCAATTGTGTTTCCCAAGGATGTTTGGTGCATTGTGATGCCAATCTATTCACACACCATAATGCAAGTTATGGAGCTATTTTTTAAAGAAGAAGAGCATGAAATGGCATGTCTGTAATAAAGTGATTTTCTATAAGGCCATTTCTTGCATTGTTCCAGATCAGTCTTGGAAATAAAATGTTAGAGCTCTCGATTCCTTCTCTGTGTTGCTCTAATGTGCAGTTCAAGGTAGTTTTCATTTTAGTTTTCACTGGTTTGAATGGCTGAATATTCAAACACAGTTTGTGATGGGAATGTACTGTTTTCCATAGTGGTCCTTCTAGCTGAAGTGAGCAGCTGTGTGCTACTTACGCTGTGTTTCTTCTTCCTTTTAAAGTATGCCTTCCAATGCAATATGTGAAGGAAACAAATAATACAGACCTAAATTATATGCATGATGAGGATCACAGGCACTCATCCAAACTATTGCCTTCATAGTCATAAAGAGCACAATTTAAGTCAAGGTTCCTTTTGTCTAGACTTTCTGGGAATATGCCATGATTATTTACATTCTGCATAGGATTTTAATGGTTGGTTTTCTTTGTTTCCTGTCCATTGTATTTTATTGCTTTTATCATGTTGTATCCTTGCCCTAGAACCATTGACAAAGGGCAGGTATTAAATAAAATACTAAAATAAGGTAAAGAAAGGTAATGGTGAAGGAGCTCTGGACGGTTAAGTCCAGTCGATTTTGACTATGGAGTGCGGCGCTCATCTCGTTTCAGGCCAAGGGAGCTGAAATTTATTATTATTATTATTATTATTATTATTATTATTATTATTATTATTACCCCACCCATCTGGCTAGGTTTCCCCAGCCACTCTGGGTGGCTTCCAACTGAATATTAAAAACAATACAGTATCAGACATTAAAAACTTCCCTAAACAGGGAAAAGTAAAATACAGTTGTTTATTGCCTTGACATCTGCTGGGAGGGCGTTCCACAGGGCAGGTGCCACTACCGAGAAGGCCCTCTGTCTGGTTCCCTGTAACCTCGCAGCGAGGAAACCACCAGAAGGGCCTCAGCGCTGGACCTCAGTGTCCGGGCTGGATGATGGGGGTGGAGACGCTCCTTCAGGTATACAGGATCGAGGCCGTTTAGGGCTTTAAAGGTCAGCACCAACACTATCTGCAGACAGCTTTTCCAGGTCATGCGGCCTACATGACTAAAACTGCTTTTGATTCAAGGGACACTGTGATGGAAGTCAGAGCACATGGAAATGATCTTTACCTTCCTGCTGCAGCAGTACCTATTTATCTACTTGCACTGCTGTGCTTTCAAACTGCTAGGTTGGCAGGAGCTAGGACAGAGCGATGGGAGCTCACCCCGCCACCCGGATTCGAACTGCTGACCTTCCAGTCAGCAAGCTCAAGAGGCTCAGTGGTTTAGACCACAGTCCCACCCGCATCCCTAATAAAATAACATAAAATAAACCCTGGAGCCTGACTTGGACCAATACATGACCAAGGGACATATAAACAGAAATAAAGAATAAAGTGTTATTATACATGGGTAAAGTATTTTCAGTGTTGTTCTAGGCTATGAAGGACAACAGTCAACTCTTAAATCATATCTGGAAATATGGGATAAAAGTCTAGTTGATATTAATAGCATGGAGCTGATAAAACTATACCTGGTATAGGTGCTTATAGAAAAGCAGGTGTTCAGAAAAAGTGTTCCAATATGTCCCAGACACTGCTATCCTACAGCCAAACTAGACCTTAAATGTGTCCTGGAGTTTGCCACTACAAATCTCTTCAAATATTTAAATAGGATAACTAAATTGGGATCGTATGGGGGGGGGGGGGGTTTGCACTTGCCATGGTCCTCATCAGAATTATCCCCATGCCAGATATTCTGGGGTTTCTTTTTAAGCTACTCAGTGCCAAATTATGCAACAAACACTGGCTCCTCATTTTCTAACATAAGAGAACTTTTTTTCCAGCATGCAGAGTCCTGCAAATTCCATCATCATCATCCTTTACCGCATTTGTTGTCCACTTTATTTTAAAAAAATCCCGAGGAGACTTAATAACCAGCAGGTAAAATCTATTAAAAGCCATTAAAAAGAAGAAGAAGAAGAACACAGCATACTATGCAAAATTTTTAAAATGTTCATTTAGCAATACAATAGAAGGGCAAGTCCTACATCGCCACCCTAAAAGATGAGCACCACAATAGAGGCCAATGTAAACACAAAAGCCTGAGTAAATAAAAATGTTTTAGCTTGTTGCCTGAAAGTTGACAAGGAAGATGTCAAATGTTCTACCCTTGGGACAGCATTCCACAAACAAAATTAAAAGGCGTTTTAATTAAGTAAGGGATCATGCTTTGCTCAGTATATAGAAGTACTCTGTTGCCTTCTGCTAGTGCCAGGTATTGCAGAAAAACTGATGCATGCTATATGTATTGATCCAAATTTGGTCACCTCCACATGACTCTCATTCTCAATGGGATCGCCTGATGAATCATAGCCAAAATGGCAGCTGCTGCATGAGTTGTAGCCAAAGTTATAGCCACCCAGAGTGGCTGGGGCAACCCAGTTAGATGAGTGGGGTACAAATAATAAATGATGATAATGCACATGAATCATTGTCAAAATGGCCATTACCATTGAATCATAGCTACATCAGTGGTTGCCTCTAGACTCACAGTTGATTATGAGACTCGTAAAAAAAAATGGTGATCACCATGGGACTTGTGCCCCAAACAGTGGCTGCTACAGATCTTGTGGCTTCATGACTTAGAGCTGAGCACAGGCTGCCCCTGATCACTGGGTGATCCCATCAGTGAAAATGAAAAATATTTCCTGGGTGACCACTGCATGAATTGTAGCTGCCTGAAAGGAGCCCAGATTCTCTGACCTGGCACATATCAATATGTTCCCCTAACCCAAGTGTGCAGACTCACCTCTACGTAAGTTCAGTTTGTGTGTTTATGGTGGTAGTTCACTTCATGAGTGCCTGGTTCCAGATGGCTTCCACCTCTTCCCACCATTGCCTCAACATTGCCTCCACTGGGCTTTTCCCTGGCGAGTGCTTCCTTGCAGAGCTGCCTCTTTTGGCTGCTTCGTGGAGGCCTCAATCTGATGGCCAATTAGAGGAATGAACCAGTGGAAGCTGCAGCAAACACTGGTGTGGTGCTGTACCTTGACTTAACATACCTGCAGAGTGGGCCAGAGAATCAGAGTTGTCATTCTAGTTCACTTGGCCAGTCACACCTCGCTCAACACCGACAGATCCAGGGATTGGTTCCTGCTTGCCAGCAAATCATAAAATTGTAGAGCTGGAAGGCTTTCAGACCATCATCAAGTCCAACCACCTGCAATGTAGGAATCTCAACTCAATGGAAGACAGCATGTGGGTCTTCTTATGGAGTCACCCTCCACACCTTTATTGGGTAAGGCACACCAAGAAGGACCTCTGATGAAGGCCAGCAGGACCCAGGTTTATTCATGTGGAGATAGGTGGTTCGTGAGCAACAGGGGTTCTGAGTTGCAAAAGGCTTTACAAGTCAAAACCAGCACTTTGAATTGAGCCCAGAAACCAATCATTAGCTAGTTCAGTTAGGGCACTAACTGGTTTCCATAATCAATCTGAAGTGCTGGTTTGGACCTATATAAGCCACCTATGGCTCAGGACCTGTTGTGTTCTAGTCCATGAAGAAACTTGCCACCTCATTTGATATTTGTGTGATGTACAGGGTGGTTGGAACATGCCTTACAAATGAGCTTGAGTTCCAGCACCTCTCCTTTTCAGAAATTAAATCCTGGTTATAATATATGAGATTTGCTTCCTGAGTAAATCAGTGCTGATGGGCTGTGTAGAAAAACAGCCATTTAAATGCAGATTCATATGAGGGAGGTATAAGAGGCACATGGGGAGTTCAAGTGCAGTATTACCATAAGACGTCTCCTGAGAAGGAAAGCAAATGTCTTCATGGCGGGGGATGCAATGTAGGAGGTCACGAGCGGGAGAAGAAAACACAGAGATTGAAATGTAGGCCATCATGGCTTTACAAAATGCCTTATTGGTTCAAAGGATACATGCTTCTCATATGACAAGAAGTGGTTTATTTAGTGAATTTCAAGGCACGTGTCAGAGGATAGCAATGGTAACATGATTTAATCAGTAGTATCTTAGAAACAGAAGAAGAGGAAAAGTAAAGAGGTTATTATACCCTAATCTAGGAGAGTGATAAGTAGTTATGGAGAAAATTTGGCACACTTTATTGCATTCAAAATAATTAAAAAGATTCTTTGGCAATGAGCGTCGGTGACTGGGAAAGCTTGATGGAGAACAGCTAAATAATTGGGTTGGCAGGTATAAACGAAAATTTCAGAAAGTGGTTTTGAGAAAGGCAGGCGAGAGGATAATTGTGGGAAATTAAAATGGCCGCCCTCAGCCAGCTGTCACTGCTCAGAGCACTACTACTGCTAACCACCACTGCTGCCAGGTATGCTTGCTAGGGCACACCCACAGAGACACACCAGGCACCTCCTCAAACCAAAAGTAACTATACCAACATTCCTTTATGTCAGGAGCGGGGAACCTGTGGTCCTATAGTTACTTGCTGTATAGCTTAGTTGGTTAGAGCAGTGTTTCCCAACCTTGTGCCTCCAGCTGTTTTTGAACTACAACTCCCATCATCCCTGACTAGCAAGACCAGTGACAAGGGATGATGGGAATTGTAGTCCAAAAACAGCTGGAGGCACAAGGTTGGGAAACACTGGGTTAGAGCACGGTGCTGATAAGGCCACGGTTGCAGGTTCAGTCCCCATAAGGCACAGCTGCATATTCCTGCATTGATGGGGTTTGGACTATATGATCCTTCCAAATCTATGATTCTATTATTCTTGCTGACTACAATTCCTATTGTCCCTGATCATTGACCACCCTGGCTTGGGCTAATGGGAGTTGGAGTCCAACAACTGGAAGGCTACAGATATCTCATCCCTGATTTAGGTACATTATCTCGTAGTGAGTGAGAAGCGGTAGTGGCGACTTTCATCAAGTATCCTTCCCAGCTAAGATAGCATGTATTGCTCTCATCTATGATCTAATCCACCTTGAAGCCTATTTACACAATAATTAAGTTCATGATAGATGCATATTTTTTTAAAGGTGCATGCTTATACTATTCACTGAGGACAGAATGGATTGGTCATGGACTCTTGATCCTGACCACTGTTTGAGTCTGGACTTCATAGGTGCATGCTAACTGATGGACACCCTGATTGTGAAGGCTCTTGTCGTTCAAGAAAACATGTTCTGACAGCTGCCAAAGTTTACTGATGCAGAAGAGACTGGCGTCTCCCATCTCACCTCTCCACTCCCATCACCTGGCTCATGCCTGCCACACCAGGCTCAAAAAACTAGAGTCTGCCTAGCATTACTCAAAGTCTCGTTTTTTTTTATTTGACTCTGATTGATTGGTTATTACAGTTGTTTTTTTTTATCTGTAAGAAAGCTAGTTGGGTGAAAATAAAGCAGGAAGGAATCTTAACCCACTGTAATAATATGTATCCCTAGGTTTCCAGAAAATGTGGCTATAAAGGGGTTGGATGCTAGCTGTAATATCCTGTTCCAGGCTCCAGACTATTATGATTTGTTGAGCACAGGAGGAACCACAGTGGGGCAGGAAAGCTGAAATAATGTCAATATATTTCACATCTGGCAACCAATGCACCCCTTTGGTTTCAGATAGTACATAGGTAGACAAGTCTTAAAAGCCCCGGACACAAAATTTCATGGCCATAGCAGCTATGGTAGCTCATTTACCAAAAGTACAGTGGTACCTCGGGTTACATACGCTTCAGGTTACAGACTCCGCTAACCCAGAAATAGTACCTTGGGTTAAGAACTTTGCTTCAGGATGAGAACAGAAATCGTGCGGCGGCGGCCCATTAGGTTCAGGTTAAGAACAGTTTCAGGTTAAGACCGGACCTCCAGAACGAATTAAGTATGTAACCAGAGGTACCACTGTAACGTATTTAGCATTAACTCTGGAAGTGTATACTTGATTCTGACCAAACTAAGCCTCCCAGTGCTCAATACATCACTTCTGGTAAATGAGCCAGCATAGCCACTAGAAGGATGTGAAAATTCATCTCTCAGGCTACCCATTGGTTGCCAGATGTGATTCCCCCCCCCAGCTCTTCTGCCCCACCACCAATGTGGTGCTCTTCAGATGTTGCTGGACACCCAACTCCCATCACCTCTATCCATTGGGATGACTGGGGCAGATGGGAGATGGAGGGCACTACCATCTGGAAGAGGATGCCATATTCAATTCACTAAACAATTCAACGGTTCATTTAAAATACATAAAAAATGAACATAAAGCCGGTCAGTACATCTATTAGCATTACTCAATGCCTTCACATTGTGAAGTAGTCCATGCTGAGGAGCATCAAACAATCTCCTTTCTACATTTTCTACCAGTTTACTAGTTTTGGAACTTAACAGGCAGGGGCGCGACTTGAGCCCCAGATAATGGTGCCCAAAGTGCATGACGGGGCACCAGAAGCCAGGTTCTGAGGTCTCGCGAGGCCTCGGACGTGACTTCCAGTGCTTCACAAGGCACCAGAAGTTACTTTGGGGGCCCTGTGGTGTGGGTGCTGAGCATCCACAACAAAAAATGTGGGTGCTCAGGCCCCCAGGGGCCCCTAGAGATGGTGCCCTTCTTAACCGGCTAGAACCCCCTTCTCTCTGAGCCAGTTCTTCTGTCACTAGGTGTCCTATGCAGGTTCCTAGAGCCAGAGAATGGAGCAAGGAGGATGGAAACAACTATCTCCGATGGCAAACAGGATCTTTCTTTCCCCTCAGTGTAGCGACCATCAGTGGCAAAGCAGCTGTCTGGGAGAGGGGACAGCTCTCCAAAACAACACAAAAATATCAAAGAAAGCAGTGAAGGAGGACATAATGCCTGCTCTGAAATGGCTTGAAAGTTTTAATGCAGTATATTTTGGGAAGGTGCTTTTCTCTTCAGTGTGGATAGAGTTTTCTGCAATTAAGACAGTACCTCCAAAAGCTGTCTCTAAATAATTATTGCTTATTTGCACAAAACCTCAACTAGCTATATTGTTTAATTGCCAAATACCCTGCAGAAAAATATTGAAAGTGGTTTTGCACAGATATAATATGTATTCTGCTTTGGGTTGGGGAATTAGTAGCAATGTTAAGATTACAAATTATCTTCCTATTACAGATTTAATAGGAAAAATAATAAGAAAAATTGTACGTGGACTACTTTTCAATTACATATTGGTGAATAATATATTTACATCCTGTCAATTTTAATTTTACACATATGAAGAATACCAAATGAACTCTTTAGTCTTTACTCTAAGTTGCTCTCCTGTCCTGAAAAATTCTCTAATAATCTACCGGAAAGCTTTTTCTGCATCCTTTGAGACTTTTTGGTATATTAAAAATAATAAGAAATTATCCAAAAACAAAACATTTCATCACCAATACTCTGACTCCGTCTCAGCATGCAGAAGATCTGAAAATGGCAACTTGATAAAATAAAAGCTGAACCTTGTCACAACATTCATTTTAAATAAAATAATGCTGTTGATAAAAGCTGGATATGATTTTTGTTGTTAAAGAAGGCAACACTTAGTGCTTTCTGTTTCAACCCCTCTGGTTTAATTGTTTTCTTGAAATAGAATATAGAACAATGAAGTGAGTTTTTACCTACTCCCTACTAGGAATGAGGGAGAAATTTGCTTGGCTTGCATTTTAATGGGAAACTACCTAATTCACAATTCCTGAAAATATATGAACGGAAAGGCAGCTATTATTGAAAATTCGCACTGCTCTGAATTTTGCAGTGCAGCAGTACAAGAAAAAAAATGTGTAGAAAAGTTTGCATATTAGAGGAAAGCCTGCTTTCAAAATGCACCTTGGTAAAACTAATATACAAAAATACCTTATATTGTGATGCTTGTAAAGAAAAGTGTGTATTACATAAAATTGCACACAATCATGTATCTATTAGGAGAAATGCACATTGAAATCTGTCAAATTTTCATGAGGACAATTTTCAAACTGATGCAGAAATGTGGGAGAATGATCAGAAGACTGGAAAAAAAGAGAAACGGAAAGAAACTGACAGTGACGGATTCATCCACCCATATTTCCTGGTTTCATTCTTCTTTCTATGGTTGGCCCACTTCAGTCTAAGGGCTGAGCACAGAATGGAGCTGAGAATGGTGGTCTGGTGCAACCACCCCATTAAAGCAAAGGTATGTATTATGCAAAGCTGATCAAGGTATTTTGGCACTGACATGAGTTAAACAATGCCCAAAGCCTTTCTTTTCCTTTCTGACAGTGTCAGGCTTCAGGGAAGCGGCTTCCTTCCCCATGGCTGTAAATAAGCAGAACAAAGGAAAAGGAATCTTCTTAGCAGTTAGATTCTTTAATAATCACAGCGAAAGACAAAAAAACACATCTCTCTAGAAATGGTGGTGCTCCAAATTAAGTCTTACGCTCCCTCCATCCCTGTTAATCTACGTTGCTCCTACGTCTTGTAATCTAATCTTGTACCCGCTGCACTTTCTGTTCTGAGACTTTCTGAGCTCTTTTCGACCATGGTGAGGAGGACTGCTATCCAAAGACTGTGAATCTGTTAACTCTCTCTCTTCCAGTGTTTCTTCTTCTAGCTGTTCCCCATCCAGTATTTCCCAGCTTTTGCCTTCTGAACTATGCCCCTTTGCAAACCACTGTTCTAAATCTATACTGTGCTCCTGGGGAGATTCAGGGCCAGGGGGAGTGGGCAGCTCCCACCATGCCCCCTCATTGTAGTACGGTCCCTGACAGACAGTAACAACGCAACAAGGATAAATTAAGCACCTAACAATAAGCAGCCTCTTCATGACACCTGAAATCAGCTACTTGAAGTGGCCATCTAATGGTAGGGCAGGGATAGGGGTCCTTTCTGGCCTAGTGGGTCAGATCATTATCTCCTCCCACCCTCATAGTGCATAGGGTGTGCCATCATGTTGACATCAGGGACTCAGCTACACTGGCAAATAAAAATTGCTTTATATGCGTTGTTTATTCATCCTAACACTGTGACACCAGATGGTGCTGTGGAGTTCCATTTTTTGCCAACCCGATTTGTCATACACAGTTTGCAACATGTTTAAGTACAATGCTTCTCTGATTTGTCTAGGTCCAGCCCAGGTGACTGAGGGGTGGACAGTCTTTCTCAAATGTCAAAAGTTGACCCATGTGAGAGGAGAGGTCTGCGTCAGCAGTGCCTCCCAAATAAAGTTGTGGCCTTTTTGAACCCATAAACCAAAATACTTGTGTCTGTGTATTTATTGACCATGGAGTCTTGGCACGTAAGTCCGCTCACTTTTTCTGGTGGGTGCCATTGAGGCCGGGGAGTCAGAAATGAACAGTGATGCGGCAAGGTGGGGGCAGAGAGTTGATAGCCCCTTCCGCATCAACCCAGCTACATCACAGGCTCTGGGCGGGGCCCCGCTGACCAATCAATGCTGGGAGGCAGCGTAGCCATGGCATATTTAACTGTGGTGTGGCCAGGAGGGTCCTTCTCTCTTGCCCTTTTGCCGGATCTCCCAACCTCTTTTCAGGTTCTGCTCTGATGTGACATTGCTATGAACAATTGTCGGCCGCCATATTTTTGGGAGCTGGGTAGGAATTTTCCCACTTGTCAAATTTTCCACCAGCCATTTGGTTTCTGTCACTTTCCAAGCACCACCCAGCAGAATTGAACTCTCTGCTCACAAGATGATGAGTGGAGGGCTCAATCCTGCTAGCAGCAGGGGTTTGCTTTGCCAGTACATTCCCCCCTTGGAAGCAGCACCCTCTGCTCTTCAGTTGATTAGTGGAGAGTTCAATCCTACTGGTCGCATGGGTCTGCTTTTCCAGCATGCGCTCTGCAGTACCCAACAGGAATGAACCCCTCTCCCCACAAAACCAAAGTAAAATAAGTAGATGGATAAATAGGATAGATAGATGATAGATAGATGATAGATAGATAGATAGATAGATAGATGATAGATAGATAGATAGATAGATAGATAGATATCATCTATCATCTATCATCTATCATCTATCATCTATCTATCTATCTATCTATCTATCTATCTATCTATCTATCTATCATCTATCTATCTATCTATCTATCATCTATCTATCTATCTAATCTATCTATATCTATATCATCTATCTATCTATCTATCTATCTATCTATCTATCTATCTATCTATCATCTATCTATCTATCTATCTATCTATCTATCTATCTATATCTATCTATCATCTATCTATCCTATCTATCATCTATCTATCATCTATCTATCTATCTATCTATCTATCTATCTATCTATCTATCATCTATCTAGCCTACTTATTTTATCTATCATCTATCTATCATCTATCTATCATCTATCTATCATCTATCGATCGATCGATCGATCGATCTATATCTATCTAGCCTACTTATTTTATCTATCATCTATCTATCTATCTATCTATCATCTATCTATCTATCTATCTATCTAGCCTACTTATTTTATCTATCATCTATCTATCATCTATCTATCATCTATCTATCTATCTAGCCTACTTATTTTATCTATCATCTATCTATCATCTATCTATCTAGCCTACTTATTTTATCTATCATCTATCTATCTATCTATCTATCATCTATCTATCTATCTATCTATCTATCTAGCCTACTTATTTTATCTATCATCTATCTATCATCTATCTATCATCTATCTATCTATCTAGCCTACTTATTTTATCTATCATCTATCTATCATCTATCTATCTAGCCTACTTATTTTATCTATCATCTATCTATATCTATCTATCTATCTATCTATCTATCTATCTATCATCTATCTATCTATATCTATCATCTATCATCTTTCTATAATCTATCTATCTATCTAGCTATATCTATCATATATTTCTATCTATCTATCATCTATCTATCATCTATCTATTTCTATCTATATCTATCTATCTATCTATCTTATTTTATCTATTATCTATCTATCTATATCTATCATCTATCTATCTATCTCTATCTATCATCTATCTATCTATCTATCTATCTATCTATCTATCTATCTATCTTCTATCTATCTATCATCTCTCTATCTCTATCATCTATCTATCTATCTATCTATCTATCTATATCTATCTATCTATCTATCTATCTATCTATCTATCATCGATAGATGCTAGATAAATAGATAGATGATAGATGATAGATAGATGACAGATATAAACATGACTTCAGATGTACTTCTTCCTGCGTGCATGTCTGCAACGCAATTCATAGGTGTAAAAAATGTGGCCTGGATGCTCTTCTTGAGCAGGAACAATCAAAAGAAAAAATGTCATGCCTTTTGTGCATTTGTCTGTGTCACAAAGTTGCCTTTCAGTACTTACCACTGCAATGTGGATTCCCGACACCGGTGTCTCTCCGCTCCCCCGCCGCCCCTTCTTCCTGGTTTTTAAAAAGGCAATCTGTGATCACTTGGAAAACATTTTCTCTGTCTCTATGCAATTTCCATATTACTAATGGCCCATATAGAAAATGGGGCTGAAAAACAGCTTGAAGGAAATTTATTATCCACTAAAATTATCACCTTCAGGTGGCATTCATAATGTGCACAAAAACTCCAACCCAAATTATCAAGATTAATTGGACTGAAGGGCCTCCCCCCCCGCTGCTCAATTCAGTAAATACTACAGATGCTTTTTAAAAATGTACACTTTTAGCGTGTTATGCTATAACCTCATAAACATAATTAAACAGCAGGGATACAAAGCAGCCAGTGTAGAGTACTTTGAAGTCCCATTGACTTCACTGGGGGGACATGTACTTAACACTTCCCCTGAAATCAATGGGACTTAAAAGTGTTTCAGCCGAATTGTGCCCCATATGCTTATAATTAAAGCACTACTCTGAAAGGTCTAATGAAACATAATTTACTCCTACATTTCCCACAAACGAATGTACATTTTTTTGAGGCACATTGTAATGGTTCTAGGGGTTGCTCGTGCGTAAATCGGCACCACGCTTGGCTGGGTTACCTGGGTGAACCTTTTCTGTCTGGACAGCCACCCATCCGTGGCTGCCTCAATCGCTGGCAGAATCCGTCAGTGGGTGTTTCTTGAACTTCTTCCAGCAAAGAAGCTCTTTGACGCCTAGTCTCCACCTACTCTCCCTGCGCGGAAGTCTTCTGTGCAGGGAGGGTGTGGGCAGCGGAGGACCCGTGCTCTCCCCGCTGGTCTCCGGTAAGGAGTCATGGAGCCCCCTCGCCGATTCCCCCATCTGCCCCCCTTCTCCACTGGTGCTACGCTGATTTCCTTCCCCAGAAGATGGGCTGCCTCTCTCCCTCCTAGGACGCTCTCTGGCATCCCTCTGGAGCCCTCCCTCCTCCTCTGGCTCCGATGGCAGTTCCCTGACACACATCAAGAACAAGACATCAAAACCCTAATTAGGCTCCATCTTCAGTTTTTAGTAAGCAAATAAGTAAAATAGTAGAAGTGCCCTGATCATGAATCAATGGTTAGTGGTTTATTGATATAACCCGTTCAAGTCAAGTGAGGACATTGTCTAGCTTGCACCTCTGAAAGCTTCTCTATGTTCAGGGAACAAGCCTCTTATCTCTTTGAGAGCCAGTGTGGTGTAGTGGTTAAGAGCGGTAGTCTCGTAATCTGGGGAACCGGGTTGGCGTCTCCGCTCCTCCACATGCAGCTGCTGGGTGACCTTGGGCCAGGCACACTTCTTTGAAGTCTCTCAGCCCCACTCACCTCACAGAGTGTGTGTTGTGGGGGAGGAAGGGAAAGGAGAATGTTAGCTGCTTTGAGACTCCTTCGGGTAGTGGTAAAGCGGGATATCAAATCCAAACTCCTCCTCCTCCTCCTCCTCCTCCTCCTCCTCCTCCTCTTCTTCTTCTCTATGGAACACAAATAACTGGGAGAAAACTAGCTCAAGTGCTGGTGTCCTTAGATTCCAGCCTTATTGGCTGCAGCTGAAGGGAATTGGAGTCCAGAACATCTGGAAGCTGCAGGGGAGGCTGTACTAGGGTGACCTCAGCCAGACGATGGGCTGCTTTCAGTCCAGTGGAACAGGCACCTAAACTTGCATAATTTCAGAATGCACAGAATCACAGCATGTAGAGTGTCCTTGTAAGGCACTCAGAAGGGAGCAAGAGAGAGAGAGAGAGAGAGAGAGAGAGAGAGAGAGAGAGAGAGAGAGAGAAACAAGATTAGTGAAGGAGTTTTTATGGAAAAAGCACAATTTTTTGGGTTAAATATTAAAAGCTGTCCTAAAGATGAGAGGCAGATGGGAAATGAAAAATGAGATGTGGCAGGCTAAAAGAGTATGGACAGTGATGCTGCAGCATTTGAAGAGGAAAGGCAGAGGAGATGGAGCAATGGAAGCTGGGGTGCTGGCAAGAGAGAGAGAGAATAGGAAAAGAGAGAGGAATAGCCATACCTTTATGGTTTGCCTGAGAACCATTTCAAAGGAAGAGGCAGAGCAGGTCCTTCGCATTCAGGATAAATTCAAAAAGACGACTTTCCTCAGCCACATCAGGGCTTTGATGGGCAGAAGCTAATGGCTATGGGTGTGTGTGAAGAAATAGGCACCCAAAACTGGGAATTTCAGAGTCAGAGACTGTGTTTGTCCCAGCAAGACACCTTCTGGGATCACTATGAGTTCAGTGGTGCAAAAATGGGCACCAAGCCAGGAATTCTGAAGGTCGGTCAGGCAGAGTCTCTTTGGCAGGGCTGTTTTTGAAATCATATGCTGCTTGTGTAATCTTTTAGAGTCTTCCTATAATCTCACCGAGTTTCAGGCCCTAAGACTATTCATAGTTTGGGAAAGGAAGCAATGCAAAAGAACGGGATTGTCCTGGAATGGTGATTGCGATGATTGGCCTCTAAGTGGGTATGTTGAAGCACTCCTTTAACGAAAGTCAAGAATTAACAGTTCTCAACCAAATGCTGACACAGTGTTGTCCTGGCTAAATTAGGAAACAGATAAGATGATGATGATGATGATGATGATGATGATGATGATTTATTTATACCCCGCCCATCTAGCTGGGTTTCCCCAGCCACTCTGGGTGGCTTCCAACAGAATATTAAAAATAGAATCAAACATTAAAAACTTCCCTAAACAGGGCTGCCTGTTTAGCGTTAGGTATATCCCACAGATATATCTCAGGCCAGTATGCAAAACATGAAACCAGCAATTATAATTATTGCTTTTCTAGATCTTATTCAGCCAATTTGAAGTCAGATATCAGTTATATAATACTCTGCCTTGTTATTTTACATGTGTATGGATAGGCTTTTTTGCTCCCTTTGGAATATTTTATGCCACAGAATCTGTAATTGTATAATTAATATACCTATCCTGCTGTCTTTTCCTAATGGGTTTAAAACTTACATCCCATGTTTATATCTTTCATTATGATGAGATGATATTTGACAGTAAGCCTTTTGTTCTCTACCTGTGGTTAGAACCAATTGTTGAAATTCAAAGTTGTTCTCAGAGCCATATTTCTAACTCCTATATTCACACAATTCCTTAATGGAAAGTACAGAAATATCCAAGGGGTGTCAGAATGCATTTTCCAAAACGTCCAAGGTCACCGGTGTTCTGCAAGGTTTGGTGCCCATGAAAGTGTCCCTGTAAAGTTCATTGTAAAATGAGGCTTTCCCACTCTTCAGTCCTCAGCTTGCCTTTGCTCTGAACAGGCATCTCCTAGGCTAAACATGCCCCTTCCCCTCTCAATTTTGGGCTCCTATCTTGGAGCCCGGCTTTCAGTGTGGTTGCCCCTGTTTTATGGAACAGCATTCCAGTCGCGATACAACAGGCATCCACTATCTGCACATTCCAGAAACAATTGAAGACGTTTTTGTGTTCTGACAAGCTTTCACAGCAGCTACTGTTTTCTGTGCTGTTTTTTTAAAATAACTTTTTATTCAAAATTAAAACAAAACATATTATCCAGAAATATATCATCCTTATTCCCCCCTATTTTTCCTCCCTCCCCCCACAGAACCCACCCACCCCACCCCCGACTTCCCTCAGTTCCAGTCTTTGATTTCTCTAAAAATGCTGTTTTCTGCATGTTACACAGTTGTATAGATCCTCAAACTATTTAGCTGATCAATAAAAAGGTTGTGAATGTTTATTCAAAACCAGCCAAGGAGTCCAGTTTGCTTTGTTGTGTCTTCAAATACTTTGTAAAGGGTTCCCATTCATCTTTAAAGTCACAGTTATCCTTGTCCCGTAGCTTGTATGTCAGTTTTGCCAGTTCTGCATAGTCCATCATTTTTTTATTGCCATGATTCTTTAGTTGGGGTTTCTTCAGTCTTCCATCCTTGTGCTATTAAAACTCTGACGGCCATTGTTTTCTGTGCTGTTTTAAGACTGTTTTTACTTGTTTTATGGCATTTGATGCATAGCCCTCAGACCTGTGTGGAAGGCAAGCAAGCTAGCAAGCAATAATGAATGAATGAATGAATGACTGGGGCACCCACATATTTGGTTATTCCATGTCTGTATCAATGAATATATCTGTGCATGTAAAAACAGAAGGCAGTTGTAATTGACATTTGGCACCTGACTATTCTGTCACTCACAGCTGGCTCATTTTGGTTCATTTCCCCCCTGTATTTTTTCCTGACTCCTGTTTAAAAATGCCAGCATAAGCATTCAATTACATAACAATTTATTAATCACACTGTGCCCGTGATTGTCAAATTAACTGCTGGCGCATGAAGCACCCAGTCAAATTACAGATTTGTAACAGGGTCTGCAATTTCTTTTTAATATATATATATATATATATATATATATATATATATATATATTCTACAGTTCTATACTTTCAGCAATCTCCTTTCTACAGATGATGGTATAGATGGCAAATGCTAGCAGCAGAAGAAAGAGTTTTTGATTCGGCAAAACAGCGGTGAGGAAGCATTACAGGCTCATAGATCTATAATGAGGGGTTCGGATTTGGTAGAAAAAAATTCTAATGTTGTTCAGTCAAAATGATGGAGCAGCTTCCTGGAAATGACATTGCACACCAACATTTGGGTGAGCGGAACAGCCGTTTCAAGAGCAGACAACAGCTGGCAAAAAATCCTGTGCGCCTGAAACTACACAAAGTTTTTTATTCGGAGCAGATAATGTCTGTGTTTGGAACACTGTATTTTACATTTATGTTGAGATTCAAATGTAATCTGCCTTTGGCAGCGCAAACCAGTAAGCGAAGTTTTACTGAATGGGTAAACACTACAAAAACATCGCAGCGTATTAAATGCCAGCTGATCTCCATGGAAAACCGTTTCATAAATCATGGATGGAAGCGCGATGTACTGTTCCCCAAGTACCTTGGAATGAAGACACAAGATGGTACATGGAGTTCTTCCTATCGTTTACAGGAATTTGTAATGGGGATGCAACTTAGCTAATATCTGAACTCAACCCTCACAATGCAGGCTTCCTGTGCTGGTGTGATGGGAACTGTGGTCCAGAAACATCCAAATTTCCCACCCCATCCTTATGGGGAGAGCTAGGAGGGCGCCATCTTGCTTCCTAACTTTCAGTAAACCAGCTCTGCCTTCAAGAACCAGATCAGACAAGCTTGGGAACTGTCTGAACTCTTATATCCCAGCTCAATCACCAAGATCATCTGTAGAAGGGCTGCTGGATGTCCCCTGAGTTGACGAGACTCATTTGACATCGACATGAGCCTTTCGTGTCATTAACCCAGCCCCATGAATTGCTCTTCCAATAGAGATCCAACAGGTGTCTTCTATATGGGCCTTTAAATGTTTGCTGAAAACTTTCCTTGGCCAACAGGCTACTGCAGATAATGAAGATAAAAACCTCTGTAATAGTTAGCTGCCAATCTTTTATTTTTTTATAAAAAATGTGTGTGTGTGTGTGTGTGTGATTTTTATTGCATGCACTGCACACACACTCACACAATTTTTTAAAAAATCACTTTGATTTTTTATTAATGAAATTGTAGCATATGTGTGTTAAAATAACTAAATAAATATACTGAGATGTGCTTTCCTTTGTCTGTTTTGCCAAAGAGAATGGAAGATCCACTTCCTCCTTTTCGACCTTTGGATATAAGTTTGGATGGGGTGAAGTCAAATGCTCTTGATCTGGATGACAATGAGAGGTGCAATTGTACCTCTCCCTGCCCACTCTGAATCTGCCTATTGTGACCAAAGCATGCTGGGCAGTGGTGGAACAAACTCAGTATTCATCTCTATCCCACTTCAATAACCCTGCAGTGTGTTGTTTTGTGTTTGTTGTTGTCATCCATCTGTCTTGAGAGACAATGGAGAGCTCCTCCGGGGGTGAAGTCAAACCGCTGCATTAGTACCACCAAATTGACCTCCTCAAGGTCAAGCTTGGGCAGTGTGTATGGAGGCTCGGGGCTGCCCAGATGGCAAAAGTCCCCTCACTGATGTGATCCACAGGAAAGCAGAACAATATGTTTGGCACCAGCTTGGCTGCAGGAGTTGCCAGAAGGAAGCGGACAAGGTGCCATCCAACCATCTGAGTGATTTCACTTAGGATTTGTGTAGGGTTTACTCTTTTTCTTCTCCTGAAGATATCCCACAAGGTAAGAAAAAAGAAAGTACTTTCTGCAGCAAATGGTGGGAACTGCCAAAACATTTCTACTTAACCCTGACAGATTATTAGCTGTTCCATCTCACTTTCTGAAGTTCTTCTGGATTGGCTGTTGCTCAGTTTGTGGCCCAGTCTCCCATATATTTCTCTTCACCCAACCAATGCTGTGGGTCAGAACAGCACCCAATGAAATGAATGAAATCCAGTGAATGAACTAGAAAATAAATCAATGAATTTAGATTCCCACCCCAGGGTTTTGTGGCACTGGAATAACTCCCATGATGCCTTGAGTGAGGTGGGCCTGGATTTCAGATGTTACTGCTGTATTGAGCATCCTCACCATACTGATTTCCCCGCTTTCTTCAAACACCCCCACAATGAAATGAGAATCTGGCCTTTGATTGTGTAATTCTTCAGTGATGAAGGTAATTTAGGGTGAGAAAGAGACCTTCTGATGAAATTCCTTGCTTGGTAGCAAATGACAAAAGAGGCAATTTAAAAAACAAATGTGCAGTCCCTATAAAGTAAATTACGTGTAAAATTAATCCCAAATGTTACTGTAAATCAAAAGGTTTCTTTTTTTCTTTTTTAAAAAAGAAACATTAAAACTAAAATATAAAGGTCAAACGATCTCTCTAACTACAACATTCATGGCAAGCAGAATAGAAGCTCCAGCGAGTTCCAGCTAAAACGAATTCCTGTCGGAAAAATAATTTATTGTCTTTGTCGTCAAGTCGTCTTTGAGAGTCTTTGCTTTGTTTTCTTTTCACCTACAGGTAATTGCATTGTTTCCAAAGATTCTTTAAACAGAAGGAAGACCAAATAGGAGAATGCTGTGGGTTTGGGGATAGTTGGCATCAGTTCTATTTTTCTAGAAAAAGAGGTGCTGGAACTCACCATGAACACCTCCCTTGTTCTCTTAGAATGGCAATGGCACCCACCTGAGAGGTGCCGGAACTGAGTTCCACTGAGTTTCAGCTTGAAAATAGCCCCGGTTGTCATATTTTACTCTAATTCTATGCCCACTTGTGAAAGGGCCAGACCCCCCAAAAAACCCACATCATGGCATCTGGAAAAACCAGAATCTGTAATCTGTGTAAAACAAAGGCAGAATAGGATTATGATCACTCAAAAGCACATCTTTAAAAATCATCACCATCAAGACATGGATTGTAAATTTTAGTAACATTTATCCAAATCCAGGGAAAAAACCCAAGCACTTACAAATTTTCAAACACAAATATCTTATGAGGATATAAAACAGTGTCTGTGGTATCTTTTTCATTCTGTTTTATTACTGTGTAGTAATTGTTCTATTTTGTTTGTATTTTTTGTATAAAGATAAAGTGAATATATTGCTGTGGGGCTCCATGCTCTCTGTAAATAATACTAGGTTTTTAGAAAAAACAAACAAAAAACAACAACATAGGAAGTGAATGTGTGTGTTTTTCTAACCCTTAGAACTATTTATTTTGGGGGAGGCATCTTAGAGTTCTTAAGTATTTTAGGGTTAACCATTTAAATAGCTGTACATCACCCATTATGGACGAGGGTGGCGCTGTGGGTTAAACCACAGAGCCTAGGACTTGCCGATCAGAAGGTCAGCGGTGAGCTCCCGTTGCTCGGTCCCTGCTCCTGCCAACCTAGCAGTTCGAAAGCACGTCAAAATGCAAGTAGATAAATAAGTACAGCTCCGGAGGGAAGGTAAACGGCGTTTCCGTGCGCTGCTCTGGTTC
The DNA here is from genome assembly GCF_964106915.1 of Podarcis gaigeae. NCBI lineage: Eukaryota > Metazoa > Chordata > Lepidosauria > Squamata > Lacertidae > Podarcis > Podarcis gaigeae. The sequence continues at coordinate 68,337,595 of NC_139683.1, read as the reverse complement.
ACCAGAAGCGGCTTAGTCATGCTGGCCACATGACCCAGAAACTGTACGCTGGCTCCCTCGGCCAGTAAAGCGAGATGAGCACCGCAACCCCAGAGTCGGTCATGACTGGACCTAATGGTCAGGGGTACCTTTACCTTTACATCACCCATTATCAACATGATCCCCGTCTACTATAAATGGGGGTGGGGTTCAATTTAGTTCACATTTAAATGTGAACCTGCCTGATTTGCACTCTTTGAAGCAATAAATGAACCAAGCCATCCTTCAAAATGCGCATTTCTGCAAATTTTACATTAGAGTTCTCCCATCAAGTGCCGTATTTTTCTGTGTATAAGATGCCCCCATGTATAAGACACCCCCTATTTTGGGGGACTCCAAATTAAGAAAACACTCCTCAGCGCTACCCATGTATAAGACGAGCCCCAATTTTAAACCTAATTTTTTGGTTAAAAAAACCCATCTTATACATGGAAAAATATGGTAAAGTGTACAAAAATGCATCCGTGAGTGAAAATAACTTACAAAAATGTGTTACATAAGGGGCAGTATTAATATGTTTTGCAAAAAAGGACATATTTGGCAAAATTGCACGCAAAAATGTGTATGCTAGGAAAAATTCACACTAAAATGCAAATTTTCATGAGGACTTAAACAACAAACTGATGTGAAAGCGTGGAGACAAAAAAAAAAGGGGGGGAAGAAATTGATATTGACAAAATTTGTCCACACTTATAGGCTTCCTTACTTATATCAAATCTTCCCAAAAGGCCAGTTGGCCTGCCGGGCCGCAATTTATCCTGTCCTTGGGCAAGGGCCAAGTGCCTCTATTGGTCAGTTGGTCCTGCTCCCAGGGGAATGCCTGAAATCTCCTGCTGCTATTGGCCAAATGTGTGGCAGGCAGACCATCCAGCCTGCAATTCGCTGGTTCACTAGAGTGGCTCAGGGCCCATCCACAAAACAAACCGCCTGCCTGGGAGGGCAAATGGACTTCTCCGATGAAAATAGGGACGTCATATTCCATAATAATAATTTTACTGTTTGTACTCTGCCCATCTGATTGGATTGCTCCAGCCACTCTGGGTGGCTTATGAAAACATGATAAAACATGAAACATATATACAGTGGTACCTCGGGTTACATACGCTTCAGGTTACATACGCTTCAAGTTACAGACTCTGCTAACCCAGAAATATTACCTTGGGTTAAGAACTTTGCTTCAGGATGAGAACTGAAATCGTGAGATAATTGGAAATTGCAGAGTTTGGAGAAAATGAAGGATAAAGTGCGAGACTGGTTACATTACGCTCAGATTAAAGAAGTTTTTAAAAATGACAAAAAGTTAGGGTTCCAGGTGGAGAAATCAAAGTTGGAAACAGAATTGTTAGAACCAAAGACTAAGGTACTATCAAGAATGTATAACTTGCTGTTAAAATGGAACACACAAGACGAAATGGTTAAATCTGCTATGATAAAGTGGGCACAGGATATTGGGCATAACATTATGTTTGAGGACTGGGAAAGGTTGTGGACCACTGGGCTGAACTTCACTGCATGTAATGCGTTGAAGGAAAATGTAATGAAAATGATATACAGATGGTACATGACCCCAGTTAAACTTGCCAAAATATACCATTTGTCTGATAACAAATGCTGGAAATGTAAAGGAAATGAAGGAACATTCTTTCACCTCTGGTGGACTTGCCCTAAAGTGAAGGCCTTCTGGGAAATGATATATAATGAGTTGAAAAAGGTAATTAAGTATACCTTCACTAAGAAACCAGAGGCTTTCCTCTTGGGTATTGTCGACCAGAAGGCGTTAAAGAAGGACCGAACATTTTTCATGTATGCAACAACGGCAGCAAGGATACTCATCGCTAAGAATTGGAAAACACAAGATCTACCCACACTGGAAGAGTGGCAGATGCAGCTGATAGACTATATGCAACTGGCGGAGATGACTGGCAGAATCCGAGACCTGGGAGAAGAAAGGATTGAAGAAGATTGGAAGAAATTTAAGATTTATTTACAAAAATATTGTAATTTGGTTGAATGTTAAGAAGGATGCTTGATCATAAATAATTGGCCACCACTAAATTAGATTGGAATTTGATGATAAGTGAGATTAAGGAAAACATAAACCCTTCGGAGAATTGTTAGACTATACTTAAATGAGTGGATACAAGATTATAAACAAGATGATAATTTGCTTGAAAAAAAACTTTTTAACAATGTAAGTGGGAGCAGGAGACGTGAGGAAGTCCAAACAAGTTATGAAATTTTGTTATGATATAAGTAATGTTGTTTATTATCTATGTATTTCTTTTATAAAAAAACCTTAATAAATATTTATTAAAAAAAGAGAGAACTGAAATCGTGTTCCGGCAGTGCGGCAGTAGCAGGAGGCCCCATTAGCTAAAGTGGTGCTTCAGGTTAAGAACAGTTTCAGGTTAAGAACAGACCTCCGGAACGAATTAAGTACTTAACCCGAGGTACCACTGTATAAACTTTCCCAATACAAGGCTGCCTTCTAATGTCTTGGGGGTTGAATAACTCTACACCCTCCAATGTTTCTCTAATGAAAATAGGGACATCCAACCATACCCTCCATCATTTCTCCGATAAAAATAGAGACGTCCTAAGGAAAAGCGGGACATTCTGGGATCAGATCAGAAACTGGGGCAGCTTCTGTAAATCTGGGACTGTCCCTGGAAAATAGGGACACCCTCCGTCTGTCTGCCTAGCCTCACCCAGTATCAGACTCAGTAAGCACAGGTTGCAAATCAAGCTCTGTTCAGCACAGTCAACCTGTATTGGAGCATCAAGGATTTGAGGCAGAAGAGGAGCGTCAATATGTGTAACTACCTTTCTGGGTGCTGAAGTGATTGCCAGGAAGATCTGAAGGCAACTCGTGTATATCAGCAATTGGCCTTTTGACCTCAGAGGCTGTGGGACTGAACTCTGTCACTTGATTGACAGGGGCCATAACTCACTTGCCCATTCATATGCAGCAAAACTCTTAAACACACAATGTAAAACTTCCACAGGTAAAGTTACGCAGATACAAAGGGCTTTGCTGAGATGAAAGATCAAGGAATGACCAAGGTGTCAGGTGTGAAGGCTCTTTGTTATTTCTCACCATCAAAGGAATGACATTCTGGAGAAGTTCCCTTCAAACAATCACATGAGCCAAGAACCTCATTCATCATTTAAAGAGAACTGGGTAAAATAAGAAATATATTGCATACGGAGATTGAATTTAGTGACACACTATTGCTCTGCTGAAGCTGGGAAATTGTTTTACTTTGTGATTTTGGAAACATGCTTTTCCTTCCTCCAAGGAGCCAAGAAAATGTCCAAAGAATGTGTGCACTCTGCAGATTTTTTTCTAAATTAGAGTGGCTATCCACTCCCATCCCTTGCAATGCTGAGAAAAATGAAATTTGAAGTAAATCTGGGGTCTTCCTCTGCCAGTTTATCAGATGAATTTGAAGGAAACTCCAAAAAGAGTTCTCATCTAATACAGGGATGTTTGGGGCAAATGTGGTGGTCTTCCTCAGACAAAAGTCTGGGGAAATTCCAAGAGAAGGGGGGAGAGAGTTTAGATAATTCTGGTGGGGTGGAATAAATATTCCTCTCTCTCTCTCGGTTTTATTTTATTTATTTAATCATTTTTTCAATACAAACAACAACCAAAACAACATATACAACAAAAATCACAATAACACTAATAACACAATTTAACAATTCAGATTTGAGTACTGATATACCTATAACCACACCTTTTTAACAATATTTCCCCACCTCTCCTCCCCCTACTTCCCACCACTGTCCGCCTTATTGCTTAAGTATTCCTTCCAGATTTCTTCATATGAATCCATTCTTAATTTGCGTTGATATGTGATTCATTCGTAGGTAACTAGTCTGTCCATATTGACAATCCATGTGCTCAATGGGATCTTTTTACGGCTCCTCCAATTCACCAAGACACATTTTTTTGCTTCTAATATGGCACGATACATCCATTTTTTTTGACCCCTTAAATATTCATCTCTTAATGACAACAGTATCAAAATAATAACCTGCTCATGTAAAGGGGCCCTCAGGGATACATAGGAAAAGGTGGACATTTCTATTTCTAGTCCATGCCAATTGTGCATGTGTTGACCCTTAAGTCCCCCCTTGGGTGATGTTCTGGGGGGTTCTCCTAAACATCTGGGCTAATTTGGGGTGGGCTCAAGGGACACATGGTGGAAGGGCAGAAAGCACTGTTACACTAGCAGGCCTCATTGCAACGGCTCCTGCCAATGCAACTAATTAGTTGAATGCAGTCCAATATGAAAATAAATTCCTAAATATTTAAATTTATGTACTTGTTCAATTTTCGTGCCCTCCAGTTTCCATGAATAAAGTTTTTGACTCCTTGAAAATATCAGTACTTTGGACTTGGTGTGGTTGATAGACAGATGATTAGAATGGCAATATGTCGCAAAAATCTTTAGTGCCCTCCTTAAACCCACTCTGGAGTAAGAGAGTAGTACCGCATCATCTGCGTAGAGAAGTAAAGGACAACGGTAATTTGCTATACGAGGGGTGTGGATAAATTTTTGTGAGACGACTAATGGGTTTCTCATATCACTGATAAATAAGTTAAAAAGAAGAGGCGCTAAAATACAACCCTGGCGTACACCCTTATTTACTGGCACTGGGTTAGTCAGGTCTCCAGCAGGGGATATTCCCACCCTGGCCACAGACCCGGCATGATGTTGGGAGATAAGCCACAGGAGCCTTCTATCTATTCCCCAACAGGCAAGTTTATCCCATAGTAATTTCCTCGGAATACTATCAAACGCAGCTTTCAAATCTATGAAAGCTGCACAAAGTTGGCCCCGTCGAGGTGTTGAGTATGTATTTTACTTCAGATTAGTATGTATTTTACTTCAGATTACACATTTTAAAAAATGTATTTTAAGATATTTTTGACTCAAGATGTGGATCAGAATGCTTGGCAAGCACAAAAGGGAAGCTCTGATCTGCACATTGATCCTGAATGTGCAGGTCAGTTTGTATCACAATGTACAGGGATCAAATTCCTCAAATTCCTACAGATACAACACCACAGACAGAGCTTTCACTTCTCCTGATGCAACAATATCCAAGGAAGGCATTGAATGGTGGAAAGTCCCTGCATGCATCTCCCCATTGAATGCTGAAACTTGAGCTGTATTATTCACTATACCCACAAGACTTTGCTTGTGGACTATATTAAGGTCACTAGGATAATATGTAGAAGATGGGAGTGCCTGGCGTGCTCTGGTCCATGGGGTCACGAAGAGTCAGACATGACTAAATGACTAAACAACAACAACAACAGGATAAAATGCCTCTAACCTCAATAACATCCCGAATCTTTTTGCTTCCTGTATCTAGCGTTAAAGAACTTTAAGATATTCAAGGTTCTAATGAGAATTCTCCTGCAGTTTTTACAAGACCGGGCAAATAACATTTACATACACATAGTGCACTCCTGGAAGTAGTGTTCCCTATTAACAAGAACACCATCAAATTTTGCTATTCGGCAGATATTTCCAAAAGCTCATTAGGGAAAGAATATAAAATCTTTTTTCCTTCTACACATTGTTAAAAAACCCTTCCATGGCAAGACATTAGAACTGTTTGTTTCCTAACTTTACAGAACATTAGAGTATCTTTGAAAGCTATAGCCAACAAAATATTCCACAACAGCATCTAGATTTCACATCTCTAATTTTTCTCTGGGATATATAACTTGGGCTAAACAAAGCCCTGAATATTTACATCTTTGATCTTTAGACAGACAGGAGGTACCTCCAGCTAAGTAAATATCTGGTTCCAGAATCTGATTGGTGTACAAATTTACATTGTTGACTCCCATACGTGTGTTGAAATTTCCTGCAATGATAATCACTGCAGTAGGATATAGGGATTCCAGGGATTCTATATAATTCCCTAGGTCTGTCCAGATAGTATTTACAGTAGATTTTTTTTTTTTGACAAGGTGATATGTAGATGTTAATCAGCATTAAACATACTTTCAAAACTATAACGAAGACAGCAGTTGCAAACGGGATACAGGGAATCATGGCTGTTGTAGTTGCAGTGTGGTGTAGAGCCAGTGTGGTGTAGTGGTTAAGAGTGGTGGACTCGTAATCTGGTGAACCAGGTTAGCATCTCCGCTCCTCCACATGCAGCTGCTGGGTGATCTTGGGCTAGTCACACTTCTCTGAACTCTCTCAGCCTCACTCACCTCACAGAGTGTTTGTTGTGTGGAAGGACGGGAAAGGAGAATGTTAGCCGCTTTGAGACTCCTTCGAGTAATGATAAAGCGGAATATCAAATCCAAACACCTCCTCCTCCTCCTCTTCTTCTTCCAACTTTGTGGAGATGAAACATTCTAGACCCCCACTGGCCCCACCACCTATCATTGAGGGAATGGCTGTGAATGTTTGACATTTGTATCCATTAAGCATTATAGAGTCATTGTTCCATGTTTCTTGTAGCAGATTTCTCAAATTGCTCAAAATAGTTGATCATCTCTTTATTATTCTGCTTTGAATGCCTGCCTGCTGTGTTCCACTTTGTGCTTGTTGCTTCCACTTTCATTTCTCTGTGCTTGTTGCTTCCACTTTGATTTCTCTGGGATATTTAGCCCCCTTGAGCTCCAGTGCTACAATTTTCAGCACCAAGGCAGGAAGTGGCAAGAACTCAGTGGGGATGGAGTGGAACATGAAAAGGAGTGGCATGAGAAGTTGACTAGACATGTGGCCCAGGGCACACTGCTGGCATCAGAAGAAGGAAGTGGGGGTGATATCCAATTATACTCCAAGTAGACCCACTGAAAACAATGGACTTTGGTAAGACTTAGCTGGACATCTTCTCAGGCAAGCATGACCCTATTTACAAACTTGTTCTCCCCACCTACTTCTTTTGATGGTGCTCCATATCAGTGAGCGTCATCACAAAAAAGCGACAGGTTCTATTTTCCTGATGTGGTAGTTTTCTCCATGCACAGAATCATGGATTTGGAATAGCATTCAGTTACACAATTACGTTTCTGAGCACAATTCAAAGTGCTGGTGCTGACCTTTGAAGCCCTAAATAGCCTTGGCCCAGTATACCTGAAGGAGTGTCTCCACCTCCATCATTCAGCCGGGATGCTGGGGTCCAGCTCTGAGGGCCTTCTGGTGGTTCCCTCACTGCGAGAAGTGAAGTTACAGGGAACCAGGCAGAGGGCCTTCTCGGCAGTGGCGCCTGCCCTGTGGAACGTCCTCCCACCAGATGTCAAGGAAATCACCAACTATCGGACTTTAAGAAGACATCTGAAGGCAGCTGGGTTTAGGACAGTTTTTAATGTCTGATGTTTTATTGTATTTTTAATATTTAGTTGGAAGCCCCCCAGAGTGGCTGGGATATATATAATAAATTATTATTATTATTATTATTATTATTATTATTATACTCAGCTATGTTCCAAAGTAATACAGTTCTGGGGAAAATGTGCAACATCCTTTTTTTTCTAAATGTAGATGCAAAGGAAGTGAAGAGCGGCTGCAAATTTAAGGCCAGGGTGAATTAGTATTAGTACGAATGCTTAACACACGTTATAATTCAACATCTGGAAAACTTCAATGGTCCAGAGACTTTTTAAACATGATGAATTGAGTGCAGTTGAATGTCCTGACATGCTTCTACAACTTGCCTGTTTATCACTCCTCTGTTGTTGCTCATTGCTGCTTATTTACAAGGTATCTCGAAGTTAATAATGGCATAGCTAACAATTAAACTTTCTTACAGCAAGAGTGCCAGACGATTTGGCATTTTCATGCGATTTTGCTGTAACTTGACATTTGGTGAAAGTCAAACTTCTTTTTTTAACCATCTTGAAAATAACTGAAGTCATGATTCTTGGGTAAACTGGAAAACAGACTTGTCAACGGCTGAAGAGACCATAAACATTTCCTCCTCCCCGAGATAATGCCATATAATATGGGGTATATACGGCGCCATTCAAACATAAATGTCTGTTTGCAATAATTTCCCAGGCACAGCACAGTTAGTTTCTCAGTATCACAATGATCTTGGAGAAAATAGGTCTTGACTTTTTAATGGTGCCAGTTTGGCAACTGCATTCTACAAGCTGCTGCACCAGGGTGTAAATGGGAAAGAACAGGGACAAGGGTGATTCTCTTCTACTCTCTTGAAAACTAAAGCTTGCATCCAAAGTAGCACTGAGTATGCTTCTCATCATTGCAAGAATTTCTGCTTGCACAACAGGAGTCCCCCCTCCTAACTCCCATATCTGTTCCCGGGGCTCTTCCAACCTCCCAAAGCAGATTTGGATTTCCCACCTTTGGAAGGCACTTCTGCCATGTTATTTTGGGGTATATTCAATAAACACACAAGATGTAACCCGCTGTACTTTTGAATAAATAAGGCATAATATTCACTGTATCAAATTGTAGATTTCAACGAAAAAAGCAGAAGACCCAGTGGATCAGTTCATTCTCTAGTCAGTTCATGCATAAGGTCCATACATGTATAAGTGTCTATTCCACCTGTCTGTTCATAGAGTCCAATAATCCACATGAAGGGTTGTTACAGTTCCACAGAATCCTTTCACAGAGTCTAAGACAAGGATTTCCGGAATATTAGCCTTGTGTCGCCATCCTAGGCTTCATCAGTAGAACAGGCTCTAGGTAATGCAAATAAATACATTATCGTAAACTCACACATTTTTACAGCAAAATTAATATAAAACCATAAACAATAGTACATACTGTTAAGTTGTGGGTGAACATATCAGATGACACAGCGATTCTTCAAACAGCTCTTGTTTATTCACAGGCCAGGACAGAACTGAACTGAAGGGCTCAGTCAGCCTGCTTATATAGAGCTCCACTACAACGTAACTGTAACTTTCTAAAACTATCCAATCACTGAACGTCATTTTCGATCCTTCATTTGCATAACTAACTACAGTATCCCCCTGCTGGCCCAGGGTGAGAACTTCAGTACATAACACCTACCATATGTAATATTACGGGATAGTGGATCTTATAGCATATTAGTGGTTGCAGTAAGCAGCGACTGTTACAAAGCAGGATTATATGGACAAGCACAATATTGGTTTGTTGTTGTCTTCCTAATGTTATTTTGGGGGTCATCTTCTGTTATATCCTTCTGAATAATAAAATACATCTTTGTTTATTAGGAAGCTGATGGGGAATTGGCTATTGCCTAGTAGTGGGAATGAAGTACTGACAGCAATACAACTGTAAAGGTAAAGGGACCCCTGACCATTAGGTCCAGTCGTGGCCGACTCTGGGGTTGCAGCGCTCATCTCGCTTTATTGGCCGAGGGAGCCGGTGTACAGCTTCCGGGTCATGTGGCCAGCATGACTAAGCCGCTTCTGGCGAACCAGAGCAGCGCATGGAAACGCCGTTTACCTTCCTGCTGGGGTGGTACCTATTTATCTACTTGCACTTTGACATGCTTTTGAACTGCTAGGTTGGCAGGAGCAGGGACCGAGCAACGGGAGCTCACCCCATCGTGGGGATTCGAACCACCGACCTTCTGATCGGTAAGTCCTAGGCTCTTGGTTTAACCCACAGCACCACCCGCATCCCCAATACAACTGTAATTTCCCTTAAATCTTTGGTTTCAGCAGAAATCACAGAAAAGTTTGTTGTCTAACAGCGGGTCACATGAGAAATGTTCTTCCTTTCAATGGCAGTGAAAGGAAAGTTTATGGAATCGGGGAATCCTTGAAATGAAGTTCACAATGGCAAATGCTAACAATATGCAAAACACTAGTTTGGATTGCGATATTTTCTAAAACACATGCGATTTCCTTTCTTTTTCTTTGAATACTAGAATCAAGTGAAAGTCCTGGGAATTAGTAAAGAGGCAAATGAAAGCAACATATGGTTTTGCAATGCAGAGAATAAGGACATCGTTTTTAAAAAGCCGCCTGACAATTTCCAGCACTCAAAGCTTGCTTTTTTAATTTCTATTGGGGGAAAAGCCTTTCTTTTCCTGCCGATCTGTCAGTCTCAGAAAGCCCAAAATGTTGTACAGGATTTACAAGATTTTCTTCAAGCTGTCTTCCCATGTGTTTGTTGTTGCTGGTTTTTTTTAACAACAACATCAACAACAAATAACCCAGATCTTTAATTCCATAAAGCTGCTAAAGATGTGTGACTGGATCGGATTGGGGATGGGAAAGATTTTCTCACAGCCCAAGAACTGATGTGGTTCTTTGAATATAAGAGAACCATCAGTTTGGAGAAACTCAGTGACATTCTTTATCTTTGGGTGCAGAGAAAGAAACCCTCTTGATGAACAATTTGTGAAATCAGATAAACTGGTCTGCAGTTGGATTTACACAATTTACAGCCAAATTATGCTCTATCATATAAAAAGGAGGCTTTATTAGAGCTAAACTGCCTGGTTATTTGGGGTTGCATGTTTGCAAATGCCTTCATTGATCACAAAGAAAAGTGAACTGGAGAACAAAACCTCGCAATCTCAATGATTGGACAAGCCCCCAATTAGAGGCTAACATTTTTAGATTTCTGAAAATAAGCTGTAGTCCAGTAAATATACAACCAGTTCAAGCAATGCAGGTAGAAAAAATTATTTCATGTAGCAATAAGAAAAGGAGTAGGGATTCCTGGGTTCTTTGTGAGTCATGGAGCCTTCGAGTTGCTATAGGGCATGGGTGGGGAGCTAGCTGCCTGGATGATGGGCCATTAAGAGAACAAAGAAAATTGGGCTCGGTGCCAGGCAGAAAATGGGTGAGGCCATTTCTCCAGGTCTTAGATAGTTACAAGGACACAGCCTAGTTGGAGAGCAGAGTTTACTGTGATGTGGCCTAGGACTCAGCTGTACAGGTGCAAATATTTTAAGTGCGTTTTAAGTGCATTATTCTAAGGTGACACCAGATGGCAATGGTGAGCTTATGGCAAATTCAAAACTTGTTTGAAATACAATTTTCACAGCATTTTTTATATGTATTTAGATTCCACCCCGGAGGGGGAAAGCTGCAAAAAAAACAAACCTGGAAAGGCAGAGAGAAAGCCATGATTTCTTTTTGCATGAATTCAAAGCTGTGGGTTTGGAAAAAAGCAAGACCCTGTTGGGCTGTTGATATCAGGAACCCCTCCATTGTAGGCTCAGGTTGTATATACATGCAAATAAACCCCAAATCATAAAGACAGCATCTCATTTCCAAAAGGAAACCCAGACCCTGATTGAGCACCTGGAACCCCTGGAATCTCGCAGCACTCAGAGATTGGGGTGACCTGCAAAAATAGGTTTTGTTTGCACGAATGGCTAAGGCATTGACAGTGCGATTCTGAAAGCGCTGAATCCAACGGGACTTATTCTCCAGCAAGTATGTATATAACTGTAGTTGTACAGTAGCTTTTAATAGCACGGGCTATTTTAATTTTATTGACAAGTTCCACCATCAGAAAGAGCAGTGACTGTGCAACTAATTGAGCTTATGAAACAAATGTGCCGATCCATTCTCCAAGCTCAGTTATCTGTGATGTATAGCTGTCATAGAGCTGCAAAAATGTGCTGATTTGCTTAATAAATTTGCAACACCAGAAAATGTGGAACGGTTCAATAGGTGCCTATTACCATCATCCTCGTTTATTCCCTCTTTACATGGTGGGGAAATGACTGATCAATCTACAGATGCCAATCTGAATTTCCCCGTGAAAGGCTGCTGGAATTTTTACAGTAAAAATAACATCATTGAATGGCCTGTTTGTATCCATAATGAGAATCTAAGATCCTACAAACGTTTCCTTTAAAAAAAATGCTTGCAACTTTACTTTAGTGCTGCTTCTTTGCACATTGACTGAAATCCATTTCAAAATATGAAATAGTTGATGTAGTACATAATAATTTTAAAAAGCACTCCTGGATCAAGCCAATGGCCCATCTAAGTCCAGCATCCTGTTCTCACAAGTGCCTGTAGAAAGCCCACAAGCAAGATCTGAAATTGTACAGTTGGAAGGGACACCAAGGGTCATCTAGTCCCACCCCCTGCAATTACACTTTCCCCATTTGTGATCTCTTTTGTATGTGAAAGAATTGCATTTCTTTCCCAACTACAAGTTTGAATTAGTTTTAGTAGTGTGAAGCAGCTCTGGGTTGTAATTCTAAGACGCATTTAATAGACATAAGTTTTGCAGGTCCACCAAGTTCAATAGGTCTACTCTGAGTATCAATATGATGAACTTTTGATGCAAACTATTCTCATTTGTGACACATTGAGATGGACCAAAAGTGTGTGTGGGGGGGATGAACCCACACTATCATTTCTAAGGGTTGAACTCCATGTGCTTTTAATCATGTGGTTTGCCCTTGAGTGCATGCCTTTTCTTTCAGAAATGCTCAGCATGGACCTCTTGAAGTGGTGAAGGACCCAGGCATGGTCTTTAACCCTTTGATCCCACTATGGTCCTCATTTGGATCAAGGGCCCCAAATTAGCAATTTGCACTGGAAGAAAGCTGCCATTGGGGAAGTGCCATAGCTCAGTAGTTGTCAGGGACTGGACTGAACAGGAGGAATGGGAAATGAGCCCTTGGTCTGATCACCACCTCTCAGAAGAGGAGGGTGTGTGGGAAGTTTCATTGCTCCCTCCCCGTGTCTCCAGCAGTTTCAGGAGGAGAGGGAGACCGGGATGATGTACAGCTGAATGAGGAAATGCCTAGTTACAAGATAGTGGAGGAGAAGGAGGGTGAAGTTAGAGAGCAGACAGCAGAGACCTCCCTGGAGAGTATGGGAGACTCTCCTAGTCCAAAGGTACGTTTCCAAGCACAATTCACAGTGTTGGTGCTGACCTTTAAAGCCCTAAACAGCCTCGGTCCAGTATACCTGAAGGAGCATCTCCACCCCCATTGTTCTGCCTGGACACTGAGGTCCAGCGCCGAGGGCCTTCTGGTGGTTCCCTCACTGCGAGAAGCCAAGTTACAGGGAACCAGGCAGAGGGCCTTCTCGGTAGTGGCACCTGCCCTGTGGAAAGCCCTCCCACCAGATGTCAAAGAGAAAAACAACTACCAGACTTTTAGAAGACATCTGAAGGCTGCCTGTTTAGGGAAGTTTTCAATGTTTAATAGATTATTGTATTTTAATATTCTGTTGGAAGCCGCCCAGAGTGGCTGGGGAAACCCAGCCAGATGGGCGGGGTATAAATAATAAATTATTTTTATATTATTATTATTATTATTATTATTATTATATGGTCCCTCCACATTCAAGACCAGAGAATGCGGAGGGATATGACTCCTGTGACTTCCTGTAGGGTTTCAGGATGTTGTTGGGGACAGAAGAGGAGCCAACGTCTCCTTTGTGTGGAGACATGCATCTTTTGTCTTGCAACCAGATAACTGAATAAAAAGCCATAAAATGCAAACCGTTTGTTCTTCTTGCCTCTGAGGATACCAGGGGAGGAGAGGATACCCAGCACCTGACAGTAGTGGAACACCCGCTTTTTTTACAAATGGTTCTAGAGTCAGTCTGCAGCCTCTCCTGGTGGGGCTGGGAGAAATCCCTGACTTAAACCTTGAAGAGTTTTGGCTAGTCAGCATTGACAATACTGAACTAGAATCACCCCCTCCTGCTGTAACCAGCTCTGGTCTCCGAGAACACACAGAGAAATGAAAAGAACAGAGCAGAGATTGATTGTGAGCAGCAGAAGCCTACAACTTCTTCAGAAAAACCCTGGAGAAGAGAGGTCTAAGGCTGTTGCGGGAACTGCCTCATTGGGACAGGAGCTAGTGGGAAGAGTTGCTGAGGCCTGTGTTATTTTGGTTTCCTTGAATAAAGGGTTAACTTAATTGACACGATGGTTTTTATTGCTGACCTACACCTGACTACAGCTCCTGACACATGGGGAGAAAATCACATCTAACTCCCCCCCCCCCCGCCAAATAATATCCAGTGGATTTTATCAAGTTTCATGCCATCATCATAATATTCTGTCTCTATCTAGCTATTTCATCTTTCCTGCCCTTCTGCCAGACATGGCCCCTGATGGCTTATAATATCTATATATAAAATACACACAGACACATACGCATCATAAAACAGTAAATCAGTCAACGAGCGAAACGGCACTTAAAGCAATCAATACTAATTATTAGGAATACGAGAAACAAAAACATATGGTCCAAGATGCAGAAGCAACTCATTAAACAGCTGTAAAAAGCTATTAAACAAACAATGCTAGCTTGGAGAAACAGAGTGGCTTTTGTCTCGTACTTAAAAGATAACAAAGATAAAGCTAAGATAAACCCCAGACCAGCAGAAGGCCCAGCACCCTTAACAGTGCTACCATTTCTGTTTGGGTACAGCCCAAGAGATTCTCACTTTGCATGTCACACCTCTTCCAGGTTAGGGAAATCCACTGAGTGTGCTTTTCCCAAGCCCCTGCTCCCACACCCCACCAATGTCCTGGGGCCAGCACTGTACCTAGGAAGGAAGCCACAAAAAGCCCTGTTTCCATAAACTAGGGCTGCCATAAGGTAAAGGGACCCCTGACCATTAGGTCCAGTCATGGCCAACTCTGAGGTTGCGGCGCTCATCTTGCTTTCTTGGCCGAGGGAGCCGGCATACATTTTTCGGGTCATGTGTTCAGCATGACTAAGCCGTTTCTGGTGAACCAGAGCAGTGTACGGAAATGCCGTTTACCTTCCTCCCCTATTTATCTACTTGCACTGGCGTGCTTTCGAACTGCTAGGTTGGCAGGAACTGAGACCGAACAACGGGAGCTCACCCCGTCGCGGGGATTCGAACCGCTGAGCTTCTGATCGGCAAGCCCTAGGCTCTGTGGTTTAACCCACAGCGCCACCCGTGCCCCTGCGCCACCCGCGCCCCTCCCATGCAGATTTAATGTTAGCTTTCTGCTATTCACTTCAACAGGACATGTCATGGAAGGTGTTGAGCCACACCTAGGGCTCAACATCCAGGATCTCCCGGACATTGCTGGGATTTCAAAGGTGGAATTGATGTCTGGGGGGGATTTCTGAAAGGCGGTGCTCAACAATTTGGGGGTCTTCCTAAAAAACGCTCAACATCTTTTGGGGTATCCTGGTTTTTACATTTGGAAATATGGCAACCTTACCAGTAACCACTTCCAGTAGTCAGCAGCTCTTGGTTGGGCATCCAGCAGTTAATTGTCCAAGCCATTATAACCATTCAGTTAAAACATGGTTTGTATGGCAGATGGGGCTTCTTAAGAACATATCTGGATTGCAGAGCATTTAAGGCTTTATAGATTTTTTAAAAAATTCAACCAACCAGTTTAATTGATCAAAACCAAACATCGGTTTTCTGGCTCCTGGTCCACATCCCTGACTGCTGACGGGGTGGGAAAATAATGCTGTAATGTCCCAACACAGGGACATTAGGGAGCTGAAGATGGAAATGTAACTGTTGTTTTCAGTGACAGACAGATATTTAGTCTAGTTTGGCCTAGGGGTGGGGAGATATTCCATTTGGTTCTCATTTAACGGCAAGCTTGCTGAATTCCCACTTTTTGAAATAATGTGCAAACTGAAACACATCCATTCTTTGATATATGCACTTCTCTGAATTTTGCAATGCAGCCAAGGAACATGTATAAAAATTAATACACTAGTGTACAAAATGCATTATAATGAGAAAAAAATTGCTTGGTAAAACTTATTTCAAAAAGTAAAGACCAGGACACCCCGAAACTTGCTGGGCTTTTTTCCGATTGAGATTTTTTCTGATTGACTTGCCTAAAATCCAAGTAAAATCTGGTAACGTCTGGGAAAATTTTCAAGAGGTATTTTGCAAAAATCACAAATAGATGTAAGTTAGGACTGGAATCATGAGAAATGGAGAGAAACTGAAATCAGCGTGTAAGATTCATCCATCAATAGCCACGAGTTCTGTCATAAAAGAACTCATAGAGATTAAGAACCTAACAACCCCACAGGGCTCCCTTACTATCAAATTGTGCACAGAACTCTCAGTGATGCAAGGAGGTCCCTTTCCTTTGCTTCATATCACTTCTATTTTTAAACAAATCTTTTCCAAAAAAGGCAGGTCCGCTGACATGTTTGATTAAATACACAGGTATAATATATGGGTGAAATAGCTCATCTGACTTTTTGTGCTCTATGCTAATACAATATCAAGAAAATATCTGGATGCAAAAGTTGTGAAGGAATGATTATCTGGTAGTTTGTACAGGATGTCAGAACTTCGTGTTGTAACAATGAAAAAGAGACAATATTTCTGAAGAGAGAGAGAATGAACTAGGAGACATTTATTTTTATTTGAAAAATAAAGCCTGTCAGCAAATACATAGCGATGGAATAGCTGGGATATATATTTTTATTCAGTGCATGTGTGAAATTTTCGGCACAAAGTTTGATAGGTATTCCTCAGGGAGGGGAAAAATGATAGCTCCGTATAGATAATAGGTAAATCTTTTCTCCTCTTTCAGAACCTAGCCATCCAAGAGCTACACATATCAAGAAACATCACCTTTTCCGGAGCTTGGGAATGATGTGACTGAAAGTTCATTGTTTGTGAGAAATACTCTGCTGCTGAGAAGTATATAACTCCTGCCCTTCTGCATCTGTCTCAAATTCTTTGTCACTTTGCACTTCTCCACATTACCCAGATATAATTTCCCTTGTGTTCTGATAGATCTCTTTCTGTGACCTTTACTCCTCATCCCATTCCACCAGCCTCCTTCACCTAAAAGTCTCCGGCTTTCCTAAATACCTCAGCCCATTTCCCTTGCTACTTCTTATTCTAGAAGGTCCTCCCTAGAGATGTTAGAAGGCACCATTTTCTGTTCCCCTCCATATTCCTTACAGATGATACTGTTTCCTCTTTGCTGCAGTTCATTTCCTGCCAAAACCAATGTTACCGTATTTTTTGCCTCATAGGGCGCACCGACCCATAGGGCGCACCTAGTTTTTTTGGGGGGGGGGATAAAGAAAAAAAGTTTTATTCCCCCCCCCAGGCACAGGGCTGGGGTGGGGGAAAATAGAGCTGGGAACCCCCAGAAGTTGTGCCGGTCTCCCCACGCTTCCAGATGCAGGCAGCTCCCACCGCCAGCCTGCAAACCAGGTCGGGGACCAGCGGGAAGGCGCGCGCCACCTCCCCGCTGTCCCCCGAGCTTGTGGGGCTGGCGGTGGCGAGAAGCGCTGCTTTCCCCACTTGCTATCCGCAAGCCTTGGGAGCCCGACGAGAACTCCCGCGGAGCTCCCAAGGCTTGCGGATAGCTTCCTGAAGCCTGCATTCACCCCATAGGACGCACACACATTTCCCCTTCATTTTTGGAGGGGGAAAAGTGCGTCCTATAGGGTGAAAAATATGGTATTAATCTCACTGCCTGTTGTAGTAAAATTATGTAACTTCTGTAATTTATTCAACTTTGTGAAACGTGCAAGTTACATTGTCATTAGGTTATTCCACCACAATAATTCTGATGCAAAGGAAATGCAATGCTAATTGGAGGGTGGGAAACAATCAGTTATGTATCATTTGCAAATTGAAAATGACAACCGAAGTGAATACCAATCATACTCCTTGGATTGATTCTCATTTTGGACATGGGATGAAGTAATGAACACCAGCAATTTACGCTCCTGTTTCTGTTGCAATTTCCAATATTCTTTGTCCTCCCAGAAAACTACTTACATTTTGCCACGTCTTGCTTACATCCTTCAAATCCCGCCTCAAAATCCACCTCTTCCACGAACCCCATCTTAATACATCTCGCCTACCTTAGTCCACACAAATTCAAAAAAAGCGTGTAACTGCATTTGTTGACATCCAGTGTCAGAGGTGAGCCTGCTGTAAATCAGGCTATGCAAGTTGGAGTTAACTCTTTATTGGTAAAAACATGACTGACACAGGAGTGTCAGTGTGATGGCCTGGGATTCCGATTCTGAGAGTGAACCGGAGGAATCCCAGCTGACACAGGAGCCCCCGCCTCCAGGGCCGGCTGAGCTGGGGCAGGGCCTTGATTCTGAGGAGCCTGCACCTGGGCCGGATCCTCAGGAGCAGGCACCAGGTGAATCCATTCTGGCCCCAGAGGTGGTTGAGGACTCAGTGCCTGCAGGTGAGTCTCCCCCTGGGCCCAGTAACCCTTCAGCCTCTCCTGATCTGCAGAGGCTTAGGGCAGAGAGGCGAAGGGAACTGGTTTCTCCCAGGAGGAGTGCTCGCCTTAAGGCCAGGGGAGGCGGGGCTCCTGGGGGCCGGGACCGCCCCTGGCCTCAGAGAAGATAAAGGCCAGTCAGCCCAGTCCCAGGTTGCGGGAGCAACGTCGTCATTGAAGAGCTGTTTCGGCCAGCATCCAGTCCTGTTCCTCCAGTGTTCCTGTTCCCCGCCCGGCTTCCTGCTTCTGATCTTCGAGTGTTCCTGTCCCCGCCCAGCTCCCTGCTTCGGACCTCGCCTCGCACCTTGTGGACTAATTCCAGGCTAGTGACTCAGGACTGAACTTTGTCTTCGGTAACAGTAACCTTCCCCCCGGGACCAGCACAGTCAGGCCTATTGAGCACAGCCACCCATCCCCAGTAGGTCTTACGTCCATGAAGCTGTTGCAGAGACTGAATGCCTCCCCATAGCTGCCTAAATCCCCTCCCTCACCAGAGTTATTTCCAAGCAATTGGAGACTGCGTCTGCACGTCACCAATCCTCCGCCCTCTTCAAGCCTCTTCTGGTTCTGGGAGACAAGCAGGGAGGGGAGCTTGTCGCAACAGGAGGGGGAGACACCTGTGACTCTTCATCAGCCTGACTCATCTCTGCCTCTTAGCTATCCTCCTCTCCTGCTTCACCTTCTGTCTCAGATTCTGGACTGCTCTCTGCCATAGATTCTCCCTGCTCACTAAGCCCTGTTACCTCTGCAGCTTCCGATAACTCCTCCTCCCAGTATGTTTCTGAGCAAAATTCAAAGTGTTGGTGCTGACCTTTAAAGCCATAAACAGCCTCAGTCCTGTATACCTGAAGGAGTGTCTCCACCCCCATCGTTCAGCCCGGACACTGAGATCCAGCGTCAAGGGCCTTCTGGCGGTTCCCTCATTGCAAGAAGTGAGGTTACAGGGAACCAGACCAGAGGGCCTTCTCGGTAGTGGCACCCGCCCTGTGGAACGCTCTCTCATCAGATGTCAAGGAAATAAGCAGCTATCCTATTTTTAAAAGACATCTGAAAGCAGCCCTATTTAGGGAAGTTTTTAATATTTAATGCTGTATTGTTTTTAACACTCAATTGGGAGCCACCCAGAGTGGCTGGGGAAACTCAGTCAGATGGGCGGGGTATAAATAATAAATTATTATTATTATTCTCCTTCTGACCACTCATCATTGTCCCACCACCATTCCCCAGACTCTGATCCCTCTTCCCTTGAGGGTCCCCTAGTGGTTCCTATCACCATTCCTCTGTGTCCAACCAGTCCATGACAACCAGCTTTGCTTCTTGAATTTCTCTCCTCTCTCTCTTGATACTCTGTCTCGCCTCTTCCTTTCCCCTCTCCATTTCCTTCACGGTCATCTTTCAGGTTATAAAACAAGCCTCTTGGGACAAGGACCTGTCTTTTTCATTTATGTAATTTGTAGCATGCGAACATAACAGCAATGGTGCTGTGATAATAACAGTAATTAGGGCTGAGCTGGAACTGCTCATAACTGTTTTCCAGGAAAAAGATCAACAATGCTAACAAAATCCCTCCTTCCTTTTCCAATGGTTGTTTATGCTCCTTATGCAAATGGAAGTTTGCATTTGTTTGCATTGTCCTTACTCTTCATTTGCCTCAATTGCTATCACTCGCCTTTAGTGCAGCAATATCTGATTGGCTACCTATTGTTTACAATGTGATCACTGATTGGGGATGGAATCATCCACATGACTAATGCAGGAATGAAGAAACAGAAGCACCTAGAAGATTGTGGTGCGGAGACTTGAGTAATATTTGCACAATCTAAGCGTTGGGTCCAGATTGATAATTTAGTTGAATTTAGAATACCATTTAAATCAATGAAACCACTTATGATCTGTTGATTTAAGTGGAAACTGAGTATAACTAATTTAGCCTGGATCCAACTCTAAGTATATAAGGGTAAAAATTGTCACAACTTTCAACATTTTAGCCTTGACTGAAAGAATCTAAGGTGAATAAGATTTTAAGCTGTTTGCCATAATAAACATTCATTCATTCATTCATTCATTCATTCATTTTAAGCAGTCCGTAAAATAGTGCTAGCCATAATTCGGATGTGTTATTATTTCTCTGAATTATGTTGTAAAACTTATTTCAGTTCAAGTAAGGATGCATCTAGGGACGTGGGTGGCTCTGTGGGTTAAACCACAGAGCCTAGGGCTTGCCGATCAGAAGGTCGGTGGTTCAAATCCCTGCGACGGGGTGAGCTCCCGTTGCTCAGGCCCTGCTCCTGCCAACCTAGCAGTTTGAAAGCACATCAAAGTGCAAGTAGATAAATAGGTACCGCTCTGGTGGGAAGGTAAACGGCGTTTCCGTGTGCTGCTCTGGTTCGCCAGAAGCGGCTTAGTCATGCTGGCCACATGACCCGGAAGCTGTAGGCCAGCTCCCTCTGCCAATAAAATGAGATGAGCGCCGCAACCCCAGAGTCAGTCACGACTGGGCCTAATGGTCAGGGGTCCCTTTACCCTTTTTAAGGATGCATCTATCATTCCCTGCATCTGAATCCCCACCCCGCTTCTAGATTGTGGAGTCCCAGCTGAGTTCTTGAGAACTCAGAGGTCCAAATTATTTGCAGAGTGATGCTGCTGGGTTAGCAAGAGGCCATTCTTCCATTTTTGACTTGTTCAGCCAACTTCACAGATGCGGCAGTTTTCAGTTCCCATCTCCCCCCTCCCCTTTGCAGGTTTCCATTGCTTACAAGAGATTCAATGGTCGTGCAAAAAGAATTCCTAATGTGATTGTGTAATCTGCACCCCCATTTTTTGTTTGTGACGTTTTAATCTATGAACATCAGTAGTTTTTAAAGGATAAAAAGGATGCACACTGTGCACATTCCAATTCCAAAATTAATTTTAGAATTTCTCTCAAGTTTAATCCAAAGGCAGGTGCATAGCTGTCAACCGTCCCTTATTTGGCAGGAAACTCCCTTACTCCAGCACCATGTCCTGCTGCTGTCCCTTATTGATGATGTCCCTTAAATTTCCCGGGTTTCAAAGGAAGCAGCTCCTGTCCCTCTCTCCTTGCCGGCCAGGGAGGCTCCAACTGTGTTGCTCACCCAATAAGGAGTCTAAGAACGACTGGGGGGATGGAGCTTGCATGCCTTGGGCCGATCAAATCGGCCGCATTGCCTGGGGACTCGCCTTTGCTCAGCGCTTCCCAGCGGAGAGGTGACAGTGGTTTTCCTTCCTGCATCCCCCTTGCTGGGTTGTTGCACTGTGGGAACCACCACTTGAGGCTTCATTTGGCTGCTGGCTGGGCTTTTCTGCCTTTGGCTCAGAGGGGCTCAGAAGTTGAACATACCTGTGCCTGGAAAATCCCTTATTTTGGCTGCTGATCCCTTATTTTCGAGGCTGCTGGTCCCTTACTTTCAAATCTGTAAGTTGACAGCTATGGGCAGGCGATGTGGGACAGAGTAAAGATCCTACTCATGGCATAACGGCAAAATGGAACTGGGGCCATCCCTCCACCCCCAGATTCATTCTCTTTCTGCCCTTGCTCTTGTACCTCAGCAACCTTGTTCTTTTGCCAGTTTGGAATATATATATATAATTGTTGCTGTCTTGTAAAAGCTGCTGGAAAGCAGGGGGAATTTAGCTGCCAGGTCTGAACGGCAGGGGTGGAATTGGCAGTAGTAAAAACCAAATAAAGATTCAGCAAATAAAAGATAATATAGATTGTCCCCCGTTGAGCTTGTTTTCAAATTGCTGTGTTCAAATGAACTTCTAGCACTGCAAACTGTCTTTAGTCTCTTGCTTGCTCCTGCCATCAGTGCCCTGTTTCCCATCCGTCTCCTCTCCTCCATTTTAGTCTCATGATACTCCAAACATTCATTTGTCTCTCCTAGTGACTTGAATGGGAGCAAATGCAATGTGCACCCTTTCCTGTTTTAGATGAAGCTCTATCAGAGTTTCTTACTATGGGAGCAATCAAGCAGAATGGCTTCATTAGGCTGAGGATGTGTTTATTTGTAAACTACTGGCACTAACTGAATTTGGGGTGGAAAATGCAAATATTTAGATAGTGGGGCCTTGTCTTATTTCCATTTTACAGTGGCACCTCAGGTTACATATGCTTCAGGTTACAGACTCCGCTAACCCAGAAATAGTGCTTCAGGTTAAGAACTTTGCTTCAGGATGAGAACAGAAATCGTGCTTCAGCGGCGCGAAAATGTGAACCCCCAACCCCAAGACCATTCCATTTTGTAACTATCCAACCTCCCAAAATTCCAACACCTGTTTAATGGTTTGGCCCCTTTCTGTACAGATTCTGCAAATACTTTCCATATCTCCTAAAAAATCATTTCTCCTGCATATTCCCAGTCTTACCTTAAAAGTACATGTTAATTTATCATTAATAGCTATATCCCACACCTCTTTATATCAATCTTCCATTTTATATTCCCCTTGCCCCTTCCACTTCCTAGCTATAATAACTCGTGCAGCTGTCAATAAATTTGTGAGCGAGTCGTTCATAGCCTGCGAACCTTCCACCCCATCGTAAATTGATAATAATGCTACCTCTGGACTTTTGGTCAGTTTGAACCCAGTGATTTCTGTTATCTCTTTAAACACCCTTTGCCAAAAAAGTGTACATATTTACACCCCCATGACATGTGAACATAAGTTCTAGTTTTCTTCTCATTTTACTTTTGTCTGGTGTCATGGACTTGTTAATGAATGCAACCTGTTTGGTTTCATTATTATTATTATTATTATTATTATTATTATTATTATTATTATTACCATAGGAATCAACTCCTAGGGGCCAAGGTCCCTTTGGGCCCCCAGTAGAATATTTGGGGGGGCAGTGCCCCCAAAGTTGATGGGCATTGCCATTCAAATGGTGTGTGCTCACCACATCTTGTGATCGATTATGCAGGGTGGGTT
This sequence comes from Podarcis gaigeae, assembly GCF_964106915.1. Lineage (NCBI taxonomy): Eukaryota > Metazoa > Chordata > Lepidosauria > Squamata > Lacertidae > Podarcis > Podarcis gaigeae. Next base: position 68,314,454 of record NC_139683.1, on the reverse strand, counting down.
TTACCTGCCCCCCCCAATTTTATTCAAGTTTGCACCCCTGATTATTATTGTTACTGATTTCATCAGTATGGATGGGGTATAAATTTGTTCTGTTTGCATTTTAATGTGAACCTGCCTAATTTTCATTTCTCAAACCAATGAGGCAGCCAAAGCACATATATTGTTTGAATGTCAGTCTCCTCCCAATTTTGCAATGCAGTCCTTCACTCAAAAAGAGATTAGGGTAGCCAGTAGCAGTAGGAAGAGGTGCGTCCATCTTCAGCTTATGATATATATACAGAAGCTGCCAGGTGTACCCTTTAAACTCTCCTCATTTCATATATATTTCCTCAAATAATGAACCCTAAAATTACAACAATTAGCATGTGGAGGCTTTATGGATTTTTAAAAACGTTATAAAGGGGTCCTCATTCCCATAAAGGTTAGAAACCACTGGGCAGTGCCAGATTTATGTATAGGCTAAGTAAGCTGAAGCCTAGGGCCTCAAAATCTAGGGAATCTCGCCAGCCTGCCCGCTCCCCAGCAGGCAACCTCCCCTCTCCCAAAATTGCAAACTCAAGACTTCATGCAAGGGCAGGGCAACTCAGGCCCAGCAGCTATGAAACTCAGGGCTAGCCAGTGGGTAACCAGCAGGAAACACTTCAGCTCAACCTTTGCACTGTTGACTGAACACCCCTGCTGTGCAGATGATGGAGAAAGCTCGTAAATTGTATCCCTTCTGGCATCCTGGCCAACTCTATTATGGTGGTGTAAACCCTGGTGCACCAGGAGCCCAGAATAAGGTAAAGGTAAAGGTACCCCTGCCCGTACGGGCCAGTCTTGCCAGACTCTGGGGTTGTGCGCCCATCTCACTTAAGAGGCCAGGAGCCAGCGCTGTCCGGAGACACTTCCGGGTCACGTGGCCAGCGTGACATCGCTGCTCTGGCGAGCCAGAGCCGCACACGGAAACGCCGTTTACCTTCCCGCTGGTAAGCGGTCCCTATTTATCTACTTGCACCCGGAGGTGCTTTCGAACTGCTAGGTTGGCAGGCGCTGGGACCGAGCAGCGGGAGCGCACCCCGCCGCAGGGATTCGAACCGCCGACCTTTCGATCGGCAAGTCCTAGGTGCTGAGGCTTTAACCCACAGCGCCACCTGCGTCCCCCTGCCAGGAGCCCAGAATAGCAGCAAATAAAATCCGCTCACACGTCAGCGACTGATAAGACTTGTCAACCAGTTATTCCAAAGTCTTCCTAAATTATAAAGCTCCAAAATACAGGCCAAAAGAGAGCAGGTCTGGGAAGAGCAAGCCATACAATGGACACCACCAGTGAAAAGGCCCTGCTCTGTGTAGCTCCTGCCCTGTCATTTGATAGGGTGCCCACTTGCCCTCCTTCTTGACATGGAATGCTCTCTATTGGAGTCTCCAGGTCTAATATAAAGACCATAAGAAGGGAGAGCCGGGACTTTGAAGTTCCCAACAACTGTTAAGCAAGCAAGCAAGCAAGCAAGCAAGCAAGCAAGCAAGCAAGCAAGCACACAGGTCACCTTTGTTACAGAACGCCTTTGTCCTGGCCAGGCCTGCACCCAATCTTGTTTTTGTACAATCTTGTTTGTCCTCAGTAACCAAAATTATATTATCAACATATACAAGCAAGAAAGTTGTTTTCCTTAATTTGCAAGGAATCGTACAAAACAAAGTGGCACCAATAAAGAAAAGTTCCAGGGTGGCAACAGAAAGCAAACTAAAAATGCTTTTGCAGTTCATTAGAACTATCCAGCAATATCAAGTTATAGGAAAACTGGTGCTATTAACAGTAACCCTTCTAGTTGCTTAATTGATTTGGCAACTTCCATGCACATGACATCTGCTGCTAATTTTCCCCCAAAGAGTTAAATGATAACACATTAGAGGCAGCTACAGTTGCAAATGGAAACAAAATATCTGTGAAAGGAAGAGGAGCAGGTTTGCGCAAGTGTGTTGCAGGTAGAAATACTATTTGTAATGAAGTGAGAGCAGTAGTTGCTCGAATTAACAAATAAGAAATTTTTGAGAATTTACATGCTAGATTAAAATTGATTAATTCATTGAGAAGGGGATTGTAAGAACAACACTGAGGCCTAATTTGAATAGTAGAGTGCCTGGTATCTGGTGGGCAATCTCCTCCTTTATTTCCACACTGTGGCTGCAGACCAAATTACCTGTCAGGAGAGCTATGAGGTTCAGGTGAGGGTCATATGCCTTGTCAATCCCAACAGGTATATAACAGGAAGACCCGGCCTGCCCAGGCCTAGAGAATGAAAGAGGCATTCATGGTGAGTTCCGGCACCTCTTTTTCTAGAAAAATAGCACTGATAATAATAATTTTATTATTTTTACCACGCCCATCTGACTGGGTTGCCCCAGCCACTCTGGGCAGCTTCCAACATATGCAAAAGCATAATAAAACATGACACATTAATGTATAGGTTTGAACTTGGAGATGGTGGTTGTAATTAACATCCTGTTATAGAGAGGGCATGATTTGAGCTGATGTGTGTCCTATCCAAGCTATAAGCATAACCATGAAAGAAAATACATTTTTATCAAAGAATTTTTAAAGCCTCTGTTTGGGTTGAAATATGTGTCCTAAATGGATTCTGGAAGTATTCTTTACACATTGCTTTTTCGCTGAATGCAGAGCAGAGGGAACCAAAAAATGAAGTGCATAGATACAATAAAGAATTATATCCAATGAAAAGGTCTAAAGATAAATGATTCTGCGAGGCAGCTTCAGGATAAAAAGAAATGGGAAGATTTTATTCAGTCCCATCATCACCGATAGTATTGATGGATGGGATATAAAGAAGGTGATCGTTATGTGTGAATAGTAGACATTATATGATTTCAAATGAGTCTTACTCTGCGTTTCCTTGTGGATTGTGCTAGTGGAGAAGAAAAATGGGCAGCTTTATGTATAAAAAGAAAACATATTCACCTTTTGTTCTGCACTATGAAAAGGAGAGAATGAAAAGCCACAAATGAAAGCACCCCTATATCCTTCTCTCCAAATCCTGAAGATTGGGAAGTGTCAGCCAAGAAAAACATCCCAGCAGAAACAATAAATAAATAAATAAATCAGCCGTGCTAAAGTTGGGGAACTAGGTCTGGCTATCGCAGCAGCTGAAATAGTCACCGTCACATTGCCATTGAAATGAGGTGACCCTATGTGATGGCCACTTTCTTCTGGATGCCCCAAAATGAGAAGTCTGCTCACCTTTTCTGGTGTTGCGGCTGGGCATCCATGATCCAATAGTGATCCAGCGTGGGGGGCGGAGATTGACGCCCCCTTGCTCGCATTGCATTGGACACATCGTTGGTGCTGGGTGGGACCATGCAGGGCATGGTCCTGCTGGCCAATCAGTGCTGGTTGTGGGCATGGCTGCAGGAGATTTAACCGCGGCACTGCCAGGGACCTGTCTTTGTGGTTAGCTAGTGTCCCCCAAAGCCTCATTTGCGTCTCGAGGCCCCAAGACCCATCCCCAAAATAAATACACACAGACACTTATATTAGTTTAAGTTTTTGGGCAAAATTTTTGGCCACAACTTTACTGAAATACAATCATGTGAGTGGTATTGGCTTAGGCATTGACTCCCCACTATAACTGACTCCACTTCTCAGGGTGATCGTCAAATGGGGTAAACCAAATGAGGGAGCTAGGTCGATGAGGACCAACCTAAGCTCACCCCGGGGTTCCTGTGGTCCTGGCATGGCCCTAGCCCCTCAAGCGGACTACAGATGAGATCCAGGACCCCCAGATTCCTTTAAAGGAATACCCAGTTCCTGGAGGGGCAGGTGATGGCCACACCTCCCCTCCCCACAAACCAACTGAGCCAATGTCTAACTGCCACCTTACAAGTTGTGACGATTTGCTAAGGGGTAGGCGAAAACCAAATGGCTAATGCCAATCTGCCAAATGGAAAAATTCCTACCCAGCCCCTGTTCCAAAACAGGCGACCCAAACCAAAGCAAGGCCAAGCGACTCTACCTAAACTAGGGAGGGTGGGCGGGTGTTCAGCAATGTGAAGCAAGTGCATCACACAAGTGCACCTTGCATCACACTGCTGTTTTTAAAGCCCCTGGGATCATGCCACCCACTGGCTATTGGCTAAAATCGCCTGGTGTGATCCCAGGGGAATGGCCAGGTGAGCTCTTGGGTCCCGCGCGCAACCAGGACCCTCTGTTATGAGGATCCCATTTAGTTCACACTGCGGAAGGGGTCAGTTCACATTCACTGACTGCCCAGAGGTTACAATTTCCCAGGGAGGGTAGCAGCAAACAAAAGTGGAGACAATGCTGCACCCATCAGATGCCTGCCTGCATTCCTTCAGGATTCCAGTCTGGCAGAGTGTGTGTCTGCTTTGTGTCTCTAAAGGTGTTCCCCATTGCGGTGATAAGCCAGCAGTTCTACTTTCCCAGCTAGATACTGCAGCCTCCATACTATGGCCTGGAACAGCTCAAGAAAAGATCAGCAACCAGTCTCATGTTCACTACCCTCACTCACTACTAACTGCCCTGAGACCTCTGGGTATAGGGCGGTATATAAATTCAATGGAGGAGGAGGAGGAACTTTGGTTCCTCTCAATTTTCCCAACCTTAATGTTCATTTTTCCACATTTCTGTGTTGTTTCCTAATCCTCATCAACATTCACCTACGTTTCAGTCATCTTTACTTGTAATTTACAGTTTTCTATGCCATTTCATAAACACATTTTAGCCAGAAAGTCTCCCTGCCCCACCACTGCCAGTTACATGCATTTTTCTACAGAATATTTGGTTGGAATAACGTGTGCAGTTCTGGTTGCTTCATCTCAAAAAGGATATTATAGAGTTGGAAAGGGCTTCAGAAAACAATGGGATGGAGTGGCTTCCACATGGAGAAAGGTTGCAGCATTTGGGACTTTTCAGTTTTGAGAAAAGGCAAATAAGAAGTGGCATGATAGAAGTTTTTAAAAAACCATGTATGCTCTGGAGAAAGTACATAGAGAAAGGTTTTGTTAAGTATAATTGTTTAATTGACACTGAAATGGAAAATGCCTCTGTGTATCACTGAAGGCTTTAACATGGGGATTTTCCATGGGGCTATATTGAAGCCAAGACTCCCAGATGGGTTAATAATTAAAAAGCAGAGACATCACCTTGCCGACAAAGGTCCGTATAGTTAAAGCTATGGTTTTCCACGTAGTGATGTATGGAAGTGAGAGCTGGACCATAAAGAAGGCTGATTGCCGAAGAATTGATGCCTTTGAATTATGGTGCTGGAGGAGACTCGAGAGTTCCATGGACTGCAAGAAGATCAAACCTATCCATTCTTAAGTGATCACTGGAAGGACAGATCCTGAAGCTGAGGCTCCAATACTTTGGCCAGCTCATGAGAAGAGAAGACTCCCTGGAAAAGACCCTGATGTTGGGAAGGATTGAGGGCACAAGGAGAAGGAGACGACAGAGGATGAGATGGTTGGACAGTGTTCCCGAAGCTACCAGCATGAGTTTGAGCAAACTGCGGGAGGCAGTGAAAGACAGGAGTGCCTGGCGTGCTCTGGTCCATGGGGTCACGAAGAATCGGACACAACTAAATGATTAAACAACAACAATTCTGTGTTATTTCACATGAGAGCATTAATCTTAGATTGCATGAGAGCTATTGAATTGCAAATTTGCCATCTTGGAAGGGTGGTGGCTGAGTCTTTTGCACTTCACGTGCATTTGCAATGTCGAACACAACGGGAATGAAAAGGCCTGCAAGTTGTATACTACAATACAATGGTATATATTTGATGTTAGTCGCCCTGAGCCCAGTTTCAGCTGGGAAGGGAGGATTACAAATAAAAGTTGTTCTTGTTGTTGTTGTTTATTAGGCAGTTGTTTCTTCTTCTTCTTCTTCTTCTTCTTCTTCTTCTTCTTCTTCTTCTTCTTCTTCTTCTTCTTCTTCTTCCGAACCAGCAAGTAGACCATGGGGAGCCTTTAAGCTGTATTATTATTTTTTTTGACCTTTTAAAAGAATTCTTTAGTAGGTTATGCCAACTGCTGGGCAATTTGGTTGTGTGCCATCTTCCCTGTTGCAGTGCAGAGCAACATTCAATTACATTGTTTTGTGCGATCAGATGGTTCAACCTATCAATTTAACACTTGAATTGTTTTCTCTTCAACTCTCCAAGCCCATCTTCAGGTCAGTGGAAGTAACCATGTCTCTAAATCATAGGCCCACTTCTCTTGGTTCCTTCAGAAACTGATATGCAAGATGATGAAGTTTGGGACATGAGGGCTCCGCCAAGGTCCTAGAGTACACCTTCTCCTTCCCAAAGCCAGGCAAGCACTTAATGGGCTTTGAGAAGGAGAAAAGGAGGCTGTGAGAGCCTTGCTTAAGCTGGTGCCACAAGGGCTGGGAGGAAGGCATCAAATGGCCTTGCAGAGGGTGGCATATCACCAAGGTCCACCCCTCTCAATGTGCCTTCAAAAGTGTACTCCTGCGTGCGAATTACCTTCACTGCCTTGGAACAATTGTGCTAGCCACTTCTTGTTTTCTGCTTTCTCCCAAGTCATTGTACATATGGTGTAAACTCCAACAGACCCAAACTAATTGACTTGGGCAATTATGCTTTAGGCCAGTTCCCTTTCGCATTGTCGCCCAACAGGCAGTGAATGCCAGCAAACTATATCTATTTGACAAATGGAAATTGAGTGAGGCAGTGCTGGATAATTTCATTTGGTGTGCGTTTTTAAGGTAAACCAATCTCATTTACATTTCCCAAAAGCGTAATATGTGGATCAGAACGCACAGTTGTTTTAATTTTGCAATGCACTTCTTGGCTCATAAATGAGTACACATATGTACCATATTTTTCGCTCTATAGGATGCACTTTCCCCCCTCCAAAAATTAAGGGGAAATGTGCGTGCGTCCTATGGAGCGAATGCAGGCTCCTTGGCTTCAGCGATAGCAACGTGAATCCTCCGAAGCGCAGAGGGAGCGCTCCCTCCGTGCTCCGGAGGCTTCACATTGGTTTCCCTGAAGCCTGGAGAGCGAGAGGGGTTGGTGCACACCAACCCCTCTCGCTCTCCAGGCTGCAGGGATAGCTGCCTGAAGCCTTGGGAGCGCAGCACGAGTTCCCACTGCGCTCCGCAGGCTTCAGATTCCTTTTGCTGAAGCCAGGAGAGCAAGACTCTCCTGGCTTCAGCAGAGAGGGAGAGCTGCGCAGCGTCCCTTTAGCCAAGCGGGAGGAGAAATGGAAGGGACTCCGTTTCTCCTGCCGCTTCGCTGAAGGGGTGCTGAGCATTGAGGGGGAGAATATTTTTTTCTTGTTCTCCCCCTCTAAAACTATGTGCATCCTATGGTCTGGTGCGTCCTATAGAGCGAAAAATACGGTATATTTTAGGGAGAAATGTTTATGATTCCTGATTATCTGCAGGATCTTTTCATTACGTAATCTTCAGCTGCTAACACACTGGACACACTGGGGAAAGCATGCTTTGCTCTCTCCTATTTTTAATGGAGTGTCTTCATGAAGTTGTGGTCAAAACATCCTTCTCCTATGTTTTCCCTGTTCAGTTTCCTTTCACTTTCCAGAGATCAGAAAACTCAATGGAACAGCTGCACAATTTCACCAGGTGTATGTGTCCTGTGGGGGTTTGGCTAGGGTTGCCACCTTTGATTGGGCAAAATACGGGACAGGTCAGGCAAAATAAAGGACAGATCGGGGAGAACTGTGGAGCTAAAAATTACTTTACCTAGTGCAAAAAAATGACTTCAAAGCAATCCATTGCAATGATCAAATGGAAGCTATCAGTCAGTTGTGGAGCAAGCCAATCGGACTCCTTGGGCGGCGCGCGTGCCTTGCACCCAGGGGCGGGGCCAACCACCTGTGGGGGTGGGGCGAGCCAGAGCAGGATGCTCCATGGGGCCTCTGAGGAGTCTGCCTGCCTCCTCCCACTCAGCCGCCCCTAAAGCTGAGGGGAAGACGGTGGGCAGACTGTTTGGGGCAGTGTGGAGCCTGTGGGCGCCCAAGCCACAGTGTCACTCCCAGAAGAGACACTTGCTTGGGCATGCTGCAGGCCCCCTGGTGAGTGCCGCCCGGCATTTTGTCATCCCCTCAGCGGTGACACCCAGGACAGCCCCCCGACACACACACCCTTCCTTCACCCCTTTTATCAGTAACTGCAAATATTCCAAGAACAGTATTGAAAAGAAATCTTCACTACCTGCTGAATTTCTGCCTTCCGGAAGGATTATAATTGTAGAAACCCAGCCAAGGTAGGAAGGAAGGGAGAGAGGGAAAGGGAGAGAGAGTGCAACAAATTCTTAGTTTTGAAGGGGCTGAGGCTGCTTCTCCAGAAAACATTTCGCTCATCCTCTTAGAGCCATTGGCAAGAGCTCAGCTCAACCCAGAAGAATCTACCGGCTGGCAAGCTTTATTGGCTAGCCTGGAGCATCAAACAGCCAGCTTTGGAGGGAGGGCTTAACTTGCAAGGTGCCTAGCAAGCAAGTTAGGGTGAGGGAACTTTAATGCCAATTTTATTTTGTTATGACTTTGAAAATGGGACAAAAGGCATCCCAACTGGGACAGGGGACACTGCTGTTTGGAAATCCTAAATTTTAAGGGATGGGTGGCAACTTTAGTTTTGGCTGATTATGGCCTGTATAGATTGCTCTAGTTACTTAAGGATACAAGGCCATAAGATCAGCCTGCTGCCTCAGGCCACCAACTCATCTAGTCCACCATCCTGTTCCTGTCAGATGCCTCTAGAAAGCCCATAAGCAGGACCAGAGGACAAGAAGACTCTCTTCTCTGTGGCTTCCAGCAACTGATATTCAGAAGCACTACTGCCTCCAGTCGTGGAGACAGAGCATAGCCATTATGAAAAGCCATCCAAGTTGGTGGCACTTGTGGAAGCAGAGTTTATAGGGGTGCCTTACGTCTGGGTTTCTCCGGACACATCTAGGATTCAGGCAGCAAAATGGCGTCCAGGTGGATTTTTGCTGAATCAGCAAAATATCCAGGAAAACTGAATATTTGACTGGATTTTCACTTTTCGGAATATGGCAACCCTAAGAATGTATGGGACTGGAGTCTGCAAGGAGCTAGGCTTATAATAAGCCTGAACCTATACAGGTCTTATATTCATAAGGCCATGTCTCTTAGGGTACAAGTAGAAAGTTGACATGTAGGTGGGAGAGAAGGTGGAACAATGAAGTATGGAATGTCGAAGATTTGGACTTCAGAAATGCTGCTTTCCCCGTGAAACTAGTTTATTGTGCTTTCTTATCGACTCGGTTGTGAGAGTTTTGTGGTGACTATAGAAGGCTGTTAGCTCTGTAGGTAAGCAGAACACCTTAATGATCAGTTCAAAATAGATTCTGACTGATGGAGGTCTTCTCCAAAGCAATTGTCTTATCTTAATAAACAGAGCCTTCACCCTATACACATTGTGAAGGCTTGATTTTCTTCCACACGCTCATTGCCTCCTGTCGAGTGAGTTCCATAATTCCGTAGTACTTTATTTTATCTGACTTGAATCTTTCAATATTCATCTTCATTGAATGTCCCCCTGAATATGCTTGATTTGACTCAGGCCTTGGATGAATCTGGTGGACAACCTTACTAAATTGCAAGGTTGCCATATCTCAGAAAATGAAAATCAAGACAGAGTTGTTGAGTTTTTTCTTTTTCTTTTTGCCCGAAGTTGTGGAGATTGTTGCTGTTGTTGTTTTAGGGAAACCAAAGTTGTTGGGCTTTTTTAGTAAAAGCTACAAGAATTTTTTAGTTTTAGATCTTTTTAAAAATAAAATTTTAACCCCCTATGCCTATATTCCAGGACATTTGCCTGATTATGAAAGATAATCCAGGGCACCATTTTCAGAGGCAAATTCGAGGACATGTTCTGGAAAATCAGGACATATGGCAGCCCGTGGGGTGGGAAGAATATTTCACCTTCTCCCCATATTCTGTGGTACAAATGAAAATCCTTCTTCTAATATTTGTAGTTGAGGAAAGGTGGGCTGTCCACTTGGCTGCAGAATGATATTAGGATTCCAGAAGTCTGAAAGCTAAGTTGCTATTCTACTTCCTGCTCAAAGTAGAACAGCAATGATTAGGTGCTGCAAAATCACCCATGTCTGCAAGCTCCCTTAAATCTACCCCAACACCTTATCACATCTATGTGTTATGAGGAAAATAGAACCAATGCTATATTATTCTTCAAAGCAAGTGCTATTGCTTTTACAGCCTACCTCCTTTAATTGTTCGACAAAGTTAATTATTATTTTCTGCATAGTTCATCCACCCTCATATTATTGCTTTACAATGGAATGCTGCCTTTGTTGTTCCCTCTGGCAGACTTTCACATTTGGACGGCAGTTCTGAGCTTCTTGTATGAGAAGTTTTACATTTTCTTTTATTTTTCAGTGCGGAAATACTGCCAAATGAAAATCAGCAATTCTCTCTGCCCGCCACCCAATTGTTCTGAGCTGGCAGGTATGAGTCGACCAGGAAGTCTAAAAACCAATTGTCTATGGGCCTTCCTGTGGCTATCTAAATTAGTATTTTCTCCCCTCTTTCGAGATGGCGAGCTTTCTAAAATAGCAATAGCATTCATCAAATCTGAATAGCTATCCAAATGTAAGAGCATCATATAAAATGCCTGGGATACACCGGCCAAAACATGCAGTATTTATTGTTTAAAGAAAACAGTCAAGACACGATGATCTACTCCCTCTTTGCTGAAGGAAAACTGATGGCAGAGTAGGCAGCTCTAAGCCAGTTATATACTTTAGCCTTTTGTGTGTGTGAAGGTGAGGTCTTTGGAGATGAGATTGGTTCAAATATTGCAGGGCAGCCGGAGTCTTTTCATGGTGGAACAGTGGGCACACAAACTTTCTTTCACCATGATTATGTGATAATGAACCATTCAGATCCTCAGGGGCTAATCAGTCATTGTGGACAAGCCTTCCCCTCTGTAATGATTATATGGGGTTGCTCGTGCGTACGTTGCCACCACTCCTGGCTAGGTTGCCTGGTTAAACCTTTTCCTGGCTGGACAGCCCTTCACTTTGTGGCTGTTTCAGTCGCTAGCAGAATCCGTCAGTGGGCGTTTCTTGAACTTCTTCCAGCAAAGAAGTTCTTTGACGCCAAGTCTACGCCTACTTTCCCTGCGTGGAAGTCTTCTGTGCAGGGTGGGTGTGGGTAGCGGAGGACCTGTGCTCTCCCCGCTGGTCTCCGGTGAAGAGTCCTGGAGCCCCCTCACCGATTCCCCCATCTGCCCCCCTTTATCCCTGGTGTTACCCTGATTTCCTTCCCCAGCCAATGAGTTCCCTCTCTCCCTGCTAGGCCCTTCTCCGGCATCGCTTGGGAGCCTTGCCTCCACTTCTGGCTCCGATGTCAGTTCCCTGACACCCTCAAAATAAACCAAAATAAAATACAGGGATAGGGTGCAGCAGGTCAGCAGTGGGGGTGGCTGCACACCGCATGGGCATACTGGTGCTGCCAATCTGGTACAGTGGTACCTCGGGTTAAAAACCTAATTTGTTCTGGAGGTCCGTTCTTAACCTGAAACTGTTCTTAACCTGAAGCACCACTTTAGCCAATGGGGCCTCCCGCTGCCGCCACGCTGCCTCCACACAATTTCTGTTCTCATCCTGAAGCAAAGTTCTTAACCCGAGGTACTATTTCTGGGTCAGTGGAGTCTGTAACCTGAAGCATCTGTAACCCAAGGTACCACTGTACTCCTTGGTGCAGCCACACATCCCAAACCTCACCCTGACCTAGCCTTGCATAGTCCCAATAACTAGCTGATCCTTTTGGAAGCCCCATCTCTTAATCCTAGGTGTATAGATGTCTAAGGTTTTGTGGTGATGGAAAGGCTTCATTGTCTTCATTACAATTTTGCACATTTTTATGTGTTCATTTATACAGTGGTACCTCGGTTTTTGAATGTAATCTGTTCTGGAAGACCATTCGAGTTCCGAAACTTTTGAAAACCGGAAACTCAAAACGGAAGCCGAATGGCATGTTCAACTTCCGAAAAGTGTTTGAAAACTGAAGCATTTACTTCCAGGTTTTGGAAACCAAAACATTTGTCAGCAGAGACCTTCCTGCTGGAGTAGTACCTATTTATCTACTTGCACTTTTTGGCATGCTTTCGAATGGCTAGGTTGGCAGGAGCTGGGACCGAGAAACGGGAGCTCACCCAATCACGGGGATTCAAACCCCCGACCCTGTGATCGGCAAGCCCAAGAGGCTCAGTGGTTTAAGACCATGGCAAGCCTAATGTGACATGCAACATAACTGCCATCCAGGCTCCATAGACACAAATCTATCAATTAAACCAGAGATTTCCAAACTGTGTCTCGACACATATGTTGGCTGTGTTGTGCAGGTATGTCATGCTAATGCTCCCCACGCTCCTCCAGGGGGCTGGAAAGGGGTTAATTTAACTTCCGGTTTGCTACTAAAGCTGAATTGCTATGTCACAAAATGATGCATGTCTAAAAAAGTGTGTCACCAGTATGAAAAGTTTGGAAAACTCTGAGTTAAACAATCAGTTTTGTAAACTCTGAGTGAAGAGGTTTGCGGTTATGAATATCTGGCCGCAGCTTTAAACCCTCATTCAGGTTATGACACCTGGAATCAGCTGTGTTTTGTGTTAACACAGTAGCATAATCAGGGAAGACCCTCATATAGAGCTTTTCCTTGCTTCCTGAGAGCTTCCTTATACACGCTTGATGCTATATTAAAAGCATTCTTTGTAGAGGAGTTAAAATATTCCCTCTCAATGCAGGTTTAAATTCAGCAGTTGTTCAAAGGTTATTTCTCCTTCAAGAAGAGATTACCTCTGTTGATTTTTTTTTGTGGAGGGGGGGTTAGAAATGTATTTATTTGTTCATTTGCAGCTGACGGAAGAGTGGATAAGAAGCAGCAATCAAAATAGCTATGCTTAGGAAGAGGCAATTGCCCTGAAACCACTTGGGCTTTGTGAGTGGCTCAATCAAACTCTTGAAGAAGCTGCATGGAGCGTCTGCTTCTTCTTTCTTCCTGTTCCTCTACACCCAGGACTAAAAACGAATGCATGTTACCTTGGTGCTTCCCAAGAAAGTACCATTTTTTATTGCTGGGGATTATGCCTTGACTAGGGACGCAGGTGGTGCTGTGGGTTAAAACACAGAGCCTAGGACTTGCCGATCACAAGGTTGGCGGTTCGAATCCCCGCGACGGGGTGAGCTCCCGTTGCTCTGTCCCTGCTCCTGCCAACCTAGCAGTTTGAAAGCACGCCAAAGTGCAAGTAGATAAATAGGTACTACTCCGGTGGGAAAGTAAAAGGCGTTTCTGTGCACTGCTCTGGTTCGCCAGAAGCGGCTTAGTCATGCTGGCCACATGACCCAGAAGCTGTATGCCGGCTCCCTTGGCCAATAAAGCGAGATGAGCGCCGCAACCCCAGAGTTGGTCACGACTGGACCTAATGGTCAGGGGTCCCTTTACCCTTTACCTTTACCTGTGCCTTGACTATGTCCCATGATCCCCACTGGGAACGAACACTCCCATGATCCTTTACTGATCTATGGTGGGCTGTCACAGCTCACCACAGATAAGGAAGGCACACATCTAGTTAACTTTTTATTGGCAAGTGAAACACTTACAGCTGCTTCCAAGGTGCTCTGGAGACTAGGGTTGCCATGTGTCCTCTTTTTCCAGGACATGTCCTCTTTTTCAGGGGTAAAATTTCTGCCCGGGTGGATTTTTAAAATTTGCTGAAATGTCTCTGCCTATGCTTTCTGGATGAGACATGACTGGTGGCTGGAGACTTGCTTTCCTCTTCTCTTCTCCTGCCCCCCTCAACAATATATCACAATATATCCCAACTTCTATAGCCTATATTGAGTAGGGGTATTAAAATGAGAGGGACACGGGTGGCGCTGTGGTCTAAACCACATAGCCTAGGACTTGCCGATCAGAAGGTCGGCGGTTCGAATCCCCGTGACGGGGTGAGCTCCCGATGCTCGGTCCCTGCTCCTGCCAACCTAGCAGTTCGAAAGCACGAAGTGCAAGTAGATAAAAAGGTACCGCTCCGGCAGGAAGGTAAACGGCGTTTCCGTGTGCTGCTCTGGTTTGCCAGAGGTGGCTTAGTCATGCTGGCCACATGACCCGGAAGCTGTCTGCAGACAAACGCCGGCTCACTCAGCCTATAGAGCGAGATGAGCGCGCAACCCCAGAGTCGGTCACGACTGGACCTGATGGTCAGGGGTCCCTTTACCTTTATCTTTATTAAAATGAGAGCCGTCATTGCTCTTCAAAATATGGCAGCCCTGGGATACAAACACACACACACACACACACACACACACACACTGGGATTCTCTCTCTCTCTCTCTCTCTCTCTCACACACACACACACACACACACACACACACACACACACTTCTAGCCCTATGGCCCAATTGCACCAACAATGGGGCTCCTCTCTATGTTCTTGGGGCTTCATAGCCTCCATGACAGCCATGGGGCTGTCTCAAGTTGTCATTGGCCCCACTCCAGCTTTATCCACTGGAAAATCTCCCTGAATATCCAGGAATTCATGAGGTTCCATTACTCTGCAGGCATGGACCATAAACAAGTTCACAACTCTAGTAAGGGGTAAACAGTCACTATATGCCCAAAGCTCTCCAGGAAGTCGTCTGTCCATAATCACAGGGTCACACACCTCCATCTCTGGTTCATCCCTTTTGAGGCTTGGACCAGGCCCAAATTGACAATACATTAAAGAGTGTCTCATTCCCTACAGGGCGGATAGATCACTGGGATAATAAGGTTGTGTGTTTGGAGGTGCCTCATGCCCCCCAAATCCACTCTACTCAGAAGAGAGCATTCAGCAGAGCAGTCCCTGCATGACAGAACATCTTCTCTGTGGAAGTGCGGCTTGGATACCGACATTGTATGGATTTTGGCCTGTCATGAAAACATTCTTATTTCGCCAAGCATTTCCACGGCATTAATTTTATCTAGTCACTTTGATTACTCTGCCGTTTAATTTACGGTGCAAGCTATTCTGTGTTTTATTTTGCGGTAAATCAGTTAGATCTATGATTATGGGTGATTCACAAATATTTTAAATAAATAAACACATTACAGTTAATGAGTGGGATCTGTGCAAGAGCACAACAGTCCCCCCCCCCCCAATCTTATTTTGTGCACCAGACAGGCACATTTCTCCATGTCCTACAGGCTGTTAGGAAATTCACCGTTGGTTTCCCTTTTAGGGCATCATCTTTTCCCTCTTTTAAAAATGTGTTTTAATACTTCATGGGAAGTATTTATTGCATTGTATTGCACTCTTCAAGAGCCCCGAGCACTAATTGTACTTCATCGTGTTCTGCGAAAGGCCCCCCCCAGGTCATCATTGTCAGCAAGTCTCATTCATCATCTGTGCCATAAACAGTACTATTGGGTGAAATGGATGATGCTCAGCTCTCTTTGTCACTGATGAACTTTCCACATGTTTCCAGTGCACATGCCCCACTGAGCAGCCTCTTCATCAGCGGAAACAGGAGCTGTGCCAAAAAACAAATCCATTCAATTTTGCTGTTATTGGGGGCCAGGTGTCCTTTTCTGGATGTCCTTATAAGTATTCCAGGAAAACATTTCTGGGTGGAATTCAACGTTACCTGCAGTGCAAGCATTTCAGCCTCCCAGACGGAATGATCTCAGCACTCCCCTCCCTGCACTGTTCCTGGGGTTCTCCAACCCACCCGACACTAAGAAGGGGAAGGGGTAGTAAAAGCCCCATTGCACAAGCAGACATCTTTACACATGCCTTCTGCTGATGGGGCTCAAAGTGAATCCTTCTCTCTATTTCTTATTTTTTCTTTCACCCATGGCTTACACAATATAGGTAGCTGTTTCCTCAAAGCATGGTGTTTTCAGACTTCGGGGAAATATTCAGAGGTACACAAACAAAGGGGGCAGGTCCAGTAGCGACTGGTCGGGTGGCAAGGATGGGGTTGCATTGCTGATCTGGCTTTGCAAGACTGATGTCAGGGACTGGACTGAGGGGGACAAGACTGAGGAGGAATGGTGGAGACTGCCCCCCAAAACTTCCAGAGAAGAAGAAGGCAGTATTGAATTACAGCAGTGGTTTGAGGAAGCTCACAGCTTAGAGACAGGTGAACAGATGAGTTGGGAGGAGAAAAGGGGGAAACAAAGGCAGAGCAGCCAGCTGATACATTATCACTGGAGAGCATTTCTGACCCCCCTTCTCCCAGAACCTAGCGTGCATTGAAAGTGGAAGAGCAAAGGCCACAGAGACAATTGACCCTGATTGCCACCATAAAGGGAAGTGCTGTTGCTAGGAAGGAAGGGGGGAGGAGCTCAGTTGGAGCAATGCCATTAAGAGGCAGAGTACATGATCCTCTTGCTGTGAATTACTGAATAAAGACTCGATAAGAACTTCCTCGTCTACTTTCTTGGATGTCTGCTGTGAGAGGGGAGAGGGTCGGAATTCACTGAAGCCTGACAACTATGCATTGCAGCTGATTGACAAGAGGGAGGGTACAAGGAGAAGGGGACAACAGAGGACAAGATGGCTGTACAGTGTTCTTGAAGCTACGAACATGAGTTTGACCAAGCTGTGGGAGGCAGTGGGAGACCGGAATGCTTGGCATGCTCTGGTCCATGGGGTCATGAAGAGTCAGACACGACTAAACGACAACAACCAAGAGGGAGAGGGACAAAATACATGTTTAACCTCATACCAATGGGAATCCCAAGTCATTACTGGTGATCCTTTATACAGATCCTGCTATATTGCTTCCTGACCTATTTGTGTAAGGTTATCAAAACCTGCTCTCCATCTTTGACTGTGAATCGTCCACTCAGACATTGGCAAGGACCCTGCAGAGAATGCATAATAAGACACAGATACAAGATAGGCTAGCATTGGAACTAGGTTTCTGGAGACAGTGGCTCTCCAGATATCGGTGGGCTCCAATTCCCATCAGTCCCAGCCAACATGGCCAACAGTCAGGAATGATGATGATATGATGATGATTTATTGAATTTAAATTTCCAATACCCAGAGGTGTCAGGGTGGTTCACAGAACAAAATCAAAATATGAAACGAAAATACATAATCAAAATAAAAACAACAACAATCCAATAGCCACATTTTAAAAGGGCATAGGATGTCGATCAAAGGCCTGGTTGAAAAGGAACATTTTTGCCTGGCTCCTAAAGGTGTATAATGAAGGCGCCAGGCGAACCTCCCTGGGGAGAGCATTGCATAGATGGGGAGCTACTACAGACAAGGCTCGTTCTCATGTTGCCACCCTCCGGACCTCTCGAGGAGGAGGCACACGAAGGAGGGCCTGAAAAGATGATCTCAGGGACTGGGTAGGTTCATATGGGAAGAGGCGGTCCTTGAGGAATTGCAGTCCTGAGCCGTTTAAAGCTTTGTTGGTCAAAGCCAGCACTTTGAATTGGGCCTGGAAACTAATTGGTAGCCAGTGCAGTCAGACCAGGATCGGCGTAAGATGCTCAAACTGTCTTGCTCCACTGGAAGCTGCAGTCTAACAACTGGAGAGCTACATTGTCTTCACTCTAGCTGGGTAACACAAGGACATACATTTTAAACTGAAGGAGATAGGGATGAGGAGCACAGTTACCCAGGTCGAAGGGCAGGCTCTGCAGCAGGTGTCTGCAGGTGAATAGTTCTCTTCCGGTGATGACATTGCCCCAAGAAGGAGAAAGCTGCCATTGATACCACTGCTCCCTCATACTCCTTGCCATGTTCCACTTGCATTCCATGAGCAAGAGACGATGCAAGGTTTCTGCTGCAGCAGCAGGCAAGGCTGCCAGATGTGGGAGAAGAATGGAGCTCTCTAGCTAGGGATGGCCAAATCTGTCATTTTCAGTTCCCCCCAGTTTCTCCTTCTTCCAGTCATTCACATCAGCCAGTGATTTTTTAAATAATAATAAAAAATCACCAGCATTTCCATGCACATTTTTGCTTGTTATTTTCATGGACTCTTGCACTTTTAAAACACACACTTTATCCCCGTATATGCATTCATGTACATATTATTTGGCTTACGTGGCATTGCAAATTTCAAATAAGTGTGAATTTTAAAGGATGGCTGCCTTGTGGCTCACGTATTGTTTCAGAAAGCGCAAATTAGGGAGCTTCGCCTTGAGATGCGAAGCAAATTGAACCCAAAGTCACAAGGAGTGCATGGAAGCTTGGGTAAATGTGTTGCCTTGTTTAGAGTTGTGCCGTACGGCCCAGATAATAAAGGGGGAGGCCGAAGCATCAACATGACCCTCTCCACTTTCTAGCAAAACACTTGGAGCAATCTTTGCAGAAAGGTTAAATAACATCAGACAAATACTCTGTAATTTGGACTCAGCTGGTAACTTTGTCTGCTTCAGCTTACACTGCCTGGGCTGATAGCGTCCATATAATTTCTTCTGACAAAAAATTGCTACCCTTTGAGTTGATCCTTGTAACTGAAATCCATTTCCCCCACCTCAGCCCTTAACCACCACAACAACAAACCAGGCACAATACACCACTTTCCCAGGTGGGTAAGTTGTAATTTTAGTGCTGAGAGTGCACTGAGAGTATCTTCTCGGGATAGCATACTTTTGTCTAAGTTGTATGAGCAGGGTACTCATAGGTTTCCCTCTTCCTGCAGAGCCACTTTTCAAAAAACTGGAAGTTGGAGTTCAGAAAAGTAATGTTCCATTTTGGGACCTTGTTGACACGTTGTGGTTGCAGGTGTGCAGTTCTTAAGTCTCCCTTAAATACAAAGCAGCGCTGCAACTGTAGAATGGTAACCAATCACCTGCCACCACGCTGATAAGGGTGATGTTATTCCCGATTCCTCTTATATAAAAATGCAGATCATGCAGATGACAAAAACATAGGGTTTCTGGTCAGATGCTTTCAAGATGATCTTAACTCATAGGCTTTCGGTTGTCATTTTGTTTTTAAATTTGTGTGCATTTAAAAGCACCACCGTAGGCAAATGTTGGTTGCTACTGAAGGGGGAAGGAATGGGTTCTGTGCAGTCAGTCTGAAACTGGACCCCAAATCCTCATTTTTCCTTCTCCAAGGGAGCATTTCTAAAATGCATTAACTCTTGAGTCAATGTATAAACAGAAACCCAGCTGTATAAACAAGTGCTCAAAGCCCTCTCCTTTATCAGTCCGTGACGGCAATGGATGACCTTGCTAGTTCCGTGGAGCAGGGATGGCACGTCTGGGTCTTATCTTACATCCTGACCACAAAAAGATGCACAGATCCTGTCAGGTCTGACAAGAGACGTGGGAACGGTGCCAGGAGTGTTCTTAGAGTTGGTGACCTCCTGTCCCAAGATAAGAGTGTAGGAACAGGAACAACCTTTTATGGTCAAGAGTACTGGAACAGGAATACCTGTTTATGGCCATGGATGTCAGCTTGCGTGTATGAGCTGACGTGGTTGGATTCCTGGGGAAGGGGGGAGAGGGTGCCTGGAGGATATATATACTGCATGAAATTTCTCATTTCTTTGGACTTGCTGTGAACTGACCACGCAAGTGCCTTCTGCTATCCGGACAGCAGAATAAACTCTTTCTCTGAATCAACCTCGGTGTCATTTGACTCCTTCCTCCCTGTTCTGGGAGCAACACTCACCCTACCATCGGTAAAGTCTAATAAGGCTACACTACTGCTCTCAGGAGAGATGCTTGGGGTTCTTCTTGGGTGTTTTCTGGCTGTTCTCTCATTTTGAATTTATTTTAATGCCTTCCATCCATGAGCATTTTATTTGTCACCAGGTGTCATGAGGGTATCAGCTGTAATAAATGGCAGTCCATAGAATTCTCATGTAGAGGTCTATAATCCCAAATGGTGCTACCTAATCAAGGAAAGAAAGCACTTTCTATGCAATGGTGTCACACATTCATGTAAAATGTCTGAATAGAACATCACGGCTCCATCACACTTAATGAACACCCACTGGTTGATTTGACTGTGCTGATCTTTAATCTTACACCTGAAAATTCATTCCTCCCTTGCTCTTTTTATCTGCACTGTCATGTGATACGAGATCACATTTATTCCATTTATTTATAAATATATTTACTTATTTATAGTCTCCAGCAGGCCATGGGAAATGTGCAAACAACGACTGAATTTTGTACATTCTTTGGCCATCATGCATAATCCCCAATAGGCATCACAGAATGTGCATATCTCGGCTGAATTCCGTACGTTTAATTTTGATGGGAGAAAGTGGAGTGGTAAACAGCAAGAGGTGCAAAAGATTATTCTAATAAGCTGTGCCGAGCTAAATCCCTGCAAGTTTCTAACTGAACAGTTCAGTAGCCAAGGCTAGCCAAGTTTGCAAACTGTGGCTTTTGAGCAAACAGCAAACAAGAACAGAATCTTTAATAGTTAAACAGATACAATTTCCTCCAAAGAACAATTTAAAACGTACAGGGATTTAGCTTGGTGCTGCTTATTAAAATCATATTTTGCAGCAGTGTGTTCTGTTCTGTTCTGTTCTCTTTACACTTGCCAACTATTTATAGGACCATATTCCTGACCACACTCTTCAGGCAGACGCAAACCTTTGCGTATCCTCTCTAAATAAACAGGCAGGTTAGAGCCGAGTGAGTTGTGGAGCTGCATTTTGTCGGATGCTTCTGAGATGTGTTTTCTCTAAATGACCGTTAGTCCCTTGAGCATTGCAGCGCGAGGCAAGTCTTTTCCTCTTTGCTTGCATTTCTGGCTAAAGCATCCCTTTATCATTCCTTCCTGATATAGAATGCTTTCTTTCAGTTGTAAATATTGCATGAAGGCATGAAATATGAGGAGAGAGGCAAAGAGAAACCAAAGCCACCTCTGCAAACGCAAACCCGAAATGGAGTCTGCTTGTCTGACTTCCTTTATTATGGTCAGTGGAACACGGCCATCCTACACAGGTATCGATTATTTCTGCTCTTGAAGCTGGAGATATCATAGCTGCTGGAAATGTATGTGCTGTATAGAAGATCTCGGTTAATTCCAGGGTTTATAAGGTGCTCTATGTCATCATCATCACCACCTGTCAGTTCCCCCCTGTTAAGTGCTGCAATCCCATCTAATGGTAGGGCCAGTCCTGCCTCTGGCTTTACCTTTGCTTGTCGACCCTTGTCGACCTGAACTGGAGCCTGTTCTTTAGCCTGTGTCAGGGACTGGCTGGACATGAAGGAGTGGTGGGAGGTCCTAGCCAGAGAACCCCCTGTGGAAGCGTCAGAAGAGGAAGGCTCAGACTCAGGAGAGTGGTGATGGGTGACTTAAGATAGGGCAGGAGATGAAGGAGTTGTCAGGATGGTTGGATGCTGAGCCACAACAGACTTGAGTGAGCAAGAGGTGCAATCTACACACATGTAAAGAATGCTGTGAGAATGTTTTTTATTAAAAAACGTTTTGAAAAATACATTGCATTTGGCATAGCTCACCATCGCCATCTGGTGTCACATTAGTATATTTACAACAGATTTAAACGTTTTATTTGGAGCTGTATAGCTAGTCCAGAGAGGAAAAAGAAGCAGCTGAGGAGGAGGTAGTGTCAGAGACTGGGCAGAGGAGGAATGGTGGAGACCTCCTCTCCATCCTGATCCTTCCAGGGAGGAGGAAGAGGAAGACAATGTGTTGGAATTTCAAGCCCTTCTCACGAGAAGCTGGAGGCAGTCCAGGCACCCGGCTTGAATTCCTGCTGACCTCCCTGGCTGCATTCCCCAGCAGAAGCAGGCAAGGTCTCGACCGGCGATTCTTCTCAAACGTGAGAAGAACACACCCCTCTTTCCTGCCTCCCCCAGGCAGGGGAAAGAGATAGACAGAAACATATTTACATGCTTTTATTTCTGTCTTTGCAGCATTACAGAAAACGTGACTGCTCTCTCCATACTCCAGCAGTGTTGTTACAAAACACTCCCTGTACATCCTGTACAGCTCATATTACACTGTGAGGTAATTCCGGTGCTGTGCACTGTGAAATGACTGCCCCTCTGTTCCCACAGCAGTCCCAACATTCCCATCATGTTTACACTTCAAGCTAGGACTTTGCAGCTGCATTGCTTCATTATTGTAACACAATGTAGATTTACAACAGGGGTTTGGGGGAGGTCACAGCTCAGAGGCAGAGGAGGGGGAAAGTTGGGAAATCATGGGAGAGCCAGAGCAGCTGGCTGACATGTTGTTGCTAGAAAGCATTCCAGACCTACCATCTCCCAGAACCTGGCGAGCCTTAAAAGTAGGAGAGAAAAGACCTCAAAGACAGAGGGCAGGTAGTAGCACCTGTAGAAGTAATGGATGAGCAAGTGGGGAGATGGAGGGTGGAAATTCACTCGGGACAAAGCCATTATCCAAGAGTCTGGGTTCTATAGCCTCTCTCTGTAAAGTTTGAAATAGAAAAGGAGTGTATGAAACTTTTCCTTGTCTTTATACTTTCCTGGGCAATGAGCCAGGATCCGCTGACAACACCCTAACAGCAGAGAGCAATAGCCATTCCAATTACATACCTTCCAACCTTTCTTGAGAAAGGAAATGTGGTTGAATGAATCCGTCCCAAAGTCACCTCTAAAGTTGATTATTTAATGGGTACAGGGTTGCAAATGTATATTTATTGGCCTCAGCTTGATGGGTTACAAACTGGTAAACCAATCTAAAACTTTCCCCCAATAGTAAAAGTTAATATATCCCCCAAATAAAACTATTCATCATCTGTTATGGAGATCCATCTTGACAGTGCTGAGATGCTGTCTGACTGTTAACTGCTTTTGTGTGGTTTTTTTTAATAATATTTTTTATTGATTTACAACACAAACATACAATTTTATCTTTAACAAACAAATTCTCTCTTTTTGGACTTCCCTCAGCTTCTCTGTCAATCATCCATCTTTACGTCTTAGTTACGCATTCCTTCTCATTAAAGCATATCCTCTTTGTGACATCACACATGACATCAGAATGGCCAGTCATCACACATGACTATCTCCATGCCAACAGCAATGGCCAGTAGACTTCTGCAGCCAAGTAACCATCAGCCTGACTACCCAGTAGCTTCCATCTCAACTATTAGATTTTTATTTATTTTTTGCTCTCATAATCAAAGCCTGAGGAAGAGCTGTGCACAATCTGAAAACCTAAACACTCTTGGCCCAGTATACCTGAAGGAGCGTCTCCACCTCCATCACTCAGCCCAGATGCTGAGGTCCCGCTCCAAGGGCCTTCTGGCGGTTCCCTCCCTACCAGAAGTGAAGTTACAGGGAACCAGGCAGAGGGCCTTCTTGGTAGTGGCACCCACCCTGTGGAATGCCCTCCCATCAGATGTCAAAGAGATAAACTACTATTTGACTTTTAGAAGACATCTGAAGGTAGCCCTCTATAGGGAAGCCTTTTAATGTGTAATGTTTTATTATGTTTTTATATATGTTAGAGGCCACCCAGAGTGGCTGGAGCAACCCAGTCAAATGGGCAGGGTACAAATAATACAATTTATTGTTGTTGTTGTTGTTGTTGTTATTTGTTATACTCTTGCTTAGCTAGGGCAGAAATGCATTGGCAGTGCACAAGTGATGCAGCAGCCTGCCATTGGGACATATCCGACTGCCTTTGAACTTTCCCAGGGCAATTGATTGGACCCAAATGATGGTTCTGTAGACTGCATTTCCATTTTTGACAGATCTGCTGAACCTGCCACAGTTGCATCAAGAATGGTGGTTAAAGAGATCAGCTATCCCTGAGTACTTGACAACAATGGCTTCCTGCTTCAAAGTGCCTAATATGAGGAATACATTGAATGGGTTTATACTGGGACAGCATGCTAAGCGTGTCAGGAAAATGCTGGCAAAATGAGCAATTCCTTACCCATTCGGCTTATGAACCTGAACTAGTCTCAGTTTAGATTGTGAACATGATGAGCTAGGAAAACACACTAATAATAATAATAATAATAATAATAATAATAATAATAATAATAATAATAATTTTATTATTTATACCCAGCCCATCTGGCTGGGCTTCCCCAGCCACTCTGGGCGGCTTCCAAAAAAATATTAAAATACTATAATACATCAAACATTGAAAGCTTCCCTAAACGGCTGCCTTCAGATGTCTTCTAAAAGTCTAGTAGTTGTTGTTCTCTTTGACTTCTGGTGGGAGGGCATTCCACAGGGTGGGTGCCACTACCGAGAAGGCCCTCTGCCTGGTTCCCTGTAACTTGGCTTCGCGCAGCAAGGGAACTGCCAGAAGGCCCTCAGTGCTGGACCTCAGTGTCCGGGCAGAACAATGGGGGTGGAGACGCTCCTTCAGGTATACTGAACCGAGGCCGTTTAGGGCTTTAAAGGTCAGCACCAACACTTTGAATTGTGTTCGGAAACGTACTGGGAGCCAATGTAGCTCTTTCAAGACCGGTGTTATATGGTCTCAGCGGCTGCACCCAGTCACCAGTCTGGCTGCCACATTCTGGATTAGTTGTATTAAGCCCATTAAGAAGAAAGAAAACCACAGCGGCAACTGGGGGACCACCAGTGGCTACTTGAGAATGTTTAGGGGGATTTTAACCACTCCCCAAAAAACTTCCTGATTAAAATAACACAAAATGCTGGAGTCTCAGGGATTTCTTTGAAGTTTCTGCCACCTACGAAAGTGGCAAACTACTTTTGAGTTTAAATTGAAAATTGAACATGAAAACTGCCTCGCCTGTGACTGCAGCAGGAGCTTCTAAGGATCACCTTCCAGCTATATGCCTGGTTTCCCCGCATGAAGAATACAGCTTCATTAGATTGCAACTACAGAGAAGAATTGCAGCAGTTGAATTTTAACTGAGAGGTTGTTTCCGTCGTCCTGCCACTTGGTTTCTTAAAGATACAAAAATGTAATGATGCCTGCTCCCTTGGAATTTAAGCCTCTTTCCCGTTTATCTGAAACGGGTGCCTTGCCCTTTCTCATGGAAACTGGTGAAATGGAAAGTGCTTAACGTTTGCCGGATCGTGCCCCTGGTTCACAAAACAAACAAACAAATTAGCAGGGCCATCCAATACAATAGGACTATTCAGAAGTAAAGCATTAAATGGTACATACTGTTTTACATACGTTTTTATTGTACTGTGAAATTACTTTGAGATGCTTCATAGGAAGCGATTTGTAAATCAAATGAAGAATAGCAATGAATAATAATATAAGCTGATGATGATGATAATAATTAATAACAACTAGGGCTGCCATACATCTGGATTTTCGTGGACATTACTGGGATTTCAAAGGCAGAATTGACGTTTGGGGGGACTTTTTGGCGTGTTTTTTTGGGGGGGACCCTCAACAACTTTGGGGTTTGTCTAAAGAAAGTTCAACAACTTTGGGGGGTGTACTGGTTTTAACTTTTAGAAATATGACAATCCTCTAATAACTGGACATCCTTTCAAATAAGTATGCACAGGATTGGAGCCTAAATCAGAATACAGTGGTACCTCAGGTTACATACGCTTCAGGTTACATACGCTTCAGGTTACAGACTCCGCTAACCCACAAATAGTGCTTCAGGTTAAGAACTTTGCTTCAGGATGAGAACAGAAATCATGCTCCGGCGGCGCGGCAGCAGCAGGAGGCCCCATTAGCTAAAGTGGTGCTTCAGGTTAAGAACATTTTCAGGTTAAGAACGGACCTCCAGAATGAATTAAGTACTTAACCCGAGGTACCACTCTAGTTGTTGTCAGTTCAAGAGAGCTGAAGAACCACTGGGGCAGAATTACAGAAACCAGCAAGGGGATTGTATTAAGCAAATGTATTTGTAAAACTGGGTTCTTTTAAGCCAGCCCGTGTGCCAGACATGTGCAACCTGAATTAAATATATAGTGACTGCTTTTCTCAGAATCGATAATTGCAAGTGAGATGGCATGCTACTATGTTTTATTTCACAGACATACACCCCCACCCCACGTACAAAAAAAAATGGTTCTTAACAGCTTTCCTGAAGGCTATGCTTCAGCCACCTGCTGTTAAAGTTGTTGCCTTTATCTTAGGAAATTTCTTCTTGCGCAACATTAAAACAGACAAGCAGGCAGTAGGCTCACTTGGGGCTAGAATTTGTAGATATTTGAAAGGCAGATTTCCTGATGAAGGCTATAACTTTCTGCAAACATCCTTACAGCAAATGGAAATGTGGGGGAATCTTGCAGCCTATCTCTTTGGAAAGGGTCTCTTCCCTACCCACCAGCTTCTTGTCTGAAATCAGAACCGTCTGCTTTGGAGGCAAACCCAGTTGATATTGTTCTTTTGATAGACTAGTGCCTTGGCTGGTGGCCACGTGACTAGGATAAGAAGGGAGAAAGAGGGAGAAAGAAGGGAAGGAAGAGAAGTTGTCGAGGTGCTGGGAAAACAGTTATCTCTGTCATTTGCATTTAAATATGATCCGTCGGAATCCATCTCACCTGCATCAAACAATCTTCGATGAAGGCAGAGTGTGTGTTTATCCAATCCCAACTTTTCTGGGTTGGCGTGCAGACACCACAGATGGCAGTAGGCAATGGAGAGGCAAAAGGCAATACAGAATTACCGTATTTTTCGCTCTATAAGATGCACCAGACTGCAAGACGCATCTAGTTTTTGGAGGAGGAACACAAGAAAAAAAATATTCTGAATCTCAGAAGCCAGAACAGCAAGAGGGATTGCTGCGCAGTGAAAGCAGCAATCCCTCTTGCTGTTCTGGCTTCTGGGATAGCTGCGCAGCCTGCATTCGCTCCATAAGACACATACACATTTCCCCTTACTTTTTAGGAGGGGAAAAGTGAGTCTTATAGAGCAAAAAATACAGTAATACCTGCATCTGTCTTTGCCACACATAGTCTATCCTGCATCCTCTAAATTAGCTTCTGCCCTCAGGTGCAGTGGCAGATTTTGTCTAAATCCTCACCGTACATTTCAAGCAGTATCATATTCCTTGAACAGTCAGGGTTCCCCCCCCCACCCAAAGAATCCTGGGAACTGTAGTTTGCTAAAGCTTCTGGTGGTTGTTCAGAGATATCTATTCCCTCTTGAAACTAAGAACAAGACCCAGATAGCCCTACTATTCTAATGCCCCCCTTTTTTTGTTGCAAGAAAACATTTTGGTTTAGTGAGGTGAGAGGGCATTTCTACCCATCTAATCTTTTTCAGATGCTCTTGTTGGTAAAAACCCCTCAAGGGTTTGCAATGAATTTCGCAGGAAACTTTCAACAAATCTATTTAAAAACATTTCTATACTACTCAATATTTAAAAGTCTCTAAGTGGTACACTGAAATACAGCATAAAAACAATGTTTTTGTGGCAAGGGGGCGAGGCTTTACATATTGGAAGCGAGATGCTAGACTGGCTGGACCTGGGGTGCTGTAGCAAGGTTCTTTTTTAATGTTCTTAAGACGGGCTCTGAAATAGAGTAAAAATTATGTGACTGCTAGGAATCACAAATGAAGAGGGCGCTGCTTTTAGGCCAGTGTGGTGTAGTGGTTAAGAGTGGTGGACTCGTAATCTGGTGAACCGGGTTCGCGTCTCCACTCCTCCACATGCAGCTGCTGGGTGACCTTGGGCTAGTCACACTTCTTTGAAGTCTCTCAGCCCCACTCACTTCACAGAGTGTTTGCTGTGGGGGAGGAAGGGAAAGGAGAATGTTAGCCACTTTGAGACTCCTTAGGGTAGTGATAAAACAGGATATCAAATCCAAACTACTACTACTACTACTCTACTTCTTCTTCTTCTTCTTCTTCTTCTTCTTCTTCTTCTTCTTCTTCTTCTTCTTCTTCTTCTTCCTCTTCCCATGGGAATGTGATTGGCTACTGTGAGAACAGGTTGCTGGAATAGATGGAGACCCTCCAAGTGTCCCTGTTTTCCACGGACAGCCCCAGATTTACAGAAGCCACCCCAGTTTCTGAGTTGATCCCAGAATGTCCCACTTTTCCTTAGGACATCCCTATTTTCATTGGAGAAATGTTGGAGGACATGCATTCGCCTAACCCAGCAGGCTGTTCTTTGGTTCTTATATCTGTGGCCAAGGGAGCAGGTGGCGCTGTGGTTTAAACCAATGAGCTCTTGGGCTTGCAGATTGGAACGTCAGCAGTTCAAATCCCCATGACGGGGTGAGCTCCCATTGCTCTGTCCCAGCTCCTGCCAACCTAGCAGTTCAAAAGCACACCAGTGCAAGTAGATAAATAGGTACCATTCTGGTGGGAAGGTAAACGGCGTTTCCGTGCACTCTGGCACTCGTCACAGTGTTCCGTTGCACCAGAAGTGGTTTAGTCCTGCTGGCCACATGACCCGGAAAGCTGTCTGTGGACAAATGCCTGCTGCCTCGGCCTGAAAAGCAAGATGAGGGCTGCAACCCCAAAGTCACCATTGACTGGACTTAACCATTCAGGGGTCCTTTACCTTTTTTACCTTTTATATCTGAGCATAACCCCTCCTGACCTCTGCATAAATGCATTATGAACAAACAATGTGGAGACTTAAACCCAGTTATGAAGGGTCAAAATAGTGAACTTCCAATGTGTTACCTCCAATATTTGGACTGATTGGGTAGCTCATTTGCTTGCTGCTCCCGTGCCTTCCTTCCAAGGCAATCCTGCATGGCCAAAATACATTTTTACACTGAATACAAAATGTGAGTTTACATTCTTTCTCTTCTCTTTGTGCTGGGACATGTGCCAGCGCTAGCAAACCCCCAGGTTATCCATGCCTGTTTACCTTTGCCACGAGTTCAAATATTGCTCTGCTAACGACCCTCAATTTTGTGTTTCACAAGACCTCCTCAGTTGCCATTGAAATGACTTACACAGGCAGAAAGAGAATGGCATCTATTACCATGCTACAGACGTTGCAAAAACTGGACTATTTTTGGAGTAGAAGGCTTAAGGGGAAACAAAAACATGCAGTTACAAGTCCAAATTGATTTTTTAAATAAATATATATATATAATGCATCCCAAGTATGGTTCCTAAGAAGAATGTGAATTGAGGCTGACAGATTGTAGACCAGCATGCAGTTTGATTTAATTTCAAGTGGCCAAGATGATCTGAAGCATCCCTTGTTTACAAAACAAAAGAGAAAAACAGGGGAAGATGCTTGCAGATTGCCCTTGACGTCAAGCCACTGGGTGTGCTTGGGTTATTGTCAATACCACATCCACACAGACTCAGGGGATACCTTCTCTGAGGAAGAGGCATATGACCCACAGAGAACCCCAGTATAACTGAGAACCTAGAAGCCCCAGAAAGTGGCCTGAAGTGCTTTGGTTCATGGATGCTTCCCTGAACCCAGAAAAGTACATCCTGAGTCCTAACTTGATCTCCAGTTTTCCCCCTTTGCCACCTGGGTCTCATGTGGGGAGATGATAGCAACACTTCTCAGATGGCCAGAGTTAGGGCAGATCTACACTCATGGTTTTTAACGTTAAGGAAGGGTTTTCATAACGTATTTGGACATGTCGTCCAACTTTTAATGTTATTAGAATGTGACACCAGAGGGTGACGCAGAGCAACCAGCAACTGGCAGTAGGAAAACAGCGCTGGGAAGAGGTGAGGCCAGTGGAGTTTTAACTGCGGTACGGCTGGGCTGGACCTTTTTGCCAGATCTCCCAACCCACTCACTCTCTTTTTATGCTGTGCTGTGATATGACATTGCTATGGACAACTGTTGGCCATAACAACAACAACAACAATTTATCATTTATACCCCGCCCATCCGGCTGAGTGTTAAAAACAATTGAGTGTTAAAAACAATACAGCATTAAATATTAAAAACTTCCCTTACCAGGGCTGCCTTCAGATGTCTTTTTAAAAAAACCTGGCCATATTGTTGGGGCCAGGTAGGAATATTTTTTTCCTCTTGGCAAATTGGCACCAGCCATTTGGTCTTCACCTGCCTGGTAGCAATTGCCACAACTTTGTGAGAAGCACTGGGTAAGCCATTGTTTGGATGGAGAGGAGGTTGTAGCTCTCGCCTGCTCCTCCTCAATAAGGTATCCTGTTAAAGGGACCCAGGGGTGTAGATTCTGTCCAATTCCCAGATGTGGGCTAGGGCCATGTCACAACTCCAATGGGCCCCCCCCTCTTTGATGTAAGTCATAGGGCTCCCCCTATTGGTGGTTCACCCTGAGGTGGACTCCCTGCAGACGGGCTGGAGTTGTGATACAGCCTGGCTTCACCCAATGCCTAAGCCAAACTGCTCACATCTGTAACTAATAAAGTTGTGGCCTGTTTGAACCCATAAACCCATGTCCGTGTAATTATTGTCCATGAGGGAACTGTGGGTAACGCGGCCTTGGCACGCAAGTGGCAGGGCTGCACATGTATTGGTGACTTTGCCACTCTATAAGGCCTGGCAGTGACTGCAAAGTCTGGATCAATCCCAGGGTACATAATGTTGTACAGAATACTGAATTTCTTTCTTTCTGTCTTTTTATATAAGATTTTATTAAGACTTTTCATAATACATTACCAAAAAAACCAACCCAAACTAATCTAAACAAAAATAAAAACAGAAGAGAAAACAGAGGATACAAAGTCCTTTCTCTCGGGTAAATCATAACTTGGAATCCCACTTGGAAAGAGATAAATTCTCCCAGCTCTCACCTGGGAGCTTCCCTTTCTCCTCCCAGCCTCCCACCCTGGGAGATCTTCCCTTCCCTGCCTCTCACACAGTGTCCTTCATCAATCATCCATCACCTTCATCCAAATGCAGTCCAACAGAAAAAAAAAGAAAAGAAAAACAGGAAAACAAAGGAAGGAATGAAATGAAGAGAGAGAGAGAAAGAGAGAGAGAGAGAGAGAGAGAGAGAGAGAGAGAGAGAGAGAAGGTACTCCCCCTCCTCTATCTGCCAGTTATATAGGTAAAGGGACCCCTGACCATTAGGTCCAGTCACGGACGACTCTGGGGTTGCGGCGCTCATCTCGCTTTATTGGCCAAGGGAACTGGCGTAGAGCTTCCAGGTCATGGGGCCAGCATGACTAAGCCGCTTCTGGCGAACCAGAGCAGTGCACGGAAATGCTGTTTACCTTCCCGCCAGAGAAGTGTAAAGTTGTTTATTATTTTAGTTGGCTGGTTGGCATTTTACATAGTTCTTCGGAGAGACCCTGAAATAGGCATGATATCTATCTTTCGGTTGGTGTGACGCAAGCCAGCTCTTCAGAAAATGCCAATAGACTTGTGCACTTTAAATAATCTCCATATATATATATATATATATATATAGCCACTTTTCAATACAGTGATTCTTAAGGTAGAAAACAACAAATAAAAAAAGGTACAGAGAAAAACACTTAGATGTGCTTTCGAAATGCTAGGTTGGCAGGAGCAGGGACCGAGCAACGGGAGCTCACCCCGTCGCGGGGATTCGAACCGCTGACCTTCTGATCGGCAAGCCCTAGGTTCTGTGGTTTAACCCACAGTGCCACCTGTGTCCTATCATATATAATATAATGCATGTGTGTGTGTGTGTATGTATAATGCAGTTATTTCCAATATTTAGCATATACTCCTTGCCATCATTAATATCTCACTGAATAGTATTTCCTCAAAGAACCAATTTTTCTTGAAGTAGGGTGCCAGTCCATAGAATGGTCCAAAGGGCCTACAGAATATGTTTTACTAGCCAGTCCAATATTTTTCCTACATTGCTTACTTTTCTAGTTACACTTTACTGAGGGCTCTCGAGCAATTGCTGACCCAGCCATTTCTTCAGCCCCTGCCTAGCAAATGCGAGAGGTCTGTTAACTTTATTTGAAAAAAATTAAGAAAGGGGGCTCAGCAGTTAGTTCTGGAAGTAAAACATTCCTGCGGCTTCCAAGAGTTTCCTGCCTGTTGAGAATTTTTTTTATTGTGCTGTTTGTGATGATGCAGAGGAAATGTGCAACCACATAGTGTCTGGAAATTAAAAATAGCCCCATAAATGGATAATACAAAGCTACCCATCTTGTATCAAATAAATCCACTTTGAAAGCTGCAGCAAGAATGTTACAGTAAAATTTAGAGACAAAAGACTTCATTCGAGGTGAAAGTCATGATTTAGTCGGAACGCCAAGTGCCAGTTTGCAAGGAATTACAGTGCGTGAGAAAAAACTAATTTAATACCTAAGGTTCCTAGGTATGCCTTGAAACACATCAGAAAGTTCCGTGTGACTGAGGAATACCTGAGAAGACCTGAACTGCCATAAATTCCTTCAGAATTCTGAACATTTTCCAAGCAAACCTGAGAAAATATCATCAATTGCCCATTATTTATGGCAATTAGGAAGAAATCTGGTCTTTGGCCGAGGAGGGCTTTATCAAACAGCTTGAAATTTTGGAGAAGGCTAATGGGGCTCTTTGTCTTAAACATCTCTTGTTTTGGAACACATGGAGGTGGCATTAAATGTTACTTTCGTTGTATGAAGTCTGCTTTTCCATGAATATGAACATGTAAGCCTAAAGGAGCTGTCACAAAATCCTGGAAATCTGAAGGACCACTACAGGCTTTTAGTCAATGGCCAAATTTATGAAGCTATTGGAACTGCAAATTTCTGTGTTGATACAGTTGATGTGGGGTGG
Organism: Podarcis gaigeae; assembly: GCF_964106915.1. Lineage (NCBI taxonomy): Eukaryota > Metazoa > Chordata > Lepidosauria > Squamata > Lacertidae > Podarcis > Podarcis gaigeae. The sequence goes on along the minus strand of NC_139683.1, from coordinate 68,281,874 downwards.
GTGGGTGGGGGTTACCGTAGTGGTGAGAACAAGAGCACAATGCGTCTCAGACATTTGGAACAATGTTTATCGGAGCTGATCACATGGATAGGGGCTGTCTGTGAAGATCACAAGTAGCTCCCATATGGCTAGGGCCATGTCGAAAAGATACTTGAGTGGTGAACACATAGATGCATTACATCCATACAAGAATTTATAGTTCTTGATTGCTGCATAGCTATAGCCCTGGATTAAGGACCTGTGACAATTTTTTCCATTTTCCAGCAAATACCAGGAATTTGTAATATCTTCATTGCCCCATTTTTTTATTGGAAAATACATATGGGAAGCTTTTGCTGTAACTTTTTAAAATAATAATACAGTCATACCTTGGATCCTGAATGCCCTGAAACTCGGATGTTTTGGCTCCCGAATGCCACAAACCCGGAAGTGAGTGTTCCAGTTTGTGAATGTTGTTTTGGAACCCAAATGTCTGATGGGGCTTCTGCAGCTTCTGATTGGCTGCAGGAGCTTCCTGCAACAAATCAGAAGCCACAATTTGGTTCTTGAACATTTTGGAAGTCGAATGGACTTTGGGAATGGATTCCGTTCGACTTCCAAGGTACGACTGTAATAATAATAATAATAATAATAATAATAATAATAATAATAATAATAATAATAATTCTATTATTTACACCCCGTCCATCTGGTTGGGTTTTCCCAAAGACTCTGGGAGGCTTTGTTGTTGTTGTTAAGTCGTTTAGTCGTGTCCAACTCTTTGAGACCCCATGCACCAGAGCACGCCAGGCACTCCTGTCTTCCACCGCCTCCCTCAGTTTGGTCAAACTCATGCTGGTAGCTTCGAGAACACTATCCAACCATCTTGTCCTCTGTCGTCCCCTTCTCCTTGTGCCCTCCATCTTTCCCAACATCAGGGTCTTTTCCAGGGAGTCTTCTCTTCTCATGAGGTGGCCAAAGTATTGGAGTCTCAGCTTCAGGATCTGTCCTTCCAGTGAGCACTCAGGGCTGATTTCCTTCAGAATGGAGAGGTTTGATCTTCTTGCAGTCCATGGGACTCTCAAGAGTCCATGGGCGGCTTACAGCATATCTAAAAACGTACAAAAACCATCAAGTCTTATAATCCCGATACAGGACTGCCTTCAGATGTCTTATAAAAGTTATATAATTCTTTATCTCCTTGACAGCTGAAGGGAGGGCGTTCCACCGGGAGGGTGCCACTACCGAGAATATTATACATTTGCCATCATTTTAAATAATTTGTGCGGTAGAACATGCTATTTTTCTATTGAAATTAATCTTGCCCTGTTCCTTGATGCAGAGTTCAAATTTAATGGCTCCATCATTTAATGTTCACTTTTTAAAAATGGTGTCATGTACATTTTGCTCTGATTCTTTACTGTGAATGGGTTTCTTTCCTCCCTATAAAGTTGTCACTCTTTTTACAAATGACTGTCAGATGCGTAGAGCTGAAGTCATTATGCAAATTTATTTAGACCCGTGTGCCACTGTATGGCTTAGTCTCTAGGTGGCACAGGACTTAGCTGTCTCTGGGTGAAGTCAGGAGCTTTCTATTGCTGGTGTTTGCTTGTTTCAGAACGACTAAGTGTCATATTCAGCTTTTTACTCATAATAGACCCATTTAAATTAATGGACCTAAGTTAGTCATGGTCATTAATGCCAGATGGTCTACTCTTAAGTAGCACTTAGCTGAATACAACCCAATAAAGTTCTCACCCAGCTTCTTGGCTGGTGTTCTTCAATACTTTCCATGGTAAGTTCTGTTGAAGTGAATGGCAGAAAGCTGACATTAAATCTTCACATTTCCTTTTCAGCTGCTTTGTTGTTCAAGCTGTTTGCCTGTTCTGTAGCCTGTTCCCATCACAGAAGCCTCGCAACTACTCAACATTTCTAGCCCACTAATCTTTCTCCCTTGTGTGGGGTTGTCATACAAACTTTTAATCCTTTCTGGATCCCCCAGAATAGCTCTAGAAATAGGTGCCTGTTTTATACAGAAGTTCTGCCAGTGGATGACACCTTCACAAAAATATGAATATGTCTAATGAATACAGGATGGAAGGGGTGTTGCTGAGAATATTTCTGACTTGCAAAGCAGTGTGCTCAAAGGAGAACAGAAAGAAAATGTACAAAATACCTTTTGTCCATAGGATTTTCCTGCACATTTCTTTTGCCCTCATCTTATCCCCTTGATTTTAGAGAGATGCTATATGTCCACAAACCAGAATCCACTTAAGCTCTCTGATTTGCATTGCAGTCAAATTAATCCCATTGAGATTTGCAACTACAAATGGGACTAAGATGTATTATTAAGTGCAAGTAGGCCTAGCTGAATGAACCACGGATTGCCTGGCACTCCATCTGGGATTTAGGGATTAACTTGACTAGCCAGTCCCTGATTGACCCTAGCTCATTAGTGTAAAGTTGTTTATTATTTTAGTTGGCTGGTTGGCATTTTACATAGTTCTTCGGAGAGACCCTGAAATAGGTATGATATCTATCTTTCGGTTGGTGTGACGCAAGCCAGCTCTTCAGAAAATGCCAATAGACTTGTGCACTTTAAATAATCTCCATATATATATATAGCCACTTTTCAATACAGTGATTCTTAAGGTAGAAAACAACAAAACAACAAATAAAACAAACTGAGCCCATCCATTAAATGTGTGTGCATGATAAAACCAAAAGGAACATATCCAAATAGATCAGTTGTCATTTTAAAAGGCCAAGATATTGAATCTGCTCAATCCCAGAACTTGGGGATTGGTGCCAAGAACACCTGCTCTGCAACAATATCCAACTTCAAAGATCAGGAATGGGGAACCTCAGGTCAAAAAGTCATCTCTCCAATTCTGGCCCTCCAATGCTCTCTGCCTGGCCTTGGGATTTCCCCCAGACCATCTCCCACCCCTGCCATCCCCCTCTCCCCAGACTGTTCCTGTGCCAACCATGCTGTGCACCCTTCCTGAGCATTTTTGCATAGGTGGACAGTGCCCTTGAACACTTGATTGCCGTGGATGGAGGCTGTGTGCGCAGAAACTAGCCTAGGTAAAGGTTGCATTGGTTGTTCTGCCCTCTTTGGCCTCCATACCGCCCAACAATTCTCTGAAGAAACTATGGTCATCCTAAATAATAATAATAATAATAATAATAATAATAATAATAATAATAATTATACCCCCACCCATCTCCCTGTGTTCCTTCAGCCACTTTGGATGCTTCCAACATACAGTTGTACCTTGGTTCTTGAATGCCTTGGTACATGTACGTTTTGGATCTCGAACCCAAAAACCCGGAAGTGAGTGTTCTGGTTTTCAAATGTTCTTTGGAAGTTGAATGTCCAACATGGCTCCCATGACTTCCGATTGAGTGCAGGAAGCTCCTGCAGCCAGTCAGAAGCAATGCCTTGGTTTTCAAACGGTTCTGGGAGTCAAATGGAATCCCAGAACGGATTAAGTTCAACAACCAAGTTACCACTGTATATAAAAACATAATGATAAAACATTGAGCTTTAAAACATCTTCCCCATACAGGGCTGCCTTCTTCTAAAGGTTGTATAGTTACTTATCTCCTTGGCTCAGGGGTCGCGTAACTCCATACCTGTAATGGTTCTAGGGGTTGCTCGTGCGTAAACCGGCGCCACACCTGGCTGGGTTGCCTGAGTGAACCTTTTCCGTCCGGACAGCCACTCGCCCGTGGCTGTCTCAATCGCTGGCAGAATCCGTCAGTGGGCGTTTCTGGAACTTCTTCCAGCAAAGAAGCTCTTTGACGCCTAGTCTCCGCCTACTCTCCCTGCGCGGAAGCCTACTGCGCAAGGAGGGTGTGGGCAGCGGAGGACCCTTACTCTCCCCGCTAGTCCCCGGCGAGGAGTCATGGGACTGCCTCGCCGATTCCCCCATCTGCCCCCCTTCTCCACTGGTGCTACGCTGATTCCCTTCCCCAGAAGATGGGCTGCCTCTCCCCATCCCGGGACACTCTCTGGAATCCCTCTGGAGCCTGCTCTCTCCCTCTGGCCCTGATGGCAGTTCCCTGACAATACCCTCCAACATTTCTCCAATGAAAATAGGGATGTCCTAAGGAAAAGAGGGTCATTCCGGGATCAAATCAGAAACTGGGATGGCTTCTGTAAATCTGAGGCTGTCCCTGGGAAATAGGGACACTAGAAAATGGGTGCCTAGAAGGCTACCCAGACAGGAACCTAACCCTGTGACTGAAAAAGCTTCCCCATCCCTGTTGTAGGTGATGGAACCACCGAAAGGTTATCTGCAGTGGATCTTAAAGAGAGACATATGGGAAGAGACACTCTCTCACGTTTCCAGTCCCCAGATCATAGAGAACTGAAATGTAAGCACCAGCATCCAAACATATAAGTGAGTTATATGGGTTTATTTGTTTCCCAAAGGCAATGCAAAGCTTCCTTTATGCTCCCTTATGGCAAGATTCTGTGATGGGTAGATCTCAGAGACTATTTCTAATTCAGTTCAGGAAAGGCAAAAATAGTCAGAGAGCGTACATTTTTCGATTTCATTTTGCTTTGGACTCTCTGTATAATGCTTCTGCCATGCCTCAGAGCATGCACTCCATAACTTTGAATTCCTTGCAGTTAGATGCTGCCAACTTTATTATAAAGCCTGGCCATCTGTAAGGAGATTAGTTTCTGTGGCAAATTACACTTTACCCCCACCTTCCCTAACACTGACTGGGGGAAAAAGGAGGCCCTGGGAGCACAGAACGTTTCTGCTTTGCATGCAGAGTTATTTATTACTTACAAATTCATTATTTGAATGAGAAGCATTCTGGTATCCAAAGCGTCCCCTGTTCACTTGATATTGTGCTATGACCTTTCCCCCTTTAATACTCAGCCAGTTTTCAAGTTCCTCTTTGCAAGCTCCCTTCTTTAAAACGCCCACTGCAAAGTAGTCAAATGTTAAAATGAAAATATGTGCCACAATGCAAAAGAATGCTTCTTTCCACCAGTCTTCAAAAGTTTTGTAAATCCAAGTTGTTGTTGTTGTTGTTTGCATGTGAGGTTGTTGCTGTTTGCATGTGTGTGTTGGAACACCCCTTCCCTTTTTCTTTCTTTTTTGTCTGAATTAATCTGACTTGTCTTTTTACAGAGCATGCCTAAGGCCACACAAAGTCTTGGTGTCAGCCAGAATTAGACCTTAGAAATGTGGGGCATTCATTCTCTTACACCAAGCTGCCTCTCGTGCTGCTTTTCTGACTCCATGTATGCCGTGGGCCAGATTACAAATTGATCTTTAAAACCAATAAAAAGCATAGTGACACTGGGAACCAAAATACCTTTCTTGTACCACTAGTGGTCAAATCCGTCACTTTCTTTTTCAGGCTTAAGGAATTGTACACGCACAGACACACATTTCACCCTGTACTTGCAAGCAGCATTTTTAAAGTTTTAGAAAATTCATAGCTGTCACTACACAGCGGCTGGGACAACCCAGCCAGATAGGCAGGGTATGGGGTTGCCATATGTCCTCTTTTTCCAGGACACGTCCTCTTTTCCATGGGTCATAGTGATCCATTGTTTAAAAGTTGAAGTCTTTTTCGCTCTTCAAAATATGGAAATCCTAAATATACTAATAGTAATCATCATCATCATCATCAGAGTAATCATCATGAAGAAAGAAAACATCAATTTTTATTTTCCATACATTCCGCATACAAGGAGTGCAACAGCAATAACAGTACTAACAACACACTAGCGGTGTATGCAGGGCTTTTTTTCAGCCGGAACCAGAGCTTTTTTTCTGGGGGTACGCAGGGGTATGCATACCCCGAAACATTTTGTGAATCTTTGTGCTTTTGTCCATGTACTGTATTTATTTCCCCCCAATTTGAACTATAAAATGGTGATTTTCTTGAGTCAAAATGAGAATACCCCTAAACATTTTTTAGGGGGGAGCACTGGCCGGAACTCTCCGGAACTCAGTTCCGACACTTCCCAGTTGGGTTCCATTGTTATTCTAAGACAACAAGGGAGGCGTTCATGGTGAGTTCTGGCACTTCTTTTCCTAGAAAAATAGCACTGGGTGTAGGGGTAAAATAAAAAAAAGCCTTTTCCTCACCCAAGGCTTTACATACACAGAAGCAAGGGAGGTTAGTAAAGGTAAAGGGACCCCTGACCACCGTGGCCGAATCTGGGGTTGTGGCACTCATCTCGCATTTCTGGCCAAGGGAGCCGGCGTACAGTTCCGGGTCATGTGGCCAGCATGACTAAGCCGCTTCTGGAGAACCAGAGCAGCACACAGAAATGCCATTTTCTTTCCCGCTGGAGCAGTACCTATTTATCTACTTGCACTTTGTGCTTTCGAACTGCTACGTTGGCAGGAGCAGGGACCAAGCAATGGGAGCTCACCCCGACGTGGTGATTTGAACCACCAACCTTTGAACTGCTATGTTGGCAGGAGCAGGGACTGAGCAAAGGGAGCTCACCCCATCGCGGGGATTTGAACTGCCGACCTTTTGATCAGCAAGCCCTAGGCTCTGTGGTTTAATGGTTTAATGTACATGAGGTTTAATGTACATGAGGGCAAATGGGGCACTGCCCCACCAACTTGTCTTATCCTCAACCAGATCCTACCTGCCTATTGTCTTCCTTGCAATCTGCTTCCGTGTGGCCCTTCCATGCCCAGGCTACACACTCCCAACCTCCCTAATCTGCATAGGAATAAAGGGCACAATACATCTTAAATGGAGTCAAATTAGGCCACAACTTTATTGACTACAGATGTAAGAGGTTTGGCATAAGTGTCGGGCAACCGTGAACTTCTGGTCAACCCAGCAGAGGAGGATTCTTACTACTTCAAATAGGGGGACCCCTGCACCTGAGGAAAGCCTACCTGCTCCATCAGACCCCCCCCCCAAGGTGAGCCCTGCACCCAAGCCTACCTGCCATTGGCCAATATCTCACAGACGCTCCAAGTGTCCCTATTTTCCAGGGACAGTTCCAGATTTACAGAAGCTGTCCTGGTTTCTGATGTCACCCTGGAATGTCCCACTTTTCCTTAGGATGTCCCTATTTTCATTGGATCAGTGTTGGGAGGTATGGCGTTATCTGACCCCAAAGTTGTCTGGCGGCAATCCTGCATATAGAAGGGGGTTTTTAAATATGTGTGTGTGTGTGTGTGTGTGTGTATATATATATATATATATATATATATATATATATATATATATATCTGCCCAGAGTGGCTAGCGCAACCTAACAAGATGTGTAGGGTAGAAATAGTAAAATTACCATTATGGAATGTGGTGTCCCTATTTTCATCGAAGAAATGTTGGAGGGTATGCTGTTTTGAAGCTTTCTTGAAGTGGGCAGCCTGTTGGGGAAACATATGGCCATCGGAAGCTACTGTTGTGATGTTGCATTAACAAATATGCACACTTCAGGATTTTGATAGCAGAGAGACTGGAGGAACAATCACATCAGGAGGACTCTGAATTATCATAATTAAGGAACAATGACGCTTTTCACTAAGGCTGTGCATGCACATTGTGGATAAACAGGCATCGGTCAATTTTCAATACCTGTGTCCTCTTATCCTTTGGGATCTGAATCCCTCCTTAGCCATTACCAGCAGCTGCCAGCCACTAGTTCCTTTGGGGGCTCCCTTACCATCTCACCACAGCATGCAATTACTCTTTACATACGCAACTGCATATACAATAACACCTGTTTTGAAATAGCTGTGCTGTGGGTGAAGCCCAGGAGAGCCAGAGAGCGCCAGGAGGCAGCAGCAGCAGCTGGGACCAGGAGGAAGCTGTGATCAACAGGTAGACGTAGGAGTCAAGTCTTGAGCTTGCAGTAGACCTTGAACTAGTGATCTGAGGGAACTCATGCTTTGTGTGTCTACCAATGTGTCTAAAACATTTCAAATGTTTTAACTGGTTTTACATTTGTGGGGTTTAAAATTTTGATTTCTCTGTTTTGTTTTTGTTGGGTTAAAGGTAAAGATAAAGGGACCCCTGACCATTAGGTCCAGTCACGGACGACTCTGGGGTTGCGGCGTTCATCTCGCTTTATTGGCCGAGGGAGCCGGCATACAGCTTCCGGGTCATGTGGCCAGCATGACTAAGCTGCTTCTGGCAAACCAGAGCAGCGCACGGAAACGGCGTTTACGTTCCCACCGGAGTGGTACCTATTTATCTACTTGCACTTTGACGTGCTTTTGAACTGCTAGGTTGGCAGGAGCAGGGACCGAGCAACGGGAGCTCACCCTGTCGCGGGGATTCGAACCGCCGACCTTCTAATCGGCAAGTCCTAGGCTCTGTGGTTTAACCCACAGCGCCACCATTGGGGTTGGTTAAATGTTTAGTTGGGGTTGGTGGTTACTTTAATTTGGGTATAACTAAACTTCTTCTTCTTCTTCTTCTTCTTCTTCTTCTTCTTCTTCTTCTTCTTCTTCTTCTTCTTCTTCTAGTTTCTATTGATTTATCGGTTTATTTATAGTCTGTATAAGATATTATGTTCTTTAATGTTTGATGTTTTATTATGTTTTTATATATGCTGTAAGCCACCCAGAGTGACCATGGAAACCCAGCTAGGTGGGCAGGATATAAATAATAAAATCATTATTATTATTAAGTCACTGCTAAAGGAAAGATCTTCAGCAATATCAGCCACATAGCTAAGAGAGCTTCTGTTGCTAATGGGCCCAAGCCAGTAAGATAATACTCCTTGACCTCTATAAAAACTCATTGATCTTAAAAATCTGAAGAGTTCAGGAGGCATACAGCTAAGTTTTTCTCAGAGCATTATTAATGGACCCAACTTAGTCATGTTCATCAATTTCAATGGTCTGCTCTGAATACCTACCCTTGCTCTTGTTGACTACATCTTGGTTTTGCCTTTACTCCACCCCCTGCTGCATGGAAAGCAAGTGCAAAAACATGACACACCGTTACCTCAGGGACATGCCTTCTTGGGAAGGACCATAGCTCAGTGGTTGAACAACTGTTTTGCATGCAAAAGGTCCTGGGTTCAAATCCTTAGCGTAGGATGTTCTGGACCTCTAGAGAGCCACCACCAATCACTATATATGATACTCCTTCAGAAGACTAGGTATTATTCCTATTAATATTAGTTCTAGCCATCCATGCAGAATCCTATTTTGCATTAATATATATGTTATATATAATTAATATACCCCTCATGAGCAATACCACATGCTTGGACTAGATATTGGAAGGGGCCTTGTTCCCTGACTATAAGCTCTGCATCAAATGCTCCACAGAAGATCTAATAAGCACAGGAATGATCTCCTCAGTGAAATGTCCACACCCAATGGACCTTTATAAATATGATTTGTTTTGTAATAGAAGGAGTCGGAGTGGGAAGGTCCGCAGCTCAGTGGTAGAGAATGTACTTTGCATGCAAAAGGCCTCAGTCCCAATCTATGGCATCTCTAGGTAGGGATGGGAAAGTGTGTAAAGACATTGAGAGCTCCAGTGTAGACCATGGTCCAATGGTCTGGCTTTGCGTGAGGCAGCTTCCTCTGTTCCTGAGGTAGCCATCTTTGCTACTGAGGCAGCCATTTTGAAGCAGATTTTTTTAAAAAAAACACACACACAATAACAACAACACCTTTTTGATACCACAGACATTCGTGTGGCAGTATCAGGCCTTGGGCAGAATCTTTAGCCTATCTTACCTAAATGGGGGAGGGTGTGCAGCGGTGACCCACGCCCCCTCCTCTTTGCGGCGGCGATACCAGGGTTCCCCGTTAAAGGGGTTGTTTGAGGGGAGGCTTTGGCCGTACGCCTAGAGGTTGTCATTGCTCTCCCCTGTGATTGCAGCGTAACGGGGGTGGGCTCTCTCTGCTTGAACATATGTTCTCCAGATCCAGCCCATCCCCCCCCCCCGTATAACTCTGATGTTCCCCAGATCCCTGGCAGGGGACTGGGAGGGATAAACGCCCAATGCCTGAGCCAAGATCTACCCACATCTGAAACATAATAAAGTTGTAGCCAATTTTAATCCCATAGCATGTTGTCTTGAGTTGTTATTCCACACGGGGGCCGCCCAGGGTTTGGGGGACTCCGTCTGTCCATGCAATAGTTGGGTGCTGACTACAATATCCCTCAAAACTGGAAGAGGAGGAGAAAGCTGTACATCATAGCACCCTTTTTTGAAGTTGAAAGTTGGTGCCCTCAAAATCTTGTCCATTGATGTGACACACTCACTTATGACTCAATGAGCTGGTGTCATGGGGGAAGCCATAAAACGAGGATGTGAATTAGTATTCAGAGCACCATAATGGATTGCACTATGAGAGAGGGAGAGAAAGTGTATGTGTATATCATATATCATACATTAAATTCCAGTGACTTTGTCTTGGGGTCTCCTAACTATTTTGTATCATCATGCACCAGCAGAAAGCACAGGAAGTCTCTTTTGATAAGTTAGCTTTCATTTACCAATGTAATTCTGCAACGAGCCGAACTTTTTGAAAGGAGCGACTTATTAAACATCTACATTATTCTAACAGTCTTAAGAGCCACCCATTAAGCGCAGGGCTGTATGGAGCTATAAATTGTGCAAACAGCAGAGATTCTGTAGCCCTTGCTGTCTAAAAGATAGTTCAATAAAACTGAGGTGCCTAGGGACATAGCAGCTCCTCTTTCAATGCCACAGGGGGTGGTAGGGTAGAAATGCAGCCATTTCATATTCTCTACAGGGAATCCAAACACAAGCTGGTATATACTGACTTTCTCTCCATTATTGGCAAGGTGGGACCTACACACATATAAAAAACCCGCTCTGAAAATGCTTTTTATAATAATAATAATTAATAATAATAATAATAATAATAATAATAATACATTGAATTTTCCATAAGGCTCACCATCGCCATCCAGTGTCATGCTGTATATTGCACTTAAGACACACTCAAAACGCTTTATTTGCAGCTGTATAGCTGAGTCCCAACCGTATTAGAGCTACAAAAGCAAGGAGCATTTCACTGAAAGCAAATTTTCAGGCTTCCTGATTCCACCCCTCTGCTGGGATACCCAACTGAAACGGTTTTAAGAAGCTTTAATGGCTGCCATTTCTCCACTTCTTTCCCTTGCTACCTTTCGCTCTCTCCTCTCCTCTCTCATTCCCCCCCCCCCATTGCCTACTTTATAATGTAAGTTCTTTCGAAGATGGGGAACTGCAGACGGTGGCCTAGGCTGGGCTGCCAACGCTCACCTGAACTCCTGACAGCTGAGACACTGCTTACAGGGCAGGAAAGGGGGAGGTGAGGAAATGGGGCATTTGTGCAGTGCAGATGCTCTCATGGAGTACATCCCCGGTTCCTGCTGTTGCATTTGAACACCACTGACATCCCTACCAGCTCACCCTGGCAAGCAGCAACGACTCAGCTGTCAGGGAAAGAAGTTCAGGGGAGTGCTGGCACTGCCATCTCCTACTGCGGATCTGTCTATATTTCATTTCATTTTGCCTCTGAAAGGCAGCATGTACCCCAATCTCACTGTATAAATAAAATAATAATTATAATGCCAACAGAGACCGCGAGATATATATGCATCCATTCGTGCTCTGAACTGTAAGCCTTTTGGCATCCTGTTAGATTGCTCTTCTAATTGCTTTGGGCAAAGCACGATGTGAGGGCTTGTAGTTAAGACCTGTACGCGGCGCGAACTCCCAGAATCCTCTGCTGCTTAGCTTCTCGAATGTGTCAATTAGTATGCCCCAGCAGCTCTTCCCAGTTTGCAAAAGAGGACAGTCCGTGCTAGATGCACATCGTCGCTACTGCATATTAATATGTGTGCTGAATCTGCGATTGGGAAACCTGTAAAAGTTTAAATACCTCTTCAAGTAAACACAGCCGCTACCCTGCCTGCTGTAATAAATCTTTCTAAATCATTGTCATTGCTGGCTGTGGACTTTGTTTACTTGGCGTGCCAGGAATCCTTCCACTAAGGCTTCTATCTGACCCATTTTCATCTCCTTTTGATTGCTGATTTTTAACAGAGAGAACTCTCTGTACTGATCCGTGACCCCCTGTTGTTCTTTCTGTTGAATTTCTATAGGAATTGGCAACTGTATGGCCAAAGAAGGTTACACAGAGTCCTAGCATCCCTTGTAAGATGACTTTAAGAAGCGTTCTCACCTCATCACTGCCTTCAGTTGGGAAGGAGCCAAATTGCTCACCATTATATTGAGCACAGGGTAGCCATCAATCTTCCCAGAGCAGGTCTATTCAGCTATTCTTTGAGGCCGGTGCCAACTTTGGAACAAAATGGTATCTTAAAGTGTCAGCCAAATTTCTTCCAGTCTTTCTTTTATTGTCTTGTGCGCGTACACACAGTGAGAGAGATTTTACAGCCCTCACAGCTTTAATGATGATAACAGAAACCCAAATTTGCATGTTAGGAGCAGGCTTAGTGAACAATTCTACATGCATTCATGATACTTCTTCTCTGGAACAATAAGTTACATTATTAGGTTGTGGGATGTGTGTGTTTCTTTTTACAGAGTAAAATTCAGCGATGTGCTTTTCGGAGAGAGGGGAAACACAAAACAGTCACTGTTTAGTTTTAAAGGGAAATGTAATGGTGGGTTTCTCTGAGTCACTCGATGCAGACTTTTGTCTGTGCATTGAGAGAGTCTAGCTGTTAAACAAATGAAACCCAGTAATCTGTGTGTTCTCTTTCTCTCTAGTATTCTCTCCAGGCAGATTCCCACCTTATCCTTGCAGTTGCTTGCTGCAGGGTTCTCCAGCCTCATTGCTGCCAAACCGTGTGATAAGCCATTTATGTGTAATAGTGCCTACTTTTTTTATCTGAGTTGCAGACAAACTCCCCTCCTCCCCAAATCTGTTCCTTTTCTTCCCCTCAGCAAGCACCTGGCAGTGGACCTTGGGAAAGCTACATTTCCCACCTGGTACTTGTGCATGGCACATGATGCCACAAAATGAATGCTAAACACCAGAGGAAGGGAATGATCTTTTTTCCATTCCTTCCTCCCACTGGCTACTACTGGTGCATTAAGAAGCCAGGTAAGCATAATCGCTTGTTAACATGCATTGCTTTCCTTTCATAGGGGAAAAAAGGATTTAGTTCAACCACTCCCAGTTCAACATTGTTGACTGGGCATTTGAACTGGAAATTACATAATAAGCACTTATTACAAGCTGCAATCTAAATTTGCCAGTATTTAAGGGATGATAGGGCATCTGGGGATATGCAAGCCATAAGCTCACTTGCCTTTGCGAAAGGACCAGGCCTGCCATATTAGATAATTTGCCCGTAACATCCTGCTGGCTAGATGCATGCAAAAGAATACTTACGTCCTCGGGAAAACATCGTAGGAGTCTTGAGCCAGAAGTGGCATTCTGTAAATCAGGGCAGTCCAGCATTTCATACCAAGTGTGTTGTTAGGACATGTCGACACGGAAGCTGTGGGCTGCACACAGAGACGTCTTTCCAATAGGGCTTAGAGGTGCATCGCGCTATGGCGTTGGCCTCTCAGGGCGTCCTGGCGAAGCAGGGAGTTGCGCAACTTTGCTGGAGGTCTCCCCTTTCCTGCACGCCCACCAGCTGTGCCCCACCAACTATATGGCTGGCAGGCTTGCAGCTTCCCTCCCAAGCCTCCTCGAGAGGAGAGCAATCCCCACAGAGGCTTAGGATGGAAACTGTGACCCACCAAACATATGGCTGGCAGGCACACAGCTTCCCTCCCAAGCCTCTGTGAGGATTGCTCTCCTGCAGTGGCATGGGGGAGTGTTGCACCCCCCCATGGCTGGCAGTGCACAGCTTTGCCCCCGCGCCCACTATCCGTGGTAATTTGGAGGCACTGGGCAGATATTTGCACCCCGGCGCCACATCTGCTAAAGACGGCCCTGGCAGCACACTGCCTTGTTGCACGACGGGAAGGGAGGGAATCCAAAATTTGACACCCACCATGCAATCCTCATGCTGCCTTCCCAAAGCCAGATAAGTGAGGCACTGGGCTTTGGGAAGGAGGCATGGGGCTCTGGCAGCGTCCTAGAGCCTTCCCACCTTCTTCCCAAAGCTGGGCATGGAGGCTGCTTCACTGAAGCAGTTGACTAGGTGACTTGGGATTTGCAAAGGGATTGTGGGATTGTGGCAACAAAATAAGGCCTGTGATTGAGCTCCCACAATCTTCTGCAGGAAAATGGTCTTAAAATGCCACTGTGCAGAATAGGAACCTGTCTCTTGGAGCATACATTACACACACACACACACACACACACACGTATGTATTTTTATTTTGTACTTTTCAAGTTTATGCGTTTCACTGATTTTATACATTTCACTAATTTTACAATCATTTTGACATTTCAAAACATGACTTCCTCCCCCCCTCTTTCTGCTGTTCCTTAAATTTATTTTTAATATCTTCTGCATATCCAAATTAGCTTAATTTGCTCATTTATTCCTCTTCTTTAAATATATACTCTAATAAAACTGCAGCTTATTACAATAACCCTGCCAATGTTTTTATTTTATCTGTAAATATTCAATATTCAATCTGTTTTTATAATTAATCTGTAAATATTCAATAAACCATTTCCATTCTTTCATTTAAAAATTGATTTCTTATTCTTCTGGTAACGTTCACCATTTCTGCATACTCCATAAGTTTTCGTATCCATTCTTCCTTTGCTGGGACTTCTGCTTCTTTCCATTTGGGGGCAGGTAACATTCTTGCCACTGCAGTAGCATACATGAATAAATTTCTATACATTTTAGGTAGTGCTGTCCCTATAACTCCCCAAAGAGAAGGTTTTTTTATTCTTTTACATTCCTTTAGTAGCCAAATATCTGCACCCACAAGAAGTTTATTTTCCCTCGCAAGCCACTCTGGTTTCCTTCAAAGCAAAAACCCCATCCAGGCATTTGAGGGAACGGGTGAGTGCTTTGGCTGCAGAGGGGAAACGATCGTGTCCATGTAAGTAAGCTGTGTCCCCAACCCCATGTTCCTATGCATCCTGGTTCCACTTCAGACCTTCATGCATGAAATGGTCCAAAGCTGACTTTCTAAGTGTGTTTAACTCCCTGCAGTCAGGAATCCTGCCTGAATAGTGCAAAAGAGCCAAGGCCATTTAATTGCACAGCAAACTCTTCAACATGATATGAAAGGATGACACTTGTTTGCCTTCTGCACCAACTATTTATGGCTATCTGCATCCAAAGGGATAAAACATGTAGGGCACTTAAGCCAGGGGAGAAAGAGGCTATCAATCCCAGAGGCCAAATGCAGCCATGCAAGCTTCTCTTATCTGACCCTTGGAACTGTCCCTGGGTCTCGTGGTTCTCCATGACATCAGCTCGCCACCAGCAGTAGCAGCTCTTCTCTGCCCTTGAGCTATGCTAATGCCTCTCGCCTGGTTGGGTGGAGGGTGGAGAGATGCGAGAGCATAGAACTCTCTGGCTTTTGCAAAGCTGGAACACAGCCTACAAGACAAAGGTTAGAATCACATCTCTGCCTACATTTGCCCCAACCACCACTGGTATACAGTACCCTAAAGGTTACCCATAAAGAATGTGACCTTGGGGGAGACAAAAGTGACAAACATACTTTTGGGGGGTGGGGAGGAATACACTTAATTAACATGCACCAGGGGCAAGTAAAACAGTCGGCATAGCTTTTCTGGTGCATCATAAGAAACGGGCTCTAGAGCTGAAGCTCAGAGGGTCATTGGTGTTTTTCAAAATATCTTATTTGGGTACTCTTTATTCTCAATGCAACGTTTCAAATGTGTGTTTTAAATGTGGAGTTTTACCTTGCAATCCAAAATCTGAGTGGCCTGAAGTCCTGGTACCTCTAGGTTAATTTGGCTGGCATCATATATGAAAGCTCATACGGTGCCCTTTGTCAAAGTAAAGGTAAAGGTAAAGGGACCCCTGACCATTAGGTCCAGTCTTGGCCAACTCTGGGGTTGCGGCGCTCATATCACTTTACTGGCCAAGGGAGCCGGTGTACAGCTTCCGAGTCATGTGGCCAGCATGACTAAGCCGCTTCTGGTGAACCAGAGCAGTGCATGGAAAAGCCATTTACCTTCCCGCCAGAGGAAGGTAATTTACCTATTTATCTACTTGCACTTTGAAAGCACGGCAACTGCTAGGTTGGCAGGAGCTGCTAGGTTTGTCAAAGTACTGTTAAATAATCTCATGTGCTGCCGTATCATGCTAATCACCATAGATCTGTCAAAGACAAGTAGAGCTATCAAAACTCCCAATTTTCTGAGTTGTGGGGCACAGGGAAGGGCAGGTGAGATGAAGTGGAAGAGGTATCCCTCTGTTGGGATCTGCTAGTGAGGCAGCTTACCACAAAGGAGCAGCCCAGTGCTGTTATCTCCCCTAACAGTAGCCAGCTCAATGCACGCAGCCCCCATGGGTCCTACATCAATCTTGCGGTCATCACATGATGGCAACAGGCCTGATCTGGGTCTCCACTGCACCAGCATGGTAACTGGGGTAACAAAGAGGCATTTTCCCTGCTCCCCACCTTTCGCTCTGGCTGGCGTGAGCAGCAGGGGTTGTTCCATTTGGCCTGCCATTTCTATCCACGGAGTTTCAATTGTGACTTAAATGCCTGCCAACCATCAAATGTTGTCGGGTGTGAACCGCAATGGCATGCCACTTCTCAAAAACCGAAATTGAATTATCAGTCAAGTATCTAGTCTCACACGATATCGAACACAGATGTCCACTTACGAAATAGTTGGCCAATGTTTGATCTCACACAAGCGTTGGATATTTTTCAGCACTGGGGTTTTCAGAGATAAATCTGAGGGGAATTTTGGGGGACAAATCAATCTCAGCCCTTGAAAATGCAATCTTCTGACAAGTAGCTTAATGGGTGGCCTTGATTCTTCAGCGAGAGGAATTACATGACATTGAGAAGTTCATGGATACTTGGGGAACCATTGTTCTAACCACTCATAAGAAGAGGTTAAAAGCAAGCTAAATTACTATGTCTCTCTGTCGTAATTATACAGCAAGTCAAGAAGTCCCACCACTGACCCTCCGCCTCCTGTGTCGCAAGGCTATCGAGGAGTTAAAAAAATGAAGTGTTCGCTGGCATCTTAGCAATTTTCATATATTTTGCCACAGCAGATGTGACTTTTCAGATTAGCAACAGCCTTTCAGGGACAAGCTCAGACTGGCACACACAGAATGCTTCTAAGGCCAACCTATTTAAACAGGGGGAAATGTGCCATTCATCCATCTTGAAAAAGGCTTCTTTAGTGCACTGTGTGTCTCTCAAAATATACGGCCGGCAAGCCAGTACTCCACTGTGGGAAAACAAAGAAAAGTCGGGGTATCACTGCTACGGCAAGATCCAGTGACATGGGCAAACAAGAGAGATGCCACTGAATTGAGGAGGCTGGGAAGTTGCCAGATAGCAGGCAAATATACAGAAGTCTTGCCTAAAGTAACAATTTTTCCTACCACTAGTTCGGTGGCATGCACTGGTGTCAGAGGTGGGGATGTGTTTGTGGTTGCCATAGTGAGGAAATCGCCTTGAAGAGGTAACCTCCCCTCAGATTAGTTCTTAACAGCATTTGGATTTCTCCTCTTCCTTTCTTAACCCTTTAGTCCCATTACTGGTAGCTGCCTGGATGCATATTGCTTCTGTAGCATCACCTACTGAGAACATGAGCAAGAGACTAGATGATGCAAGGAAGAAACACCAGAACCAAGAGAATAATTTTTTAAAAGATAATTGGACACAGGGGGAATGCTTTCAGAGAGACAAAGAATGCAGTTTTCTGGATCTCAGTCGCTATGCATGTCTGCATCTGTGAACACACCACAACAGCATCCAGGTCAATGATGTCAGGTGGGGGGAAGAGTGAGAAAGCTCTATTTCATTCCTCATCAGCAAGATTTAAAGAGAGTTGCTTTATTTTGATTGATGGGTGGCACCTACTCCTCATACTCTGAGCAGGATAACTCATAGTGCCAACCCAAATTGTTGGACGGTATGTGGGGGGCTAATATATATAGTGAGGACTTGCCTAGCAATTGATGAGTTTTTGAAGGAAGGTTTTCATGAGCTCCAATAGGGCAGCTGTTGACACAGATCCACTTCTGGCACTGTTGCCCCTTTTTGAAGATGGAGACGAAAATATACTTTATGAGCTCACTGCTTCCCTTTTTTCATTGTGGCCTCTTTGGTTGCAGCCTGAAATTAGAAATTAGTAACAGCTAATTAGACGGAGGAGTGGAATTCTCAGATTTGGTTTTATGGAAAGACTTGCTTGTCAATTGTCAACTTTATTTTACTAAATAAACTGTTTCAGTCAAAGAGTATGACTGGCTTCTTCCATCAACTCATGTGGTTTATGTAATGATATTATAGACTGAGTTGTTTTTATTTCTTTATGTTTGGCTAGTTCATTTGGCGAGACAGCACACAGTGAACATTGCAGTATGTCTTTCTGTAGGGTAGCAACGAGAGCATTGTTATATCCCAAGACCTGAACTGGGCAGCCAGTTATCATAACCTACAGTATCACCGCAATCAAGTATACCACTTATGAATACGATTGGACAAAATTACACTTTGAAATGCAAATTTAGGGCTGTTAGGTCATATTTATCTTAAAGAACCTGAGTGGCAGACAAATCCTGCTGGATTGCTGAGATCTAGAAAGGAACACATTTTGACACACACCCCTCCCGGCAAACGTTCTTCTCCCTCCCTCTTAACACCCCCTCTTTCAGCAAGAGACAAAAAAAAAAAAAAAAAAAAAAACTGCAGCAGCATAGCTAAAACTTAAGATGCCTGTTAAGCCAAGTTGAGCTCACATCATTTGCATCCAGGATTTCTGTATTCAATTAACTCTTAAACCATTTGATTATCACTCGGCCGTTTTTCTTCCTCCTGATAAATGAAGCACATTCACTGGAATGTGCTAATTAATTCATTTGCATTCAGTGCTCTTAATGAAGAGGAGGAGGCCAAGAAACGGCTATCTTAAGTCCGTCTGGACGTCTGCATCACACATGGGGTTTGCAGAATACAGCTCCCAAGGCAAAGAGGCAGACAAGCCAGCCTCCCAGCCAGAATCAGGGGGATTATCTTCCCACATGAAGGCTTGTCTTGATTTTCCAGAAGAAAAACAAATATTATCTCTTGTCCCTAGACTGCCAGGAAGGATTTCACGTGCAATTCCCATCTGCCAAACACGCACATATAAATTTGTTTGGTGGATTTGGTCAAGCTATGTTTCAGCTGTTCTGTTCCTAATTAAGTTAACTAGTGAGATGTGCGGCATAATTTGGCAACAAAACCTGCTATTGTGGCACTGATTCTTCCATCACAAAAGCAGGACCTTACGGCGATTCCTGTAAAAGCCAAGAATTGATCAACTGCCTTTGAAGCCATTCCTACTTCCAAGCCATTCCAACTACACCTTAGAAACATGGAAATGGTAATGGCATTCCCTCCGACATTCTTCAGATGAAAATAGGGACACCCCCCTCCAAATGACCTTTCTCAATCCCCCATTTTTGTCCCCCCCCTTGCAGAGCATTTCCTATCAGAAGAAGGGCGAGTGCCATCACCACTTCATCAATGGGACCCATGCCCTCCATTGTCCTGAGAAAACCCCTTAATCCCGATTTTATTTTATTTTACTCTTTGGCAGATTTACAAAAAGAAAAACACACACCAAAAATATATATTTTAGAAAGGGGCAAGATTGAACAAAGCATGGATGCACAACACACACACACACATTTATATGGGACACAGGTGGCGCTGTGGGTTAAACCACAGAGCCTAGGACTTGCTGATCAGAAGGTTGGTGGTTCGAATCCCTGCGATGGGGTGAGCTCCCGTTGCTCGGTCCCTGCTCCTGCCAACCTAGCAGTTTGATTCCGTGCGCTGCTCTGGTTCGCCAGAAGCGGCTTAGTCATGCTGGCCACATGACCCGGAAGCTGTACACTGGCTCCCTTGGCCAATAAAGCGAGATGAGCGTCGCAACCCCAGAGTCGGCCACGACTGGACCTAATGGTCAGGGGTCCATTTACATACACACACACACACACACACACACACACAGACATGCATACATATATATATATATACACATACACACACACACACACACACACATATACACAAGACTCCTTGGTCTACACTCCCTCTTTCTTTCTGCCCAGGGTGGCCCTGCCCTCTGTCTGTCCATCAGAGCTGGTGTGTCACATGGAGCTGGGCCTTGGTGTGGCAGCCTCTCCTCCTCCTTACCTGCTCTCCAGCATCCACTGCAAGCTGCACAAGGAAGAAGGCTGGCAGCAGCGGCCACAGAGAAGTCATGGAGAGCAACGGGATGCTCCCTCGCAGCCTCCACCACCACTTGGGACAAGCTCCAGCTCATCCTCCTCCCTGAGCTCGGAGGCTGAATTTTCCATTTCCATATTTTAGAGTTCCACTCGTGTTGACTCTGATATTAGCATTTGATGGGTTTGTAAGCGGTGCGCCTACATATCACTGGTAAACACCATCTCAAACTCCTTGAAAGAATCCACCAACGGTGTCTCCGAAAATTTTTATACATCACTTGGAAATACAAGCAAACTAATGCCAGTGTATAGTGGTACCTTGGGTTAAGTACTTAATTCGTTCCAGAGGTCTGTTATTAACCTGAAACTGTTCTTAACCTGAAGCACCACTTTAGTTAATGGGGCCTCCCGCTGCTGCCGCACCACTGGAGCACGATTTCTGTTCTCACCCTGAAGCAAAGTTCTTAACCCGAGGTACTATTTCTGCGTTAGTGGAGTCTGTAACCTGAAGCGTATCTAACCTGAAGCATATGTAACCTGAGGTACCACTGTATTGGAAGAAGCAAAGATCACCAGTGTCAAAGCAATGATTCTTCAGCATCAACTTTGTTGGACAGGTCATGTTGTTTGGATGCTTGATTATCGTCTTCCAAAGCAACTACTCTATTCCCAACTCAAGAATGGAAAGCATAATGCTGGTGGTCAACAAAAGAGGTTTAAAGACTTTCTCAAGGCAAATCTTTAAAAATGTAGTATAAACATTGACAACTGGGAAACACTGGCCTCTGAGCACTCCAACTGGAGAACAGCCTTTACCAAAGGTGTCATGGGTGAAAAGGAGAAATGAGCTAAGAGGAAGGCACATTTGGCAAACCCTCACCATGATCAACTCCTGCCCAGAAAACTATGTCCCCACTGTGGAAGGACGTGGGGATCCAGAATTGGCCTCCATAGTCACTTACGGACTCACTGCTAAGACAGTGTTCATGGAAGACAATCTTACTCGGCTACGAGTGATCACCGAAGAAGACGACGACATATCACTGGTACATTGATTTATAGTGTCTCTGTGCCTAGCAAGATTGATTCAATCATTTTTCGTATGTTTTCACATAGAGTTTGCTTAAAAAATAATAATCATGGCCATCCCGCGGCCCAACTCTATCATATGGGAACAAAATACCTTGCCGCCAAGTCTGAATCAAGCCTATCACTATCATCACACCAAGAATAAAATCTATGGGCTGTTTTGTTTTCGGTGTATGAAAGGACCTTGCTAATGCAATTTTCAGCATCAATAAGCAATCTTTGTCGCAGTTACATCAATAGGATTTTTAAGTATGGTGGTAAACAATAATTATTTAAATCAACAGATTGCTTGATTCGGATATTTTAGACAACTACAGTGATTGCCCACTTCTGTCTTAACCAAAGGCAATTCTCCAAAGCAGAACTTAAGGTTACAATTTAGAGGTGCTCAGGTTGTCTTTGATGGATGTATTCCACATGTATAATATGATTTTTAGGCAGGCAGGGAAGTTTCATTATAATGCAAATTAAACCTTTCATGGGTGTCATTTGTGCCACCCATACCGACAGGATAGGGACATTTTGCTACCATATCACTTTTTCACTCTTTCCAACCAAATTGAATGTTGGATCATGCCAGGAAGCTTAGCACATGTATTAATTATTTTAGAGATTAACAGAGCTTGTACCTCCTAGAGAAAAAGTGAAATGTTCTGTCTTAGCCAGTCAAAGTTAAACATGCTTTTAAGTGACCCTGGTTTCACTGGGAGAGTTAAGCGTGTCCTCAGCTTCATCCCACTGAAATCTATAAGGTTTTGAAATGCTTGATTTTGGATTACACTTATAGTTTGCTTTTTTTCTAATGGGCTTTAAGGCTGCTGACCAGTCAGTGGCCAAAACTGCTCCAATTTTTTCAATGTATGCATCAGAGTCTACAGGAGTTTTTTTTGGCCTTCAGACCTTTTGCTTCCTTTGCTCCCTGCCACATGCCATCTTTGCTGGGTTAGATTCACTGTCAGAATACTCAGAATAACTTTCACTAGTTTTTTAATTAGTACAAAGCCGAAGTATTTTAGCAGAGTTCCAGAAATGTGCCCCTTGTGTTACATTAGCAATGGTTTTGATGAAAAAGATTGTTGAGGGCTGTATATCCTGTGATCTACTCAGTGGGTAGCAGAGCCTTGACACTAGGGACTCAGCTACATTAGCAAAAACAACTATTGAATGTGCTATTATAAACTTGCAACACCAGATGGCAACAGAGAGCAGGGAATTTTTACACGTTTTTCCATAGGTTTTTTTGTGTGTTTTTTAATAAAATTGTTATAATAATCTAATTCCAGACTTATTTATAGCGTTTTTCCCTTGTGTGTAGATCCACCCTAGGTCACTGTTATGATAATAGACAAGCTACAGCCCCTTCATAGTTTGTGATTTGAATCTGAAACAGCTATTTTGGTATTTTAGGATTGATATCTGTTACTTCATTTCCATCCCATAATTGTAAATATTTTTGTTTTCCACTTCTGAAAATGCACAAAAGCCAATGTAGATGACCACTTTATCACATACATAGATCTGGCACACTTGGCATAGCTGTCAATGTTTTCCTTTTTTTAAGGGAAATTCTCTTATTCTGAGTAGGATTCCTCGCAAGAAAAGGGAAAAGTTGACAGCTATGACACTTGGAGGGCCAAGAGATCTCAGGGTGAGGAAGCTAGTTTTGAGCTAGCTTTGTTAATTTGTATGTGCTCAACATTTCAGTTTAGCATTGGGTGGCAAAATCAGAATTCTGCCAAAAAATCTCAGCTCTTGTGATACCTACTGACAGATCAAATAATTGTCCCCACAGAGGGTGGGGTTCACCTAAATAATTGCACTTGTGCAAGGATTACTGCTAGTGCAATGGAACTTTCCCCCCACTCCATGTGCCCCACATCATCCCCAAATCTGCTCTGGAGCTTGGGGAAAACCACAGAACAGATTTATGGGACACACAGTGGGAGAAGAGGGAGAGAATATTCCACTGCACAATGATAAATTCTTGTGCTGATGGACTATTCCCTTAATGTTACACTGAAAACAATTCAGAGTTGCTGAAGTCCTGTGCTAGCATTATGCTTAAATAGAGAATGTAAACACAGGTAAGGGAAATTGTGATATGCCCACATTGTCTCTGTGGGCACTGGTCCTTGCATGCACAATGAGCAGGCCACAAAATGGCATCTGAGCAGATTTTTTTATGTTGAATCAGCAAAATGTCTGGATTTTCATTTTGGGGAATATGGCAACCCTAGAGAATTGAAGCTTGTTTAACTACTCAGTGCTATCAGGATACCTGATTGGGCAGATGCTTCTAAGCACATTCAGTCAAATGATCTTAGAAGCCCCTTCAGACCATCTCATGCAATGTGGGACTGAGTGTGTGGGGACATTGAACCATAACACAACTACAGAGCATGTTTCCTAGGCTCTGCGGACTTGGGCAGGGAGGTGCAGCCATTAATGGTGCATGTCTAATGCATGTTCCCCCCTGCCCAAGTGGTTTGGAGACATGTGCCCCCTTCACAGAATGAGACTCAGATTTTAATCCCAATTTTCAAAGTGAGTTTAAACCCATCTGCTAGTTCAAATGCAAAGCTCTGTATCACAACAAAGCCAGCCATTACAACGATCGTGTATGGAAGTGCCATATCAATTTGAAATTGTTCTCCAAGAAGAATCAGGAGATATTTAAAAAGTGAAGAACTTCCAGACTTCTGAGCATTTTTCAATTGCAGATTATGTATGCTTCAGTACGTCAGCACCAGAACTCTTTGATATGTTTGTGCTATTGTGCTACTATTATAATTCAGATTGGACAATTTTATATAAGTGCCTTCAATTGCCATGTTTGATTCTGAATTCTAGTATAGTTTAAGCAAGCACTTACTTCACTGTTGTTCAGTATATGCGATGCTAATGACCAATACCAAGATGAAGGTCTACCCGGCTTGCTTTTTTTTTTAACCAGGCTTGCATGTTGAGCACACTGCTTTATGTATTTACGTTGTGAGCAACTTCCAACCGTCAAGAGCAACACCTCATTGCCTTCCACCTCAATGCCTTCCACATCAGGAAGACTCTGGGCATCACATAACAGGACAGAATCTCAAACAAAGATGTGCTCTTCCAACACCACATTCCCTGCATGTTTACACTCCTGTAAACCATGGAATGGAAGTTAGCAGGAGTCCTGAGGATGTGCTCTTTGGGGAGCTAGTTTCCAACTCAGATCTAAGCAACTACATGGAGATATTATTTTGCACAGTTGCATACTGTGGAGCCATGTATGGTTCCATATTTTTCTGCTGCTATTTTTCCAGGTCTCTTGGGTCCAGATGCTGGGTATCAAAGTTGGATAGAGTGCTATTGTGTTCTGGTCCTGCATGCAAGCTTCCCATAGGCCTCTTTTCCCACTGTGAAAACAATTCTGGAACAGGTAAGCCTTTGGTCTGACCAACAGATGCTCTAGTTATGTTCTTGCACTCCTATGCTACAGGGGCTGTAATGAAGTTACAGTACAGAAAGATCAGCTTCCTATCAAGGAACTATTATTGTAGGTAGGTTTATGTGACCAAGCCATTTATAGACCATGTACTTTGTTCTTCATTGCAGCTGAAAATCGTGAAGGTTGGAGCCAGCAATGTGTGTTAGAAGATTGTGAACATGCAGTTTGACTGTAGAAGAAAGTGCATCCAAACATGTACAGAATACATTCCCCCCAAACACTAACCACAGAAAAAGGCACTAATAATAATAATAATAATAATAATAATAATAATAATAATAATAATTTTATTTATTTGTATCCTGCCCTCCCTGGCCGAGGCCGGACTCAGAGCGGCTAATATCATAAAAACAACACAATATGCATAAAAACAGACATCAGTTAATTAAAATACATCTTAACATTAATTCAGACAAGTTAAAATTTGGGCAGGTGGCAATTATCAGGTTGGAATTGAAAGTGGTTAATACTTGCCAGGGTCAACTGTTTCCACAACGACCTGTGTGTGGGTTGGGGGCTTGTTTTATACAAAGGAAAGTAAGTCAAACTGCATCATGCCCAAAGGTCTGACGGAACAGCTCCATCTTGCAGGCCCTGTGGAAAGATTTGAAATCCCGCAGGGCCCTGGTCTCTTGTGACAGAGCGTTCCATCAGATTGAAAGATGGGGCTTCCACTTCTGAAGATGGAAGATTTGGATTATGCTTGGTCCCAGAGCAATGCAGCTCATCTCCTGACCAGATGTTCATCTGAAGTCTTTGCTCATAGCTCTTAGCTGACTGGACTGATCTGATAGCTTAGTCTGTGGGGCATGAGATCCCACATTAGATAAAAAGTTTCTGCAGTGCAGGGAGTTGTACTAAGATGACCTCTGTGGTCCCTTTTAACGCTACAATTTTATGATTCTATGGAATAGAACCTGATAGCCACACACAAGATTTTCTTTTTAAAGGAGTCGAAAGACTTCTATGGGTTTCTCTTCCCCGTGCCTCACAGTCACACAGTGCAAAAAAATTAGTACCATGAGAAGTGGATCGAAATAGTCATTTACACATCTTTGATGTTGCTGTTTTCAATCAGCAATAATAAAGATCAAACGCTTGCAGCATCAAAGATAAAGGCTGATCTACCTTTTAGCAATTCAGAATTATGTGGATATAGCACATGTTGCTTTTAGTGAGGCCTACAAAAAAAGAAAAGAAAAGAGGGGGAAATTGCAGTGCCACAAGGTAGTAACAGGGAGTGGTGGTCTGTTTGTTTATTTATAATTTTTTCGACTGCTTTTGGAAAGATGCCGGCCAAGAGGAACTCTGACTGAAGAGGACAGACATGGAGGGAATGAAAGATGCCTTTAAGAGATTTAAGAATGCCAAGAAGATGGAAAGGGACCTGTGAAACGACTGTATAAAGGAAAATTACCAGTGGGTAGTAAACACAATATTCTTACATGGATAAAGACTTTTAAATAATAATCTTGGCATATGTTTTAATCCTCTAACTAGGGGTCATTCTTCACTTAAAGTTTATAGTGGTATAGTTGCTAGAGGTTTTTTTGTGAATTTTTGCCATTCTGCCACATGTCATAGTCATTATCCAGTTAATATTTCAGAATAATGTACTTAAGAACCTTCATTTTCTTCTACCACAAAATGCCTGACTTTTGCTAAAGATCTAGAATGGCTCCTCAATATTTTCCTTTGTGTGGCATATGTAGAAGCATCATTTTGGCTTCTGGGTTGAGGGCTGATAGGCATGGTTTGGGAGAAATCTGTTTTGTGCCACATTCCTCTGTCAGTCTGCAAACTCAGTTCAGAGGAGAGAGATATCAAGATAGAGATGATAGTACTGAGTCCAAGTAGTGCCCATGACAGCGATCATTAGCTACAGACCAGTGGTTCTCAACTTGTGAGTCCCCAGATGTTGCTGGACTACAACTCCCATCATCCCTGAGCTCTGGCCTTGCTAGCTAGGGGTGATGGGAGTTGTAGTTCAACATCTGAGGACCCACAGGTTAAGAAGGCTGCTATAGACAAAAATTCATCACAACAACAAAATTCACCATAGCTGAGTTCCTCTTCTAATCTCCTATATTCCCATACATACACTCATAACTCCAACATTTACCGGCAAGAGGAACATGAGGGTGTGTAAGGGGTGTGACTACAACCTTGGAACACATCTCAGTTTGGGAACAACCCCTGCTCCCAACTAGCTTTGAATTTTGCTTTCCCCCAAACTTCAGTGGCAATGCTTGCTGCAACGGATTCTAGAATAACTTCCTTGGAATCTGCCAACAAGTCTTTGGCCTTTGTCCGCAAACTCAGTTTTCACTACACTTCTGAGCAGCTCCATCATTTCATCCCCATCCCAGTTTCAGAGAAGATGGGTAGTTGTCAGTGACTGTGCAGAGGAGGAGGAATAGTGGAGACTGCCTCCTCATCCTGACCCTTCCAGGGAGGAAGAAGAGGAAGACAAGGGTTTGCGGAAGGTCACAGCTCAGAGGCAGATGAGGGGGGAAATTGGGAAATCATGGGAGAGTCAGAACAACACCCGGCTGACACCTTGTCCTTAGAAAGCATTCCAGACCCTCCATCTCCCAGGACCTGGCGAGCCTTAAAAGTAGGAGAGCGAAGAGCTTAAAGACAGAGGGCACATATTCCTCGTTCCTTATCTTCTCCTTCTTGGTTATTTT
Source organism: Podarcis gaigeae (assembly GCF_964106915.1). Taxonomy (NCBI): domain Eukaryota; kingdom Metazoa; phylum Chordata; class Lepidosauria; order Squamata; family Lacertidae; genus Podarcis; species Podarcis gaigeae. The sequence goes on along the minus strand of NC_139683.1, from coordinate 68,254,298 downwards.
TTCAGATACAGAGAAAAACCTGCTATAGAGTGGAAAAAGGAAATGTGGTTGTATGAATCAGTCCCAAAGTCACACATAAAGTTGATTATTTGATGGGTGCAGGGTTGTGAATGTATACATATATTGGCCTCAACTTGATGGGTTACAAACTGACAAACCAATCTAAAACTTTCCCCCAATAGTAAAAGTTAATATATCCCCCAAATAAAATTATTCATTACCTATTATGGAGATCCATCTTGACAAGGCTGAGATGCAGCCTGACTGTTAACTGCTTTTGGCTTTACCAAGACTTAAAGCATATCCTCTTTGTGACATCACACATGACATCAGAATGGTATGTTTGCATTCAACCTAGACTATCTCCATGCCGACAGCAATGGCTAGTAAACTTCTGCAACCAAGTAACCATCAGCCTGACTACACATTTGTTTCTATCTAGACTATTGGATGTTTATTTTTTGCTCTCATAATCAAAGCCTAAAGAAGAGCTGTGTATACGGTAATCTGAAAATCTGCTTCCACTGTTAAAGAAAACTAATTGTCCGGGACTGGGCAGAGGAGGAATGGTGGAGACCATCTCCCAATCCTCACCCTTCCAGGGAGGAGGGAGAGGAAGACAATTTAGATTTACAACAAGGGTTTGAGGGAGGTCGCAGCTCAGAGGCAGAGGAGGGGGAAAGTTGGGAAATCATGGGAGAGTCAGAACAACACCCAGCTGACACGTTGTCATTAGGAAGCATTCCAGGCCCTCCATCTCCCAGAACCCAGCGAGCCTTAAAAGTAGGAGAGCAAAGAGCTCAAAGACAGAGGGCACCCGTAGAAGAGACAAATGAGGAAGTGGGAGAGATGGGAGGTGGAGATTTACTTGGGACATTTCCTTGTCTTTATACTTTCCTGGGCAACCAGCTGGGAGCCACTGACAGCATCCTGACAGTAGTGGATCTAAACTGATCGAGCTGGTAAGATTTGCACATACAATACAGTGGTACCTCAGGTTACAGATGCTTCAGGTTACAGATGCTTCAGGTTACAGACTCCGCTAACCCAGAAATAGTACCTCGGGTTAAGAACTTTGCTTCAGGATGAGAACAGAAATCGTGTGGCAGTGGCAGTGCAGCAGCAGCGGGAGGCCCCATTAGCTAAAGTGGTGCTTCAGGTTAAGAACAGTTTCAGGTTAAGAATGGACCTCCAGAATGAATTAAGTTATTAACCCGAGGTCCCTCTGTACAAATCTTTTCTCCAAAGAGCTCAAGAGTGGTGTCCATGGGTCTAGTCTCATTTTATTTTGACAATGAACCTCTGAGTTGACATGGTGAGTGGTGAGCTGTGTGGCCAGCTGGGTATTTAAATCCAGGTCTCCTATAACTGTTTTCAACCATATGCTACTTACTACAGCAGCTTTGCTGCCTGGAAATTAGAGGAGATAATGGGGAAATGTAACGTGAACAACAGAACTAACATAGTAATTGCTGAAATAATGTGGAAAGGACATTTTCATTTATTACATTCCATTCCAAAGGCCAGGCAAAATAGCACCCTTGACAGCTTCAAGGATCAGAAATTTTGCATCCTGAACGGAAACAGCTTCAATTTATTGTTATGGAACCTTAGTTTGTTCAAGCATGACAATATCAGTCAGGATTTTTTGAACTATTTAAAGTTTCCTCAGATTTTATAGTGGTGCCCATCTGTTACCCAAATGCCAAATTAAGCTTGCAATTTATTGTTATTATTTTGAATGACGCTTTGAGAATGTGCCTGTTTTTCAAATGTATTGCATTTTACAGCTGACTGACATCTGTAGTTTTAATGCACGTAGGATCAATAATGCGAGGACACTACTTTGTCATTGGTTTCTTACTGCTTAGAATAACATCCCATCAATAGGTGGCAACTAATTCATATTAGAAAACCAACGCCATTTGAACAAAACTTGATAAGAGGTGATAGTGTACATGATAGTGTACATTGGGTTATGTTGTACTGTTTCAAGAGTAGTAGGTGTGTTGGCCTCTTGCATTAAAAACAAAGAGTATTGTGGTTCCTTTAAAGTTGGTTGCTGGTGAGTAGATGCTTTAGGTTGGGGTGATCTGTAAGCATATAATAAATGTGTTAGTCTTTAAGTTTCCACAGGACTTGGTTTTTGTTGGAGAGAGGCTTGGAAGAGAGATTCTTACCCTCTTTTAGCAGAGTTAAGCACAATGGCTGTTGCTCCAAACACATTAAAACTTGGTTAACTTTACATATACTCTCATCCACCATTAAACAAACATTCCCCACAAAAATACTTAGGTTAGAATAAATCACAGACACTTAGCTTTCCAAATAAGTAAAGATTTTCACTCACAAGTCTCCATCTGCTATCAATAAACAAAGATGTGAAAAACATTCCAAACGACTTACAAAGAAAGGTACTTTGTTTCCTTATGAAAAAGATCATGCAATCTTTAGATTAGGAAAGATGCAGACTTTTTTGAGAGATTTGGTTCAGTTGCAGCATTTGCTGAGTTAGGAGCTCATACCAGGAACCACAAAAAGAAAAAGGGGTGGGCTACTGAGAGCCTATTAAGCCATGCCCACATTGGCAACTTGAGCTCAGGGCTCAGGTTAACCCTTTCATGCATGCAGGTGTGAGTCAGTAAATATATATTACAACAATTTTAAGGTGCATGGCAAACATGGCTACACCTCTGGAAATTGCTACAATGAAAGGCATCAGATTTTGACATATGGAGTGAAGAATCTGGAGTGAGATACACAGAGACAGACAGATATTATCATTATAACCAACGCAAACAGCAAGATCTTCATTCCTAAGTGATGGAAGGTGGAAAAAATAGAGTCAAATCTATACAGTGCCTGGACTATGGTGAGGGACTGCTGCTGTCTCCAAAATACTGAACTATCAGATCAGCATCCTCTATAGTAAACAGAAAAAGATAAAGAGTAAAATCTTGGATCTGGAACCGGTTGCAAAGAACTAACATTATGCACCAGGGGTGGGGAACTGTATTCAGCCACTGGGCTGGCTCCTTTCTTCCCCCAATTTTGATAGTTGGGTTGGGGTGCCCACCTGTCATTCATATGACATAACTTGAAAGGGGATTACCTCTGAAGTCTGTGGTTTCAATATAAACCATTTGAAAGTGGACTTCAAGGTGATGATAGCCACGCTTTTACCTGCCTTACTCCTGGCAACACATCTAACACCAGGGTGGGACAAGTAGGCATGGTCTGAGGCAAATGTGCTCTATGCCCAATTAGGACCCTTGCGGAACCCAGAGATTCTCCATCCTGTTCTACACAGCCATACACTTGGCAGATATTCTCCAAAACAAAGCAAGTAGTTTATTATACAAACTCCTTGGAGATATATTTTATTAAGCTGTAATCTTGCTAAATAACAATAAATATTCACAATTCAAATGAGTTCATTCTTTCATCAACAATTACTTTAACATTGGGAAGAAGATTTCTGTTCGGATCAATAGCTCTGCCAGGAGTACTTTCTCAGCTCCACAGCATGCCAACATCTTCATGGCTGACTTATAACAATGCTTTCTCAGCTCTTGTCTCTCAAAGCCTGATTAAATCTTCATCATCAGGAGTCATGGGCAAAGGACTTTTGAGCAGTTCCACCAGATAGCAATAACTGTTGCCCTACTAATCAACCAGACCATGTAAGAGGTTCACTTTCCGATGCAGGAGGCGCTGTTGTCTAAACCACTGAGCCTCTTGGGCTTGCTGATTGGAAGGTCAGCAGTTGGAATCCCTGCAATGGGGGGAGCTCCCATTGCTCTGTCCCAGCTCCTGCCAACCTAGCAGTTAAAAAGCAACCAGTGCGAGTAGATAAATAGGAAGCAGTTTATTCACGCTGGCCACATGACCCAGAAAGCTGTCTGGACAAACGCTGGCCTGAAAGCGAGATGAACACCACAACCCCATAGTCACCTTTGACTGGACTTGACCATCCAGGGGTCCTGTACCTTTACCTATTGGGAACTGACCAACTACTACACCTATTTTCATGCCTCACCACAAAATCCATTGTCTACAGCCAGGGCATTCCCCTCCCCCCCCAGCCACAACTTGCCAGAAGTCAGTTCCAGCACCTTTCTGGTGGGCGCCTTTGCCATTCTAACGGAACAAGTTAGGTGTTCACGGTGACCTCTCCTTATAGAAAAATGGCACTGTCCATAGCCAGGTCCACAGCCACATCTGATCAGACTCCTAGGGCAGACGTAAGAATTTACACCAGGCATTCCACAAACTCAAACTACCATCTAGCAAAGCGGAAGGCCAGACTGGTAACCAGGAGCAATCTACCAGAGGAGAGATCTAGAAGGGAAAACATTAAAACACCACTTGCGGTCACTTCCCACCTCAAACCATTCAAAGATATCATCAATGACCTGCAGTCCATCCTGGATAATGGCACATTCCCCGACCATGCCTTCAGTGGTAGGTGTATAATTGCTTACAGACAGCCCCCTACCCCAATGAAAACAGTCAACTGCAAGCAGTGACTGGCCACCCAACAGAGAAACCCACACAGGGACCAGTCTCTGAATAGATGAATACCTTTGCTCTCTTTCGGATCACTTGCCCTAAAAAGCACTGAAATGCTTTTTTTTGTTAGCCTTTTTAGCTTGGCCCCAAGAACTCATGCTCTTTCAACACCAAGGACATAACTTGAATGAATTGGGCACAGCAGCCCTTTGAATTTCTTCAACATTGTGATTTTTTTAAAAATAAAAAATCTATAGCCACCTCTCATCATTTAAACACATTTTACAACATTTACAGTAAGTGAATACTGATAAACCTCATACTTGAGTCAAAGTGAGTCAGGGCCATGGGTGTGCTTTTTTTTTTTTTTTAGTTTTGCAAAGTGTTTTCAGAGTTAAGATGTTCTTTCTGGTGGAGTACAGCAACCTTGTTGCAAACAGGTTACATGCGGCTGCTTGTGAAAAACAGAAGCATCACAGTAATGGAAGGAAGGTGCTTTTCTTAGCATCTGAAGCAACAACCTTTGCCACACTTTCATGATAAACCCAAATTTGTACAAAACAAAGAAGACAGGCCTTCTTTGCATGTGACATTTTGTGCCTGATGCCCTTGAGGAAAATGTTATGCTTTTAAGTTTCAGTTCTGAAGGATGCATGTATGATTCAGAATATTTTATTTTCCTTTTGTAGATTCAATCATTTAACACATGCAGCTTCCCTCAGTTTTATCCAAGTGCATCCTTATACATATCTCAAATGCACAGGCATTTTGCATTTGTAGTTAGTGTTAAAGAAAACGACTTTCTGATGAAATCCATAGACTATTCAGAGGCTGTACAAACTGCCTAATTCATCTAACACCTGCAATTCCTAATTGGTATGGGCATTTTCCACCCGTGAATCAAGTTCAGATTTCATCTTTGGGTTAGTGAAGGATGTACTCTCTGAGAGTTGCCTTCTCTGTAATCAAAACTCTGTAAGACCAATTGCATTGCAACTTTGAGGGCTTAGATCCAAAAATGCACTGTCAATCAAAACAAACCACTCTTCCAAATACAGTGGTACCTCTAGATACGAACGGGATCCATTCCGGAGCCCCGTTCGCATCTAGAGGTAAATGTAACTAGTGACAGCACGTCTGCACACGCGCACGTCGCTTTTTGCCACTTATGCGCATGACGTCATTCTGAGCGTCTGCGCATGCGCAAGCGGCAAAACCCGGAAGTAACACGCTCCGTTACTTCCGGGTTGCTGCGGAGCACAACTCGAACACGCTAAACTCGAAGCGTATTCAACCTGAGGTATGACTGTACTCAAAAGCATTCATGTTCTTTGAATGAATCGCTTACTCTGATTTCAACGGTCAGAGGTGCATGTCATTGCTTACATAGCGAAAACAGCACAGTATCCCCGTACGAGAGGGAACCAATGACCGGTTTAGAAAACCCCAATGTTTGCAGAAGTGAAAAACAGATCCTCAAACTTTGAGGAGGGGGAATGGTTCAAAAAACGTCCAATGAGGATCGATCATGCGCAGCAGCCACAGAATACTGGCTGACTATTGGGGAGCGGGGGAGGCGGGGTAATGAGAAACAAAGTGGGCAGGGAATAGACTGTAGCATCCTGGAATGTAGGCATGAGTGACCGGCTGAAACCCCGGACAGGTTGCAGGTCCCATTTGTTCTGTTCCGCTTTCAAGAACAGCTCTTGGCTCTAACGTGAGATGGTTGTGTAAAAAAACAAACCCCCAAACAATAAATAAATAAATAAAACCCAACTTCATTAATAATTAATGGAGTATCGATTAGCTTTGTCCAAGAAGCCTATGTTCTCCCAAGTGGCCAATTTGGAAGGAGACCAGCAAACATCATCCTGTGATGCTGGAAGATAGAACTGAAATTACTAGTAGCCAGGCACTGTGCGCTGAAATCTTTCAAAGCAGGGACCACTAAATGATCTCAACTGCCAATCAGCAATTACACACAGCTACCATGTGAGTCAAAGTTTTTGTTGTTGTTGTTGTTTTACACCTTCAGCCAGGTCAGGGAAGGGCACGTGGTAAACAAGGGTTGTGCTTTTTTTTTTTTTTTGACCCACGTGCAGTGTTCTCTGGCAGGCAAGCAAGCCCTGATAAGAAGTAATGACTTGCCCTTCCATTGCCCTCTGATCTTATCCAGTCACCTAGAACGGGGACTGAGAGGCTGGCCTGCCCCCTCCCCACCTCCACTCGACACAGACTCAGACCTCTACTTACCTGCTGATTGCCTAGCAATGCTCTGGCAGCCTTCCAACTCTTCCTCTTCTTGAGAGCTAACAGAGCCTTCCCTGGGAGGTGGGGTCAAGCTGCCCTTTCTCGACGGTCACCCAGCTCTCATCTGCAGAGTTGGCCCCCCATTCATTTAGTTCACTTTCTGAGTCTAACTCTTCCCTGCACCTTCCTGACACTATGGGCAGATTTGCAAACCAGATAAACTGCTGTGGGTGCCACATGTACCTCACAACTTTCCCTTCCCCAGCTGATATCCCCCTCCCCTGCATTGCTCCCACATCATAATTAGGCTTGGTGGGGGAAACCATTTACCGTTCCCGGGGAGATGACGTTGTGGGCTGGGAGCAAGCCCTCCCCACTCGCACGGGGTGGGATAGCCCCAGCGCCGTTGTATGGTCCTCAGCCACGTCATCCTTAGGCCATCCAATCTGGACGGTCTGGGGCCATGGTATGGGCTATTTAAACTGCCTGTGGCCAAGGACTCGCCCCTGTTTTCTCCCTGCTTGGTCAGTTCTCCTGCCCTTAGATTAGGTTGTTTATTTCTGGACCTTGCTATGGACCTTGGTTGGTCACCATGGTTGTCCAAGGGGCCTGGTAGGATTTTTTTCCCACTTGGCAAATTGGCACCCACCATTTGGTTTTTCTCCTACCTTGTAGCCAATCATCACAACTTTGTAAGGTTTGGTGGTTAGGAATTGGAGTATTAGGATAAAGGTGAGGGGAGGTAGTGGCCATCACCTTTGTTGTTTAGTCGTGTCCAACTCTTCGTGACCCCCATGGACCAGAGCACACCAGGCACTCCTGTCTTCCACTGCCTCCCACAGTTTGGTTAAACTCATGCTGGCAGCTTCAAGAACACTGTCCAACTATCTTGTCCTCTGTCATCCCCTTCTCCTTGTGCCCTCAATCTTTCCCAACATCAGAGTCTCTTCCAGGGAGTCTTCTCTTCTCATGAGGTGGCCAAAGTATTGGAGCCTCAGTGTGCTGGTCCTGGGAGGTTACTGTGAGGTGTAGTCCGAGTCCAGTCCGAGATCAAGGGTGTGGTATGGGGGCTGTGGTCCAAGGCAAGGAGCCAGGTGAGGTCAGGAACTATGGCAGAAGAGCAGGACAGGGTGCCAGCAGGAACAGGTTACCAACAATGTTGCTCCTGCAACCTGGGACTGGGCTGGCTGGCTTCTATCTCCTCTGAGGCATAGGGCAGCCCCGGTCCACAGGTGACTCGCCTCTCCTGGCCTGGAGGCAAGCACTGCTCCTGCGAGAACTTAGTTCCCTCCGCCTCTCTGCCCTGAGCTTCTGCAGCCCAGGAGAGACTGGAGGGTTACAGGACCCAGAGGCAACCTCACCTTCCCCTGACGGTGCTGAGAGTGGAGCACCTGCAGGCAATGGGTCCTCGATCACCTCCAGAGCCAGAGCAGATTCAGCTGGTGTCTGCTCCTGAGGATCCGGCACAGGTGAGGGCCCTTCAGGTTCAAGCCCCAGCCCCGGCTCAGCTGGTCCTGGAGGAGGGGACTCCTGTGCAGACTGGGATTCCTCAGGTTCAGCCTCTGAATCCGATTCCCAGGCCATCACACTCAGCTTCACAATCTGTGCTTCCAGTGAGCACTCAGGGCTGATTTCCTTAAGAATGGAGAGGATTGATCTTCTTGCAGTCCATGGGACTCTCAAGAATCTCCTCCAACACCATAATTCAAAAGCATCAAATCTTCGGCGATCAGCCTTCTTTATGGCCATCACATACCCCTCCTAATTCAAGGATATTCCATTAAAGGAATCCGGGGTGTGTGATCTCTGTCCGAAGCCCCAGACAGAGGGCTAGGGCCATGGCACGACCCCTAGTGGTGACCCTGGGGGAGTTCCTAGTTGATGTGCATCAGCAGAGCTCCCACTATTGGTGGTTAACCCTTCCAAGACTTCCTGCAGATGGGCAGGAGTCAGATATAGTCGTGTGGTTTCCAATTCCTAAGCCAATACCACTCACATTCGGTAACCAATAAAGTTGTGGCCTTTTCCGTCCACTAACCTAAAATACTGTTTCATGTGTCTTTATTCCACCTCCCGGGAGGGTTTGGGACCTTGCCACACAACTCTGATGGTTGAAGAAGGCTTATTTCAAGCCTAATTTCAGCAGGGGAGGGGATGGAGTGGGACACTGTGAGTGCTAAGGTAGATCTTATTGGGTACATGTGCACCTCCTGGCACCACATTGGTACCTCATGTGGTAGAGCATCTCCTTTGCCTGACACCCCTGATTGCTACCTCCAATGAGAGCACACGAAACTGGGCTAGATGGTCCAAAGATCTGACAGTCTACGGCAGCTTCCTAAATGATGGAGCTGCATGGCAGATGGTAGCTTTCCATTTCAAGAACATGGAACCACCAGTGTGGAAAGACAAGATCCATTCCAGGCTAGCTACCATAAAAAGGGGGTAGACCAAGAGAAAAGGAAAGAAATTGCACTGTAAGGCAATGGGCAAGATGGGAGAAACTAAAGAAGAAGCTTCACCAAGCTTCCTAGTCCCTGTTATTAATGATGATTGCCTCAAACATCCTATGGCTACTCCTCTCCTATGTGTGTGAACATATCTAAGCCCAGAAGAAATATTCCAACCCACACTGGAGTGTCATATTTTAACATAGAGAAGGTGGGAATGGAACTCTTATGATAAAATGAAATAGGGTTAGGTCATGACATACACCTCCATCAACACACTTAGAAGAAAGGGCATCATTGTACTAAAAAGAGGGATAGGGAAGACTTTCCATTGGCATTTAAAGGGAAATCTACCTAATGCACATATTACAAACAATGAATGTACTGAAAAACAACCACCCTTTGAAATTTGCGCTTCTCTGAATTTTGCAGTGAGGTTCTCCATCTGAGTAATGTGTACAGAAATGCACATGCTAGAGAAAAGTGTGCATAAAAATGCATATACCAGTGAAAATAGCGTAGAAAAATACATTATACTAGGGGGAACTATTTTGCCAAAATGTGCCTGTTAAGGGAAATTTACAGCAAAATACGGATGAATCTTCATGAGGATTTTAAAGAAAGTTCCCCAGCTGATGTGGAAATTCAGGGAGCTTAATTTAACATTGGGGGGAAAACACCCCAAACTTAAAGACAAGACAAATTTCCCCAGGCTTCCTTAAATCCAGCCAAAATGGACACCCAAATCACTGCAAACAGCCCTCGGCACTTCCAGCATCTGCGGTGTGAAGGAGGCATAACTCCGCTTTGTCAGAGATACAGCCCACAGTATGAATCATTAATTTAACATTGCAGCAAATACCTGAAAGCTGAGCAGGCTTTATGGTGATCATAAAGTGCCCAGCCCAACACATCGAATGTGAGCACTTCAGAGTACCCCTCTAATACTAAACTGGTAATTGTACCATTGCGCTCATTTATGAGGCTGTAATCCAGCTCTGCGAGTGGATAAACTACAAGGCTGGAGGCTGAGTAGTTTATCTTGACGAAGGAACCAGATTATTGCCGAGTAAAACAGCATGACCGGGCGGATGCTGTTCTGCTCCTAGTGCCTTCTCAAAATCTTTAAAGGGTTGTTTTTCCATCTCTCTCTCTCCCCCCCACCCCCACTCCCTGCTTCAACTAAGAATTAGGACAACCACAAAATCAGGCAAATCACAAATGCAGGTAGGCACACAAACTCTCACACACAAAGCAGCATTTCGAAAGGTGGCCTATCGCAATAGTACATTAGAGGCCTACCTCTTGCATCCGAACTTCAGGTGGACCCTGTCACTTTGATAGCAAAGCGCTGCAAAGGGTGATTTCATTCTAGCTTTGCCCTGGAGTGGGTGGGAAAGGGTCCTATGGATGTTTCCTTTGCTGCTAGCTTATGTCAATCAATCCCCCCTAAACGCCTTCTCTTTTTTCCATTCATCCTCCTTAAATAATATCCCCTTGCCTGCCTGCCTGCCTATCCACCTGCCTGCCATATTGTACAGCCGACACCCTTGCCCCTTAATTAATGAGGTGATTAGGCCTAATCAATGAGGCATCTACAGGCAACAGAACTGTTGCTAATTCATTCCTACCCTCATGATGGAAGCCAGAGCACACAAAAGTGCTGTTTAGCTTCCCACTGTAGTGGTACCTATTTATCTACTCACACTGGTATGCTTTTCAACTGCTAGGTTGGCAGGAGCTGGGACAGAGCAACGGGAGTTCTCCCCCTTGCACAGATTCGAACCACTGACCTTCTGATCTGCAAGCCCAAGAGGCTCAGTAGTTTAGACCACAGTGTCACCCATGTCCCTCCATAGTACTACAAATGGAGAAAGAAGTGGTCAAGTCAGCTGGGGGTAGCGGCATGAAAATAGGTTAATTTCAAAATCCACTCTTCTGTTGTTTTAGATTTATAGAAAGGATGACTCATAATGAGAAGAAAAATGTGACGCAGCATGAATTACTGTTGCCATATCACCAACTGCTTTGAAAGAATTCTCCATAGCTTCATCATCACTCTTAAGCTACTGCCTGTGCCGTTTAAGATTTTGGTGATGTGTAAGGGGAGTAGTCAATGACAGCCTTTTTCTTGTTTCTACCACTTTCATTTAATCATTCAGTTTATCCACAGATATGTCCTGTGTGAGATAGGCTGCTGACTCACAAAGTTCTTGTAAGATCAGATGATGAACAACCTCCTAAGATAAGTGTGCCCTATACATGGAGGTGGGAGGAAATGGTTTTATCCGGAAGTTTTTAATGTTTGATATTTTACTATGTTTTATATAAACTGAAAGCCGCCCAGGGTGGCTGGGGAAGCCCAGCCAGATGGGTGGGTTATTATTATTATTATTATTATTATTATTACTTCCCTGGCTAGTATTCCTTTCCTCAAGCTTGATAGTAAAAAACAAAATAAAAGGCATCACATGACCAATCACCAATGGTTAGGCCAAATATGCAGGAAATGAATGGATATTCGTCTGTAACTATAAAACACACTGTGAATATGGATTCTAGAGGTCCTCTGAGTGATTCCTTACACCGCACTACAGCTTTTTTATCTGAAGCCTTTCGCTCAAGTGACAGATGTATTTTTGTTGCAATTTTGTGTGATACACGAAATTTTCCTTGACATGAATACAACACGTCTAGGATAGTCCTCTCCTGAATTACACTGTGCCTTAACAAAAGTAGACATAACCACAAAAACACAATAATTGCTCAATTTCATACACAAAAGAAGAAGGCTGAACTACCCACACAACCACTCAGTTCTGTGGAACAATGAAAATTAACTAACTCTCTTGTAACTTGAATGCCTTGTGCCTGTGTGCCAGTGAAATAGCATTTTGGCTCCATTGTGGCCTCCTCCTCCTCCTTCGATTACCAAAGAGGCAGAAAAACCAGAAAACGGGGACTGAGGAAGTGGGCAGCCCATATGGTAAACACTAGAGCTTGTGTGCCAGATCCAGCTGAATCACAGGTACCAAACTGAATCAGGCTATTTCAGGCTGAGCTGGGTTTTAGCAAGATCAGGTTGAAGAAGGCCTGGATTGGCCTGGGTCAGATCAGGCCCATCTGGAGCAATCCAGGGCTGTCAAAAGGGGAAGGCAGTCTGGCAGCAAGGAGAGGGCAAGCTGTGTGCACCTCCTCTCCCCGCTCCTGACCACATGTTTAATCCGGATTTAAAACCATGATTAAACATATGCTTGGGAGACTGGCTGCATGACTGTGCAAGACACCAACATTGGTTTGGGGGCACAGAAGCAGCTCAAGTTGGCCTTGGATCATCCCAAGTGCCAACTTGGACCCTAAAATGGTTTGGGGTGTGGCATGCACAGTCCTAGTAAACACAAGCCTGGTGGTTTCACCTATACACATGCAAAAAGACTCACACAGGTCCAGATTCTGGAGAACGATGGTTGGATATTACGCTTTCAGTACTATGGACAGGAAGACAGGAGTGCCTGGCATGCTCTGGTCCATGGGGTCACAAAGAGTCGGACACGACTAAACGACTAAACAACAACAACCATGGACAGATCACTGTGATTAAGTAACGTTTTCCAATGGTTTTCCAATAACTGTATCCAAATGGCGCCTTCTGTCCCTCTTTTACCTTCCAGGGCTATCACTTGCCCTAACCCATCACCACCATACTGCTGACTGAAGCACAAAACCAATCCCAAGGCTGACACTCATGAATCTGTAGGCCTGAAGCCAAGGCTTGATTTACCTAAGGTGCCAAGCACTTCTCAACACCTGTACTGGAAGCATGCCTAGTGAGAAGGGCTATTTCTTTAAGAAGCCATTATCCTCAGAGGTGAAAGGTGCAGGGGGGAGCCTGGAAGGAAGCATTTTTAAGTGAAGGCATAATGTGGATTGAGGGATTGATAAAGACATGGCCAAGCTCCATCTTTTGTTGGAGCAAGGTTCTGACTTTGAGGTCCCAGAGCTTTTGCGGTTCTAGCCTTGCCTGATAAGTCTCCTTTTGTTACCAGTGGGCATCTTCTTGGGGTCAGCACAGGTCAACAGAGTCCTTGCTTTAGAATAAGTTTGGCCTGAACTTATGGAGCAACAAAAACGACCAAGTACATGCCTCAAATATCATTCAGCACACACATTTCCTGTATCCTCACAGGCTTTGTATTTTTAATGGCATGCAGAGCGATGTGTGAGTTTCAAGACATCCCAAAGTTTCACCATTTCCAGGATTGGACTATCAACCTCTTTTAAATGCATCGACGTTTTCTGGGAAGTATCCAAATCTTTTTCTTAATCGGGAGTTGCTAATTAAGAGCCTGACAAAGTTTAAGTAATGTTAAGATTGTTTTCCCCCCAACACTTACCACTTTGCACTAAATTGAATTTCATTTATCATTTCATTGTCCATCCTTCTAGTATCATAATTGCCTCTCCCAAATGCCTTACAGAGAGTTATCTTAAATTATTTGTATCATTTGGTAAGTGGGCTGCTTCATTGTTCTCTTCTTTTCTTAGCCAAGCAAGCAATAACCAACTCTTTTAAAGCCTGCTGTCGAATGATTGGAACACCTTGCTGCTCATTTTTCTCTACTGGGAGAACTGGTTGCCATAGCCTCATATTCACAGTGAGGCCACATGTACGCTACCCATTTGAAGAACTGTGGTACCATTTTATATAGTCATGGCTTCCCTCAAAGAATCATTGGAGCTGCAGTCTGTGAACAATTGTTAGAAAAACCCCTATACAGAGTTCCCTGTGAAGAGGGATTGGTTGTTAAACTGCTCTGGAATTGTAGCTCTGTGAGGGAAATAGGGTCTCTCAGTACCCTTAAGAAGCAAGAGCTCCCAGAATCCTTTGAGGGAAGCTGTGACTATTTAAAGCAGTATCATAATCCTTTAAAATGTAAGGCACTCACGTGGCCTGAGATCCTCTGCCACTCATTAGACTGGGGTGGAGAACCACAGGCCAAGGGGCTGGATATGTCCCTTCTATCTTCCAGGATCATCACAGGGTTGTACCCCTCTTACCATGCCACACCTCTCAACAGCTTCACTCCACACCTTCCTCGGGGGCTTTTGCCTGACTAGAATGTGCCCCTGATGTGTGACAATGCCTCTTGCTTGCCTCACTAGAAAAAGAAAAAGAGTTTGGATTTGATATCCCGCTTTATCATTACCCTAAGGAGTCTCAAAGCGGCTAACAATCTCCTTTCCCTTCCTCCCCCACAACAAACACTCTGTGAGGTGAGTGAAGCTGAGAGACTTCAGAGAAGTGTGACTAGCCCAAGGTCACCCAGCAGCTGCATGTGGAGGAGCGGGGAAGCGAACCCGGTTCACCAGGTTATAAGTCCACTGCACTTAACCACTACACCACGCTGGCTCTTGAGGTAGGAGTGTTTGTATGGATGTGTGTGTAATCCTCTGGTGTTTATATGGCAGGAATGTGGCCTACAGCACATGAGTGAAATTCACATCTATTGTTCTATCCAATTCTGCCTCTGGCCTTGCCCATGATTTGCATGTGCCCTACCCCACGTTGGTTGCCCATGTTAAAATGCGCTCACCTGTATTAACATGGTTTCCCACCCAGATGAAGACGGTTCTATATGGGCCTGTATGTTGCCAAAGACCCTAATACCTCACCCCACTCCAGTGGCTCCACTGCCAGGAAATTGGGTACACAGCATGCTTGGGTACACTGCCAGGAAATTGGGTACCCCTTCCATGCTGACCACTAGCTCAACTGTTATTGTACAGAGGCCATAGCATACGTCCTTGAATGGAGCGTGTGAACATGCCTAAGGAAATGAATGTAAGAGCCATTATTGCTGCTACCGCTGAGTAGCCATGTTGCTCTGGATGTACATGTTAGTATTTCACGCCTCTGATGCTGCAGATGAGATTGGTGTGACTCACATGCCTGTCTGAGAAGAGTGTGGGAATGGAAGACAGTCTTACCTCTGCTGCTGTATGTACTATTGTACTGTACTTTTGCTTTTACTTCTTCCTGTGTGGCGTAGTGGTTAAGAGTGGTAGTCTCGTAATCTGGGGAACCGGGTTCGCGTCTCCGCTCCTCCACATGCAGCTGCTGGGTGACCTTGGGCTAGTCACACTTCTCTGAAGTCTCTCAGCCCCACTCACCTCACAGAGTGTTTGTTGTGGGGGAGGAAAGGAAAGGAGAATGTTAGCCGCTTTGAGACTCCTTAGGGTAGTGATAAAGCGGGATATCAAATCCAAACTCTTCTTCATCATCATCTTGGAGCTGGAGAGAGAAGACACCATGAATCCTTTGTCTGTACATAGTGTAAATAGATCTACGAAGTCTTGCACTTCTTGCTGTGCAATGCTAGAAGATTAGTGTGCATATATCATTTGATATATGCTGCTGAAGCGCAGTAGAGAAGAAGGGAAATGCCTTTTCCAGAGCTGCGCATACCAGAGGACGCTCGGAGTTTGGGGGCTACAGGGACACCCCAGGGTGTTTTCCAACAGTACATGTGCAGGAGAATAGAGTCCCAAGGATGTACACATATGTAGCGAACCTCATGGTGGTATGTGAAACTGCACACTCAGCTTGGCTCAGGTCCTTGGCTCTTTAGTGCCCTGCATGGGCTAGACAATTTGAGCGGGGAGCAAAAATTCTCAATTTTAATTCTTTTGCATTGAAAATAATTCTGCCAGTCATCAAACTGTGTGTGTGTGTGTGTGTGTGAGAAAGTGACAATCCTATTCTCAAAGGAATTCACCAGAAATAAAGCCAGCAAATGGATAGGACCCATCTTATGTTAAAACTGTAAGGTCTATGGCGTGCGGCCAGTGGATTAGGGGGACTAGCCTAGTCCCCTAATAGTTCCCCTGGCATCTCCTTCCCGAAGCCTGGGAAGCTCCTGCCTGGCTCAAGGAGGGAGGTGTGATGCTCATGTGAACAACACCCTCTCCCCCCCCCCCCATCAACTTCACAAGCTGGCACCTCTGGCCCTAACACTTTCCCTATGAAAAAAGTCACCACACACCAGTGCATAAGGTTCATTTCGACCTGATGCCCATTAGTCATTAGGTTCCTTACATCTAATCAATGGATTTTATTTTGGAGAAGTCTAGAGGAGGAGGAGGAAGAGGAAGAGGAAGAGGAAGAGGAAGAGGAAGAGGAAGAAGAAGAAGAAGAAGAAGAAGAAGAAGAAGAAGAAGAAGAAGAAGAAGAAGAAGAAGAAGCTGACCAATAACTAGCAATGTTCCTGGGCCTACCTAGGATTCTTTTGTCACATTCTGGCTTCTTCCCTACATGCATTATAAAAATGCAATTATGGAAGTATAATTTTAGAAGCCATCTTAAAGTGCAGCTTATAGAAATAAAAATCTCCAATAAGGTACTTTGTGTAAAACATTGCCTCTCCCTTGGTTGAATTTTTGGAGTGCACTCCAATATCAGTTCTCATTTTCTTTCAGCTATGTTGAAGAGGCCCAGTTTTTTCCATCTCATCTCTAGACGGCTCTGCTGATTGTATTTTTTTTCTTTTTAAGGATGGAGTGAATGATATAATAAATGATTTAATCCTGTGAGCCACTGCATTGGCAAACATATGCCTGAATCAAACCTAAGAACTGCAGCACCAATGTATTACTCTGCAGTAGTGGGGATAGGTAATTTTGGAGGGACTTCTTTCGATGGTAGGGTGTCTTATATATCACTTATCTCAAAATGCGGTAATCGCTTAGAGACAATCGCACTTGGACTTTTGCCCTAAACTCCTGCCTTGACAGCACCATTGTTACCCCGGCTAATGGTGTTACACCAGGGAAGAGCAAAGCCTATCTAAGATGACGGCGAGCGACGGTTCTCCAGCAGCAACAGAAATTGGGTAAGTTTGGATTTTTAATGTGAACCTTCCTGATTTGCACTTTCTGAAACAATAAGAAACCCAAACACAGAACCTTTGAAATTCATAATTATTTGCATTTTCTTGTGCACACTTTATGTCTAATATAAAGTGCTGCTTGACATTTAGGCGTAGACTTTGCCAAGTCTGTAGTCAGGAGGATTTCCATGACTGACAGCCATTTAAAATTGCACTCTTTGTGCTCTTACGGTTGAACTTGATTCAGAGGGTGACGACAGGCAAAAGCAGTGGGACATTTGCTGGATTGCAAATGCGAATATATCACCAGTTGACAACTCTGAGTTTAGATGATATACATCCAAGTGGAATTCTGACCCCATTTAGGAATGCTAAATTAATTGACCCTGCTCCTTGAAAAGCTAACTTTTGTCATCTTTTGGGAAACTAACCCTGTGAACCTAAACTCACTTACTGCCAAGTTAAAGGGCTTTGGATCATGGCCCAAGGCTTTCAAGGAAGTTGTCTCATGCAACTGTTTCCCACAGAATCATAACCCAAAACATCAAGGACTCTTGGTTGTCATACTAGAAAGGCACAATGCGATGATTTATCTCCAGGATCATTAGATAAAAGCCACATTTCCACTCTTCACATATTTGGCACACACTTGTTTTTACCATTTCAGTCTTTAATTAAGTCAGTTCCTTTTAACGTTGTTTTTTTTTAAAAGGCCACTAAATCCTTGCACTGTCAATGGGAAGTGGCTGGGTCTAAAATAAAACTGCTGCCATTCCTCTCGGCCCCGTGCCTCTTTGTACGTCATCTTCTTTCCATTTCAGAATGTTCTGTATTTTGCCTCCATGTTCTGCTGTGACAGGGCCTATCCTGTCAATCACATCCTGTTACACATTATGCAACATGGATACTCTAAACCAGCACATTTTTATGACTGTCATTTTATATTTCATGACAGTTGTCTCCTCAAAAAGTTTGGAAAGGACATGGGGCTTGGGAGAGCTCTGGCATCACAGGCCAATGCCGAGGTAAAGAGAACATTCTGGTATCTTTCCATTAATTAACACAAAATCCACAGCTCCAGGTTCTATAAGCTTCCTTTGAGATTTGTCGGCAAGAAGCCAGTAGTATATTAAAACTCTGAAACCACAACAATAATTAAGAAGTCTGAATGCCAATTGTTGTTCATCTTCAAGCCACTGGTTATGTTTCATTCCAAGCAAATCCTGAAGGGTCTTCAGAATTCTTTCTTGCCTCAGCTTTGGCTGACGTTTCAGTGAGATAGTAAAACTTTATCTGGGCTGTACCAAGGGCTTTTTTGAACTCACTGGAACTCAGTTCCCAGACATAGCCAGGATTCTGCCATCGTTAGCGGTGTCTGGGTATGTCAGGGAACTGACATCGGAGCCAGAAGTGGAGGCAGGGCTCCCAAGCGATGCTGGAGAAGGGCCAAGCAGGGAGAGAGGGGACTCATCAGCTGGGGAAGGAAATCAGCGTAACACCAGAGATAAAGGGGGGCGGATGGGGGAATTGGAGAGAGGGCTCCCAGACTCTTCACTGGAGACCAGCGGGGAGAGCACAGGTCCTCCGCTACCCACACCCACCCTACGCAGAAGACTTCCACGCAGGGAAAGTAGGCGTAGACTTGGCGTCAAAAAACTTCTTTGCTGGAAGAAGTTCAAGAAACGCCCACTGACGGATTCTGCTAGCGACTGAACAGCCACGAAGTGAAGGGCTGTCCAGCCAGGAAAGGTTTAACCAGGCTACCTAGCCAGGAGTGGCGGCAACTTACGCACAAGCAACCCCATATAACCAGTACAGGGTAGGAATCACTGAAGTATCCAGGGAAACCCAGATGTATGGCAACCATGTCTGCAGTGTAGATTTGGACAATTATCTGTTTTTTTAAAAAAAGAGCTCAAAAACTATTATTTTGTTGAGATTTCGGAAAAAAGCTCAACTTTTGCTTTTGGATTTTAACTTTTTGAAATATGGCAACCCTAGGCACCCCTCAGGTGGGCGCCATTGCCATTACAGTGGTACCTCGGGTTAAGAACCTAATTCGTTCTGCAGGTCCGTTCTTAACCTGAAACTGTTTTTAACCTAAAGCACCACTTTAGCTAATGGGGCCTCCCGCTGCCGCCACATGATTTATGTTCTCATCCTGAAGCAAAGTTCTTAACCCGAGGTACTATTTCTGGGTTAGTGGAGTCTGTAACCTGAAGCGTCTGTAACCCGAGGTACCACTGTATAAGAGAACAATGTAGGTGTTCATGGTGAGTTCCAGCACCTCTTTTTCTAGAAAAATAGCACTGGCTGTACCTCTTTAGATTACAAGATGCTCAGATGTACTTTCATACAAAACAGTCCCTCCACATTGAAAACTAAAGGGATAAGGTGTTATTATAGCCTAGGTGATAGTTGCTCCCAAAGTGCTAGGTTTGAAGATGTAGGGATTATTAGTTCAGGAAAAAAATGTGAGCAATAGGGACATGACAGAGGTATATAAAATGGTGCAGAGCAGGGGTGCCAACTTGGATAAAATATTGTGGGACCGGGTAAGCGCCGCCCAACATAACTGATCACATGCCATTTGAACGGCAATGCCCATCAACTGGGGAGGGGGCTGGGCCCCTCAAACATTTTAGGGGGAGGGCAAAGGGATCTCGGCCCCTAGGAGCTGGCACAGTATGGAGAAAATGAATAAGGGAAAGTTTATCCGACCCACAATACTGGAACCCAAGGCCATCCAATGAAGATGGATGCTGGAAGATTCAGGACAGACAAAAGAAACTACCGGTACTTCATCCTGCAGAGCATAAACAATGGCATGCACTGCCAGAAGATGTCATGTCGACTACCAGTGTGGATACTTTTGCAAGAGGATTAGACAAACTTATGGACAATAAAGCTGTTTTCTTCCTCCACCATGAGCGGCAGTATGTCTCTGAATACTGGTTGATAGGAATAACAATTAGGTCAGTGCTCTTGCACTGAGATTCTGCTTGCAGACTGCCCATTGATATTTTATTGGCCATTGCGTAAACAGGATGCAGGTTTAGACAGTGTGGTGTAGTGGTTAAGAGCAGTGGATTCGTAATCTGGTGAACTGGGTTTGCTTCCCTGCTCCTCCACATGCAGCTGCTGGGTGACCTTGGGCTAGACACACTTCTCTGAAGTCTCTCAACCTCACTCACCTCACAGAGTGTTTGTTGTGGGGGAGGAAGGGAAAGGAGAATGTTAGCCACTTTGAGACACATTCGGGTAGTGATAAAGCGGGATATCAAATCCAAACTCTGATACATCAGGACACTCCATATACTCTTTTCCTGCTTCTGCTTCTTTTTAAGTGGATAACATTTAATTGTGCAAGACCACCCCTTTGCTCTGAAGTGGTACAACCCAGGCACACTTTTGCCACCTTGGTGAGAGCTAGACTTTGAGAACTTATTTAGATTTCTGGTTTCGCCCTTGGGGAGCAAAATGCAAGACAGAATCAACGGGAAAAGGCGATGCTGAAAAAATCTGATTAAGTACAAACCAAGCACTGCTTGCCTCAATATGAAAAGAAGATTGCTTAAAAGTCACGGAAAGACAATTGCATAATAAGACAGGTAACACTGTGAAAACCTTCTGTGCAGACTTCACCCCCCTCCATCTTCCACTCTAATAAGGCAATGGGAACATAATCATATATTATCAGGTTTAATTATTTGTTTTATCCTCTCCCTTTATCTCCATTCTCTTTCTAAAAGTTGAGCTTCTGTTTCATCCTGATCCCTTTGTTGGAATATTTTATAAAGCCATCAAATAGCAGCATGTGCTTTCACAACTAATAATTTAGATTAAATGAGCCACTGTATTCCCCCCCTCCCTCCAATAACATAACACTTGAAACTTTGCCACGGTGGAGGTGATCTGGCAGGCAACCAATGCTCAACATAAGGCTATCCAAAAAAATAAAGACGATCAGGCAGGTTAAAGAAGAAGAATCTGAGATTTAATTGTGTTGCTTCCATTAGGCCTTTTAGTTCCAAGACCCCTTCACACATATAAAATCCAAAAATGCACACAGACCAGACAAAGAGTGCCTTCCCCTCTAAGTGTGATCACATACCTCCAAGGGTGATCTGTAAATGAATTAAGAAACATGAGTAGGTCAATCAGGTTGGTCTTTCTCACCTAATTGGTACCCTGCCAGGAAGGAAATTACTCCTTAGGTAGGAAATATCTCCACAATTTTCCATGCTTCACATAGCTGATCACATCGCCCTCATTGAAGATCTGAATAGACTAACGTGAACTTGTGAGCTCACCCCAACCCCTTGGCACTGATACATCTGCCAGCTCTGCAATGGACTGGATGAGACCCAATCAGCTGGGACTCAATCCAGAAAAGGCAGAGGTGCTGTTAGGGGGTGGCTGGTCTCCCCCCTCTCATGTGGTGTTTGATCTGTTTTGCAGAGATGAGACTAATTCACAGGGACCAGACTAATAGTTAGTGGATGGTCTTAGAACTGTTGCTTAAAACACAGGTGGCTCGGAGAACCTTTTGTTAGCTTGGGAAGAGGAAGAAGAAGAAGAAGAAGAAGAAGAAGAAGAAGAAGAAGAAGAAGAAGAAGAAGAAGAGTACCGTATTTTTCCCTCTATAACATGCAGATTTTTTTCTCCTAAAAAGGAAGGGGAAATGTCTGTGCGTGTTATAGAGCGAATGTGTGGTCCCTGGAGCAGAAAAATCAGGCAAAAATCAAATCGCACTTCACGGAGAAGGGAAACCTGAAAAGAGGAAGCGGCTGCTTTCCTGCATTCTGCCTCAGGGTCTTACTGCCCACCCTCCTCTGTTTCGTTGCTGTGTTTGCTGAAACGGAAGAAAGAGCAGGGAAAGCCCCTCCCCTCCAGGCAAGCAGAGGGGAAAGCAGAGTGTCGTGCTCCGGTGCTGCTGGGGGAGAGGGAGAGAGAGGGGGAGGGAGAGAGAGATGGCTGGCTTGGGTGGGGGGAAACTTTTGCCTTTCTTTCCTCCCTCCCATTAAATCCCTCTCCTGCATTCTTAGCCAGCTGCTTCTCTGCACACCCCTCTCATGTCCCTTCTTTGTTCTTCCTTTGCTCCCCACTTAAAATGTGGTTACAAAGCATAGATCCACATGGATCCTCAGGATCTTTGCATTGGGTCACCCCAAATTCACCATCAGATCACATAGCATGTCCATGGCTACAGCCTGCACCAAAAAAATCACGTACCCACTGTTGGCTGGGGCTGCAATGGTGCAAAACCGTGGTTAAAAAGCATGGATCCACAGGATCTTTGCATTGGGTCACCCCAAATTCACCATCAGATCACATAGCATGTCCATGGCTACAGCCTGCACCAAAAAAATCACGCACCCACTGTTGCCTGGGGCTGCAATGGTGCAAAAACGTGGTTACAAAGCATGGATCCACAGGGATTCTCAGGATCTTTGCATTGGGTCACCCCAAATTCACCATCAGATCACATAGCATGTTCATGGCTACAGCCTGCACCAAAAAAATCACGTACCCACTGTTGCCTGGGGCTGCAATGGTGCAAAAACATGGTTAAAAAGCATGGATCCACAGGATCTTTGCATTGGGTCACCCCAAATTCACCATCAGATCACATAGCATGTCCATGGCTACAGCCTGCACCAAAAAAATCACGCACCCACTGTTGCCTGGGGCTGCAATGGTGCAAAAACGTGGTTACAAAGCATGGATCCACAGGGATCCTCAGGATCTTTGCATTGGGTCACCCCAAATTCACCATCAGATCACATAGCATGTCCATGGCTACAGCCTGCACCAAAAAAATCACGTACCCACTGTTGCCTGGGGCTGCAATGGTGCAAAAATGTGGTTAAAAAGCATGGATCCACAGGATCTTTGCATTGGGTCACCCCAAATTCACCATCAGATCACATAGCATGTCCATGGCTACAGCCTGCACCAAAAAAATCACGCACCCACAGTTGCCTGGGGCTGCAATGGTGCAAAAACGTGGTTACAAAGCATGGATCCACAGGGATTCCCAGGATCTTTGCATTGGGTCACCCCAAATTCACCATCAGATCACATAGCATGTCCATGGCTACAGCCTGCACCAAAAAAATCACGTACCCACTGTTGGCTGGGGCTGCAATGGTGCAAAACCGTGGTTAAAAAGCATGGATCCACAGGATCTTTGCATTGGGTCACCCCAAATTCACCATCAGATCACATAGCATGTCCATGGCTACAGCCTGCACCAAAAAAATCACGCACCCACTGTTGCCTGGGGCTGCAATGGTGCAAAAACGTGGTTACAAAGCATGGATCCACAGGGATTCTCAGGATCTTTGCATTGGGTCACCCCAAATTCACCATCAGATCACATAGCATGTTCATGGCTACAGCCTGCACCAAAAAAATCACGTACCCACTGTTGCCTGGGGCTGCAATGGTGCAAAAACGTGGTTAAAAAGCATGGATCCACAGGATCTTTGCATTGGGTCACCCCAAATTCACCATCAGATCACATAGCATGTCCATGGCTACAGCCTGCACCAAAAAAATCACGCACCCACTGTTGCCTGGGGCTGCAATGGTGCAAAAACGTGGTTACAAAGCATGGATCCACAGGGATCCTCAGGATCTTTGCATTGGGTCACCCCAAATTCACCATCAGATCACATAGCATGTCCATGGCTACAGCCTGCACCAAAAAAATCATGTACCCACTGTTGCCTGGGGCTGCAATGGTGCAAAAATGTGGTTAAAAAGCATGGATCCACAGGATCTTTGCATTGGGTCACCCCAAATTCACCATCAGATCACATAGCATGTCCATGGCTACAGCCTGCACCAAAAAAATCACGCACCCACAGTTGCCTGGGGCTGCAATGGTGCAAAAACGTGGTTACAAAGCATGGATCCACAGGGATTCTCAGGATCTTTGCATTGGGTCACCCCAAATTCACCATCAGATCACATAGCATGTTCATGGCTACAGCCTGCACCAAAAAAATCACGTACCCACTGTTGCCTGGGGCTGCAATGGTGCAAAAACGTGGTTAAAAAGCATGGATCCACGATGTGCCTGTTATGGTCAGGTGCGTGTTATAGAGCGAAAAATACGGTAGTTTGGATTTGATATCCCGCTTTATCACTACCCGAAGGAGTCTCAAAGCGGTTAACATTCTCCTTTCCCTTCCTCCCCCACAACAAACATTCTGTGAGGTGAGTGGGGCTGAGAGACTTCAGAGAAGTGTGACTAGCCCAAGATCACCCAGGAGCTGCATGTGGAGGAATGGAGATGCGGACCCGGTTCACCAGATTACGAGTCCACCGCTCTTAACCACTACACCACACTGGCTCTCAATAGTAGATGTACCAACTATAATGGTAAGCCCATGGCTCCATGATAGAGCCTCTGCTTTGCAGGCAGAAGGTCCCAGATGCAGTTCCTGTCAGGAGTTCCAGTTTCCAACTTGATAACACAGCAAGCGTGGTTAATTAAAAAGGAAGATTTATTGCAAAAAACAGAGTTCTCCGCACGGCTCTAACATGCCGCCAGTCTCATCAATCATGATGACCCTTCTGACTCCTTCCTGTTACGACAGAAGATATTGAACTTACGAACCCTCATTCTCTTGTTTTTCTTCCTGTCTAACAGCCCTCCCCATCACCTATTCTCCACACCTATTGGCTTAGCTCCAGTCTCCTTCTTTTCTCACAGACTACCCATGTCTCTGTTCACTCCTGTTTGAATTTCCTGAGAGCTTTAGCTGGGTTCCCATGCTTGCACAACCATTTCCTTATCAGTTGGCATTCCAAGGGGTGGGGGAGTTGGTATGAGCCAATGCTCATGCTGTCTGGCAGTTAACCCTCTCTGGTCCTGGCTGCTCCTTTCAGTTGGCAGCAACCCTTCCCTGGGAGCTGGCTCATTCATGACAGTTCCCATCAGGGACTGTCCCCTGCCTGAAACCCTGGAGATCTGCTGCCAGCTAGCATAGACAATACTGAGCTAAATAGACCAATAGTCTGACTTAAGGGCCACCTTCTCTCATATACAGTGGTACCTCAGGTTAAGAACTTAATTCGTTCTGGAGGTCCATTCTTAACCTGAAACTGTTCTTAACCTGAAGCACCACTTTAGCTAATGGGGCCTCCCACTGCCACCATGCCATCGTTGTGTGATTTCTGTTCTCAACCTGAAACAAAGTTCTTAACCTGAGGTACTATTTCTGGGTTAGTGGAGTCTGTAACCTGAAGCGTCTGAAACCTGAAGTGTCTTTAACCTGAGGTACTACTGTATACCCACCTAGTCTTCAGGTTCACCTGCCAAATGAAGTGAGTCAGATGGTCCCTAGGAAGTGGCTCCTTGTTCCTGGAAATCCCTCCCTCAGAGAGGCTTGCCTATCACCTTCCTGATGGCTCCATCCGTTCCAGATGAAGACCTTCTCATTCCTAACTAATGACAGGAGTAGGAGAGCCCAACTCTCACTGTGAAGGAAGCGTATGAGGAGGGGGCAACACTCAGCCCCCATGACACCTGACAGCTTAGTCCCGTCTTCCTACTGGGAAGCAGAGAGAGAGGGATGAGAAGGCACACCAACGTCCTTGTCACTTTGCCCGTCTTCTTCTCTTTCCAAGTAAGCAGTAGCCAAGTCAAGTGAGGACCACCACCCATTCAAGCCACCTACTACTGAGCATGTGGGAAGGGAGTCAATCCCTCTATGCACCACTATGAGCCCATTGACACCAATGGAACCTTTTTTCCTAAGTCTGATAGCACCACAGGGGAGCCTGGTCTCCTTTCCAGATAACCTTCTCCTTCCTGTGCTTTTCCTTCACCATGAGAATGGTTCCCCCAACCCATAGTTAGTTACGGAAAACCAAGGTTAAGTTAAGGAATCTTACCTTATTGATGTATCAAGTGCACATCTACTTTGACCCCCAGTGTGTGGATTTCTGATAATCTCAGACACTTGATGTATGGAAATTCCACTGTCATCTGCATTCAGTGATGCAGCTCCCTTCCTTTTCTAAGCACCTTCTCCAAACCTGCCCTTTTGGCACGCCTTAGAAGTCATCCTAGCTCCAGCTACCTTTCTACTTAAATTCAATCAGCGTTTTTATCTTATCGCATCTCCTTAGCTTACTAGGGCACCATCCAGCATTAGCATTTCCTCTTGTAGTTCAAGCGACAGCTTGGAAGAGGAGTTTATGATCTAGTGCATCCAGCAAAAACGGTACAAAAGAGAAGAAAGGATGGGGTGGGGGTGCAGAGTGGTGTTGCATGCTCCTCACTTCCCAGGGTGCTTCTTGGGTGTGATTTCCTTTGGATGAGAGAGCACTGGAAACTTATGGTGCTTGCACAATGTTCGCTTTAGTTGCAAATATACAAAGGAGCATGTTTGTTTCTGTATGCACTGGGCACCCAAGTGGCTAGCTACGCCGCTGTGTAAACTGCCACAGCATCCCCCAAGGAACCTCGAGAACTGTCGTTTGTGAAGGGTGTTGTTAGCAAGACCCCCTATCCCCTCCACAGAAACCATTCTCAGAGTGGTCTCACAATCACTTCCTCTTCTCAGGGAACTCTGGGAATTGCAGCTTTGCAAGGGAAAGTGCATCAAATGCATCTCTTGGTGAAAGTAACATCAAAAACTGCATTGTACTGGGGGGAATGCTTGCAAAAATGAGTATATTAAGTAAGATCACATAGAAAAGCAAGCATATTAGGAAAAGTGCTCACTAAAATGCTGGTGGGTTTTTTTTAAAGGATTTTCATAAAAAGAAAAATTGCAAACTGAAGTGGAAAGAATATTGCATTTAATATTGGGAGGGGGAAACAAAGTAACAGATATACACTCCAGCTAGCGATGGATGCAGACACACCCCAAGTTCCAATGGACATTTCATTCTAACTTAGCGAAAGATTGCCAGCTATCTCTCAATACTTACCTCTCATTAGCATTCCATGAACCAGCAATGTGCTTAAGCAATGTGCACAGTCCCAGAAGCCTTAACAGTGGATTCGTTTAGGTGGATGGGGGACAGCCTAACATACTTGCAGAAATCAATTGATAAAAGAACCAACACATCTAGCAGTGACTCTGTGGGAAGCTGCTTGGGAAACCCAAGGAGGACAGCAATTTAGGCCCGGATCAGGAACAATGTAACTCACTTGCAAAAATCAATGGGGGTATGAGAAGCAAGCCTCATGCAGAAGATACAAGGCATACCCTCCAACATTTCTCTGATGAAAATAGGGACATCCCATTCCAGAATGATCATTTTACTATTTATACCCCACACATCTTAACTGGGTTGCCCCAGCCACTCTGGGCAGCTTCCAACATATATAAAAACATAATAAAACATCAAACATTAACAAAACTTCCCTATACAGGATTGCAGGGAGCGGGTGGCGCTGTGGTTTAAACCACTAAGCCTCTTGAGCTTGCCGATTGGAAAGTCGGTGGTTTGAATCCGTGCGACCATGGTGAGTTGCCATTGCTTTGTCCTAGCTCCTCCCAACCTAGCAGTTTGAAAGCACACCAGCGCAAGTACATTAATAGGTACCGCTGCAGTGGGAAGGTAAACAGTGTTTCCATGTGCTCTGGCTTCCGTTACAGTCCTCTGTTAGGCCAGAAGCGGTTTAGTCCTGCTGGCCACATGACCCAGAAAGCTGTCTGTGGACAAACGCTGGCTCCCTTGGCCGGAAAGCGGAGATGTGCGCTGCACCCAATAGTTGCCTTTGAGTAGACTTAACCGTCCAGGGGTCCTTTACCTTTACCTCTTACAGGATTGCCTTCAGACGACTCAGGGCTTAGATAATTCCATACCCTCCAACATTTATCCAATGAAAATAGGGACATCCTAAGGAAAAGTGGGACATTTTGGGATCAAATCAGAAGCTGGGATGGCTTCTGTAAACCAGGGACGTCCCTGGAAAATAGGGGCACTTGGAAGTCTCTCCTCCTTTCAATAAGCAGCATGCATTTTCTTTCTTTCTTTCTTTCTTTCTTTCTTTCTTTCTTTCTTTCTTTCTTTCTTTCTTTCTTTTTCTTCTTTTTGTACCATGAAAGTCCTCTGTGAGAAGGTTAGAATAATGCTCTCTCACCCTGCTAATCTCAGATCTTTGAAAGAACACAGCCAATTATTTTGTATACATATTCCTTGGCTTATTAATGTTGAAAGGTGTTTTATTATCCTTTGATATTTCAAAATGCTGTTCTTTTGAAAAATTAGGAACACAGGCAAGCATAAAACTCGTGGTGGTGGTTTTCTTTTTCAAGAAAAAGAAATTATTTTAAAGTTACATCTCCTTTTATCATAACAAATCCACATTGCCTTTTGCCCCCCTTTTTTCCCCTTTCATTGTTTTAAGGGGGGGAAAGCCCTTTAAAATAAAAGCAAAGACAGACCAGTTAATTGTGTTTCAGGTTGTATTTAATTGCCCAGCCAATTCACAGATCTCTGTGTACAATAGCAAGTTGCTCCCATTATTGTGTGGACAAGAATCTGCACAGGGATTTTTGCTGGTCAAAGAGTAGCAGTTGCTGCTATTAATAAGGTGGCAGGTAAGAAAACAGGGTGCTCGCTGAAAATCTCAGCTCAAAGTTATATAATACTGTAGGGTCTTTTATTGTCAGGCTCCTGTGTTGTTCTTTTTCCCATTTCATTATCAGGTATTTTAAGGTTCTGGAAGAAAGGCTGCACTGAAGATCTCTGTGTGGCACTGTAAAAGTGAGGCTATTTTTAATGCTGCAAATTAAATTGCTTCAGTGTTGCTGGTGGAATAAGGACTGACGTGAGTGGCGGGTTCTTCAGCTGCCTACAAAGGGAATCATCAGCTTTATTGATTCACTTAAAAAGAATAATAGAATCTAAGGTTGCCATATTTCAAAAAGTGAAAATCCGGACTTGCTGGGCTTCTTTCTTTCTTTCTTTCTTTCTTTCTTTCTTTCTTTCTTTCTTTCTTTCTTTTGTTCTTTCTTTTTGCTTTTTGGCCAAAGTTGTTCAGCTTTTTCTGTGAAATTTCGAGAAGAAAAATGTACATTACCAAAATTATCTAAATTTCTGACATTGGCTGCCATAAGTCCGGGTTTCCCAGGACATTTTATAGGATTTCCATA